>NW_015622546.1:1530173-1904653 GCF_000835495.1 Cladophialophora immunda
TGTGATAGATGTGGACGAAGAGTCGGATGATGATGACGATGATGTTGCTGAAGAAGAGGAGTTGTCTTTAGAGCTACCGCCGCCGAAGAAGCCACCGAATGCCATTCTGCTGCTGGTCTTCTGATTGTGCAGAAGGAGCTTTTTCTGAGTATTTGAGCTGAATGGGGCTTTGGAGGTGCTGGGGTACTGCTTGGGACGTCGTTTTCGTAAAGCAAAAGACCTTTGCCGGCAATGTTCATTTCTCTGTTTGTATGGAGTAGTCGACTTTTACCAGGGCAGGTCTGCCGGTGCCGGCGGCGGCAGCCCATCAAGCCACCACAGCCGCCTATAACAATTGGCGGAAATGACTATTGGCAGGGGCTATCAGCAAACCATTTCACGTTCTCCACAAGCCCCAGTTCACCTGCGTCGAATAGTCTGGCGAAACTGAACACCTTTACAGTAGTCGACTTGACATTTCACTATTTTTCTGCGCCTTTAAGGGGGGGCTGCGACACCTTTTTGAGCACAAGCCGTGTTCGTGCCATGAAGTCTCTGTGACATATTCTTTTCTCTCCCCGCTATCGCGAAACTTCCGAGCAATAGACATCGTCCCGTTGAAGATGTGGCCGTCCACCCTGTGCGCCTCGTTATGGCTGCTGGCAGCATGTGCGGCGGGCACGCGAGCGGCCGTAGAGGCAGACCCAGAGATGAAGAGCGTCCCTGTAAGTTCTGGCACGACTCCTTCCGCAGCTGCGTTTGGACGATGAACTAACCTCGCTACTTCGCAGCTGCGGACGCACAGTCTCGCACCCCCATACCTCGACTCGGACATGTCAAGCCGGTGGTTTGACTTTGGCGGCGACACGATCATCCGCGCCGACCAGTACATACGACTCGCCTCCGACATGCCCTCACAATCAGGGTGGATCTTCTCCCGAATACCGCTGACGGCGACCAACTGGGAAGTGGAGTTTGAGTTCTCAATCCACGGCAAGGGCCACCTTCACGGCGACGGGTTTGCGATGTGGATTACCAAGGAGAGAGCGCAGCCCGGTCCCGTGTTCGGGCACGCGGACCGGTTTGAAGGCTTGGGGATTTTCTTCGACACGTACAAGAACAACAGGCCCGGGGTCGTGTTTCCTTACGTGATGGGCATGATGGGAGACGGGAAGACTTCATATGACGCGGCCAACGACGGGAAGGCGAACGAGATTGGTGGTTGCTCGGTAAGAGATGAACCTTTCAGTCATGGTCCCAGATATGAGATTGACCAAAGTTGATACACAGGCTCGAGGGTTGCGCGGTGCTCCCATCCCCACCAAAGCAAAGTTGACCTATTTCCAAGACAGGTCACTTACACTGCAGCTGCAGTACAAAGCGACCGATGCATGGGTCGACTGTTTCTCTATTACCCCTACAGCAGACCTGCCGTTGAAGATGCCTAACACGGCATACTTGGGGTTCAGCGCGCACACGGGCGAACTTTCGGACAACTTTGACATTGTCAGCGTGGAGACACGGAATTTGTACAATCCAGTGGCAGCAAACTCGGGGAGAGACAAGGCGGCACAAGCGCGGGCTAGTGGGAGAGGAAGGAGCACCAAGCCACAGGGTGGTGGTTGGGGATGGTTCTTCTTCAAGGTGCTGCTCTTTGCCGGTGTGGCCGGTGGCGGGTATGTTGGATACAAGAAGTACAAGGAGAAGCAGCGGTACGATGGGTTCAAGGGGTTCTAGGTAGAGTCAAAAGGAGGAGTTCGCGGTGGCATGGGTAGGTCTTGACTCGTGCTTGTACAATGATCAATCGTAAGATTTTCTGCAGCCTGTTTGTTGTTCGCTAAGACTGCCACGGGTATATCGGTCCATTTCTGTGGTGAGAAGCCAGACCTTGTATGGTATCTGTTTCCCTTGTCGCGGTACTTGAACTCTGATACATACGTTCTCGGTATCAAGCGGCGGATGGGTCAACAAGGACCTGCCAAGGCGGAGATCTGGGCCTGGCACGTGATGACGCCGCTAAACCCAGCAGACTCCACTACAGCTACTAAGCTACTAGCGGCTCGTGATCAGCCTACGAGTTAGAACACAAAGCAAACCCAACATCCCACAGCCAATCAGCAGCGCGCAAACGTGCCTTGTTATGAGTGAGTGATTTCGAGCACGTCTTTTGCCTGATTTTCAGACCGTCCTTTTCGCAGTCTGAATCAACCCCCCCAGCACCTTCGAGGATCAGCGCCAAGCCCCCGACCTGACCTGATCTCGCTGTCACTGCCCACCCTCCTGCCCGTTCGCTTATAATCCTCGTTCCCTCCTACCGACTTTCTTCCTTTCTTTCTCCCTCCTTTTCCCGCCCACTTTGACCATCTCGCGCCACTACTTTGGTTTGTTCCGCATCCATCAAATCTCATCAACCAACCATCAATAACTTACCACCTGCACAACTTTTCATCTTTCAAACACTTTTGCAAATATGACTGGACGTAAGTTAAGACCCTGTTGCATCAGTTGTTGCGATAGTGGTGGTTGTTGTCGTCGCTGCGCCTCGTCGTCGCCTGAAGCTGCACCCCGAAGCTATCGCGCGCGCCACCTCCACACCTTTTGCTCACTGTGACAACACCACACCCTCACTCAACAATATAACTAACAAACTCTTCTACAGGCGGCAAAGGCGGAAAGGGCCTCGGCAAGGGTGGTGCTAAGCGTCACCGCAAGATTCTTCGCGACAACATCCAAGGTATCACCAAGCCTGCCATCCGACGTCTCGCTCGCCGTGGCGGTGTCAAGCGTATCTCGGCCATGATCTACGAAGAGACCCGCGGTGTCCTCAAGTCTTTCCTCGAATCCGTCATTCGTGACGCCGTCACCTACACCGAGCACGCAAAGAGAAAGACTGTCACTTCGCTTGGTAAGTCGAGACTGAGATGCATCCTGTACGTGACCAGAGACTAACATGGAGTTCAGATGTTGTGTATGCCCTCAAGCGACAAGGCAGAACCCTCTACGGTTTCGGTGGTTAGACTTCCTGATGGTCGATGCCTAGAGACTTGGTCAACGCGAGAGATATGGACATGGGCTACGGGGGTTATGGATGATGAAACATGGCGCATGGGTCTGGCTGTATTACAAAACTATTGACGTTGGTTTTTTTATGGCAAGGGGTTGAAGAACTTTGTGTCCTGCTCGACAAAGACGCAGCAATGCTCGAGATGGAATTTTGCATCCTTTTGAGTGGACCTCTTACAGAAGACAAGTAGTCAATTGTAACACAATGGAAAACAATTGAGTCGAAATCAAGTGATTCTGCTCCATTTCCTGGGGCTCTTGCTCTTCCCCGGCTCCCTGCGACGCACAAGTACTCGAACGTTCTGCTGACGCAGGGGGCCATCCGTTTCGGCTTCAGCTCGGTGTACGCATCTCTTACGCATTTCTAGTGCAATCGTCGTCCTCTGTAAGTACCTAGGTAGTGTGGCTACAATGAGATTGTCGAGGTGCCAGCAGGTGGAAATAGACCTTCTCACCTAGGCTGCTTTATTGAAGCACGAGCAAATGCAAGGGACCGACAAAGATCATCATGGTAAGGCAGCAGAGTTGCTGCACTGGAGGACCCCAGCTGGAGAGTGTGGCTCAAGCCAGTCGGAATCATGGGCGCCTTGCACAAAGGCAGCCTTCAATCCTTGTAGGCGGGCCAATCTCAGGCGGCACTGTGGGATCCCGAGAGTGTGGCGAAAATTGGCTGATGCGTCGAATAACAGGCAACAGGATTTCCACCACGCCGATATACTCGGATTCACCCCGCTCACACTTCTCGGGCCTTATGCATAAGCAGTCCAACACTACCGACCTCGACTCTACTGCCACAGATCCTCTTTCGAACGATGCATCACCTTCAGCCTCGTCGCTCGCAGTAGTCAGGACGTGAGCCGGGAGCGCACACGATAACTCCCAACCTCGATTCGCCCGCCAATTGCCACCATGTTTCAGCGGCGTGGCACCTATCTTCAGCGCCTGTCCAAGCTCTACTCGGACACCAAGCAGTCCTACGAGAGCGCCAAAGTCACTCCCGCGGCTGCGAATGTCACGGACCTGCCTGAGCTGAGGGACTTGAGGCGTGATTTCCAGATTCAGCAGGACAGGTTGCTGGCATGGGGGATGCACTGGACCGACGTCGGCGCGCCGTATTCCGCCCAGGGCGATGTCGACATCGACAAGAAAATCGACCAGGCCGGGCTAGGCGAGGTGGTGGCCAGCGTCATGTCGGAGATTAAAAGGCTTCTGGAAGAGAGTGGCCGTCTGGAGCATCCCGAACGGTATGAGATGAAGAAGTCGGCACGAGGCCCTGGTGCGAGTCCTGTGGCCCCGCGGAGGGACTGGACCAGTCACGAGGTCATGACCGGGCGCGCTCTGCTGGAGCAGCTGACCACCTGTATCGACGTCCTCTACAGCCTCGAGGAATCAAGGAGGGCCGACGAGAAGGGTGGTGACGCGAAACGAATGAAGCATGCCCATGGCTCTGTCGCTGCCGATGGTACCGACTATGGCCCCCTTTACGACCACCCTCTGCACATCGACTTCAACGGTCTCGAGTTCAGTACCTACTCGCCCCAAGCAGCTGACCCACCGCCATATGACCCTGCCGAAGGCTCCGTAACTTCGAGAGAACGTTCCATCGCCTACTTTCGCCAGGGCGCTTGCCCGGTCCTCGTTGACTTTCTCACGGCAGACTGCCCCCCATATGTCGTCGGAAGCGCCGAGGATGTCTTTGAGCTCCATGAGCTCGGCGAGAAGCTTTGCAAAGATCGATCCCTGTCGTGGTGCGGCCACCTGAGACTTCTCGGGTTCACTGTCGACCCCAATGGACCACGTTGTGCAATGGTCTATGCCTTGCCCGAGGGACACGACCACAAAACTCTTCAACAACACAGGACTCTCTCGTCCGTCCTATCGTCAAGCAACATCCAGGAGGGATCGTCGCCAGCTCTCGAAGATCGCTTCCGACTGGCATACAATCTTGCCCTGTCCATTATGGGCTACTTCGCCCAAGGAGAAACTCATCAGTATATCAACAGCAGCAATATCCTTCTAATCGGCAGCAGAGAGCACATGAATCGCTCCAATTTGCCTAAAGAATTGAGATACCCCTATTTACTACAGTCGTGCCAGGACTTTCTATCTCGCTTACAAGCAGAGGAACAGTTCACAGCAACCATCTACCGCCACCCTGACCATGACATTCACGCATCAGAAGTGGTTCCTGCTTATGACATCTACAGCCTCGGCTTGCTTTTGCTAGAGATTGGTCTATGGATTCCACTACAGAAACTGTGGAAGCCAAAGTATGACCGCCGACTTTTTATGGAAAGAGTCCAGCGGATCTACGCGCACAAGCTGGCTTCGAAGTGCGGAAGCAAGTACATGCGGGTGGTTCAGAAATGTTTGCAAGCACCCACGGAGCTGCAGTACAGGAACAACTATGAGGATGCTGGGGCATTCCTGCTGCAAGTGGCCAAGGACCTGCTACAATGCTGCGCCCTTGATGAAGAAGGGCCACCTCCAGCCTCTGACATCGAGACTTTCGAGCTCATCATCATCGAGCAAATGTGCAAGGCTGAAGAAAAAGCAGCCGAAGAGGAGAAAATGCCAAAGATACCGCCCGACGACATCAAGCCCGACCTCCCTAAGAGAGCGAACTCAAAGCGAAAGGCCGACGCGATCCAGCAATCCATAACGCCAGCAGAGAAGCCGCTCCGAAAATGGAGTGATGTTGATATCCCCCAAGAAGACCTGGACCAGTGGAATACCATGGTGATGCCAAAGTTAGGCAAGATGCTGAAGACTGCTCTCAAGGATTCTCCCGAATCATCTTGCAGCCTCAGTCTCATGATGTTCGGAAACGCGCCTGAGAATGCCAAGACTACCATCTGCATTCAGTGCCCACAGATTGGCAAGGTCCGTGATGTGTTGAGGAAGAAGTTTAGACCCAAAAAGGGATGGGGCGTTGTCCTTCTCAATGGCGAAGTCAGACGAAGCGGCACTGGCAGAAGGCGAAAGCCGAGGCGGTCGGGGTATGGTGCTTCCTGCTCGAAGTATAGAGGACCCAAAGCCATGGCTCGAAGGCCTCTGGAACAGAAATACCAGGAACGTCCGACTAGTGGAGCCAGCATTGGGGCCTTCAAGGATGCCGAGCATCTGCCTCCCGTCTCCTTCGGAGGTACTATCCTCGTCGACGGCGAACCCTACGGAATGACCGTGCATCACATGCTCGACCTTCCGAGCGACGACGAAGAAGAAGACGACGATGATGACGATGTTGTTCGACGCAGCGAGCAGCAGCAACAAGCTCGAAGAGCAGCAGCACCACGTAGAATGCCTGGACAATTTGACACTTCAGCCGATGTACGTTTCATGCAATCAGAGGAAGACCTTTCGCGGTTTTCCGATCTTGCCATTTCTGACGAGGATTTTGAGAACAACAGTGATGACGACGACGACCAAAGTGACGCCAGCACCATCCGACCAGACTATGCCATCATGGACGCAGACGGCAACGAGTTCTGGTTCCTCGAAGACAGCCCCCCTGGGCTTGATGACGACGACGGATCCGACGCATCCTCGTCTGAAGACGAAGCAGACGCAGACGACGCGGCCTCTATCGGCGACAAGACAGGCATCGCACCGTACTCAGATGACGACCTCTGCGTGACTCAACCGGCCATCGACGATGTGGACGATGACTTCTTTCCCAGCGAGGAAGATCGTGACGATGACCATCTCGCGAGCCATGCGTTTGGATATGTCTTTGCAAGTAGCGGCATCCGGCGCGTAGTAAGAGGGGAAATGAAGCATGAAGTCGACTGGGCTCTGATTCGGGTCCATGAAGACCGCTTGAAAATAGAGAACGCAATCACTTCGCAGCAGAAGGGCACTAACATGCCACCAACGACATCTTCGTCACGGCAAGGATCGAGGACTGCCCCCCAAAGGCGTGATCCTATCCCCGTCCTCACAACAATAACGCCCCTTTCGTCCCTCTCCGGCCTACGGGTCCACTGCCGCGGTCGTTCATCCGGCTTCAAACGAGGACGCATCTCGCAGGCCATGTCACTGGTGAAAATGCACGGCCGGCAATCCTTCTCTGTGAGTTGGTGTGTAGAAGGAGGCTTCGGCATCCCGGGAGACAGTGGTGCATGGGTATATGATCCCGTGTCGGGCGGGCTCTGCGGCCACGTCCTGGCCTGGGGCGAGAAGAGCAAGACAGCTTACATTGCGCCTATGGAGGTGTTGTTTGAGGATATCAAGGGACGACTTGGCGCCAGGTGCGTGGAGTTGCCCGTCCCCGAAGGACTGAGGAGGCAGGTGAGAGAGGACGAGGGAATCGGCATGGGCACGACGAGCACGAGCGGCGGTGAGCAGGAGGATGTAGCTGCCAAGCTGCGGGACATGAGGCTCGACAGCAACACCAATACTGCCGCCGGGTCTGGGTCTACGTCTACCTCCGGTGCACCGGGCGGAGGAGGCAAGACGAAGCAGGTCGTCGGTGTGCGGCCGCTGGTCATGGCTGGCGCTGTCTCCTGATTGCTTTTTATTTTTATCGTCGTCGTCGGCGTCATTTTCATTTTCGCCCAGATCTCGCGTATATTAGCACGGAGTCCTTTCTGTACTTATTCACTTGTCGTTATTTAGGATAATTGAGATGCCTTTTAAGGTGCACGGGATTAGGGATACACTCGCGTTAGGCCATGGCAGTGGGTATCCACTCAGCTATATATTCCTCAGTCCGACTATCCTCTTGACCCCGACACACTTCTTACACATACACACATTCGACACCTACCTATTAGCCTCACATCGCAGAACGATTAATGTTCCGGCCAGTGAGACTATGCCCCTTCGCGGAGTTCCAGCTCTTTTTCCCTGACTGAGATGAAATGGATTTCGTTGAACTCGCCAGACGACCCCGGGAATCGACCTTCAATCAAGGCTTTCACTCCAACCTTTGCCTTTATCCCTTCCTTTGGGGACCTCTAGGGAGCCTAAAGCTGGTCGATTGTGCCTCGCAAATGCCGGCAGCTCTCGAGCCTATCGCCAAAGCCAGGTGTCCTCCAATGGAGTTGATCGGACGACAGGCCCGAAACTGGGCCAAAGACCTGGAGCGACTTCATGTCCTCCCAAGTCTTTTCTTTCTGTTGATCAACACAGTACGTTCTGATCAACTGGCCTAGCTGCGCACCAGATCTCTTCTGTGACATTTTCCATGACATTGTGTGGTCTTTTATATACAAAATCTCATACCTGTCTATAGACCTTTGTTGTGACAGCACAGCAGTTTACTTTCGGCATCAACTGGCACCTAAGCTGAATTGGGTTGACAAGAATGAGGAATGTTCCACGGTCTTCAGTGGGGTGATATGGCTATGAATACCACTTAACCCACTAATTTCCCGCCCAAGGCGTGTAAACGCATAGTCTCCCTCACCACGGATACATAAAGACGCCAAAGATCCCTAGCAGAAAGGAAGCCTTGTCTTCTTTCTTTTTGGTGTGTGACGTCTCGCTGTCCATCGCATCTTCTCGTCATTGCTGAAACCAGACATGAGCGTGCTGCGGAGAGCCATCACTGGAATATCTGTGATGTCCTGAATTGTCAGACTCCTTGATTTTTAAACCCCGGGCATCCATGGGGGACATTTGTGTACTCCTGGCGAGGCAGACCTTTGCGGCTGTTAATGCCACGTGAAATGCGCGGGAAACAACTGGCCGCTCTCAAGAACTTGGACGCTAGGCCTATACGGAGTACAAGACTATTTCACCCTCTTCTGACGACAATATACTTCCGCCGCTTTTACATCCTGATGACATCTTGAAGAGTCCTAACCCGGGAGCTTCAACTCTTAGGGTGCAGTGAAATAAGATAGAACCTTTCCTTTCTGAAGACGCGCGCTAAGGAAGCAGAAATAAGGCTTACTGCTCAAGAAGTATCAAAAAAGCCCCCGTCAAGGTCATCCAAATTTATCGGTCCTCAATAGGCACCGATGTCTGCACGTTGGGCCTCTCCTCCGGCTGAAGAGTTCGATAAAAGCGAAGAGAACAATATTCGGCGGTCGTGTTCACTATTCGGTGAAATAGAAGGGTTCGCTTTTGCTATCCATTTGTCGTCAGACCCTGTGAATGAGCCTCCTGGTTGAGAGGAATTGGCCTGTTGCAGATAGTTCGGCATGATCGTGCCATCTTGAGAGAATCGTCACAACCATCTTCACCACCGCCATCGGCGAAAGTGTTGTCGTTCAAGAAGCCATCAAAAGTGCTCGTCCCCAAGTCTGGTAAAGCGAACTCGTTGGCAGCAGATGCCCCAGCATTTCCAAAGTCGAATCAAGTAGCCCCGTCGCCGGATTCGCCGTTCAGCTTCGTATAGCTTTCCAGCTCTGGTAATAGACCCATGTCGTTCCTAGGACTATTCTTATCGACCGGGGGACCGCTTCTAGTACCTAGACAACCCCCCGGACCTTTTTGGTGACGAGCGAGTGCGTCGCCTCTTGCAAATTTGTGTCCACATTGGCTGCAGATATGTGGGGTTTCTCCCGTGTGAAGCTTTGCATGCCGCTTCAAGTCGTGCAGTCGACGAAACCTTGACCCACAGGTTGAGCAAACCAAAGGCTTTTCTTGTGAGTGAGTCAGTAGGTGGCTCTTCAGATTGTGATGTCGCGTGAATTGTGTGGCACAATAAGGGCATCGGTGCTTCTTGGTTGAAGGCGGCCTGTCGTTGGCGGCCTCATCAAGCAAATGATGTTGCGAGAGGTTCTGTTGCTCTTGTTGCATGGGTGTCAGCTCTTGCGGAGGGCTAAACGGTCGCCCATATGGGGGAAGATTGGATCGTGGAGGATAGGATTGCGAACCATCGCCTGTCTGGTTGTGTTGACTCCTCTTGAACTGTTGTTTCGCATCATCCAGTAGGTGTTGACCATTCACTTGCTGCCTCTTGCTCTCATCCAAGAGCCATGTGTCTTCAGTTTCTCCCTTTACCCTGGAAATTGTGTTGTTCTCTGGAATCCTGTGCCACTTCTCTTGGAGAAGAGCGCGCGGGGATGGACTCGAACTTGTCCCTGTATAAGGTGCTGAAGTGACATCTTGAAACAATGGCGTTTCAGGGTTCCTTGGTGCTTTTCTTCGAATCTCCTTTTGTCGCCGCGAGGCACCTGCCGTGTCGAGATTTCTCGGCGAACAGTCTATACAGAGATGTTCCCCTGGCACCTGGGAACGATAATAGTAGCACGCAATGTGCTGCCATGTACCACACCTCTGATCCAAAACAATATTACCGTCGTCATCGTCGAACCCACATATACACTTAAAGGTAAAATTCTCCTCATCATCTTGATCACTGTCATCATCACTCTCATCCTCCTCTTGAGGCAATGCTGCTAGCGAGATTTGTTCAAGATGCTTTCCCAAATGAGTGAAATATTCGCGTTGCGATTTCCAGTCGGTTTGCGCACAAAGAGGGCACTCTTGATCTGTAAAAGACCTTGGGACTGACTGCGCTGCAGCCTGTGCCATACTCAGAGCGTGAACATGTGTAAGAGCCTTGCGCCCATGTACGCGACTCAGGTGATCAAGGAAGCTCTCCTGGTCAGTGAAAGTGACGGAGCTTTTATGACAGTCGCGACATCTAAACGACTTGTCCGAAAAATGAGCTTCGAGCTCGTGTCGAGACCACAGTGTTCGTGTCGAGAAAGTTTTGAGGCGTTCAGGACAATCGTTGAATGTGCAGATATAAGCTTGAAGATCAGAAAAGACATGCATCCTGGTAGAGTCAGTGAAATATTGTTTCTATGCGTCTTCACAAACTTACTTCCAGTCTATCCGATTCCGTAATGTTTTGAGCAAGGTACCGCAAAATGAGCATGTAAACGGCTCGTTTCGCCAGATCTGCTGAGGAGTTCGAGGTACTGCAAGGTGACTCCTACCTTCACCTTCAACGCTTGACATGAAGGAAGTATGAGAGGCAACGGAGCCGGCAACCTGTGACTGAGCTGGGATCGAGGCACCAAGTGCCGAATCGCGAAAAGTGTGGACTGTCGATGGTTTGAAGATGGTCTTGGGTTCTTCAAAGCTCTCTTGCGCCGTGCCACTGTTAGATATCAATGCCCGGATGCGGACAAACCTCTGCCAATTAGCTTCTCCAAGCCTCTCGAGTAGACCACTATCAGCTGTCCGAAACTTCTCGTATACTTGACTGACCCAAGGAAGAGCGCTCTCCGTCACTTCAAACGACTTCAAGCCCAAAGCTGGTTCATTTCCTCCTGGTCTGTGCTGCCGTGTATAGAATGCTTGTTCTAAAGTTGGGCAAAGGTCCATTAACAATTTAGAGTACACTTGTAGTGATCGAATACCTGCAACGACTGTATCCTGACTTTCATCATCGTCGGTTTCGCTAGCTGAGTCGCTGTCGCTTTCACAAATACGGGAAGATGGTTCGTCGACCGATAAAATGGATGCAGCTTTTGAAAGAAGCTCTCGCAAGGGTTTTACCAGGCCCCATTTTGCCTTCTTGCCTTCCCGAATGCTGATCGACTGTTCCATGACTGTGTAGAGTTAGCGCATCTGCCGACGGTGTCTTTTATCATGGCCGAACCTGTAATAAGTGTTTTGCCTATGCGGTCCAACAGGCTAATCAAGCTCTTGTGAAGCTCGTCCTCTGGTGAAAGGCATGCTTCCAGCCGCCCATCACCCAAGGCATCTCCCCAGAGGCACATGCGGTCACGAACATGGCCGAGGTCACGTTTTGACGAAGCGCTGAGATGGCAATGGAGGTTGGAAGTTTGACAGATTTGACAGAGTAAGGCAAAATTTGCCTTGTAAAGGGCAGTGGCAAAGAGCTCTTCCTGGGATGGATACGCAACTCCCTTCGAGGGTAGAACTGTCGCGACCCGCGATTTCGTTTCAATCCAGTCAATGACAGTGCTGGAAGAGGTTGAGGTAGGATCTGGCTTCACGGCGGCCGGGGCTGCCGGCATGTTCTTTATGCCCGCAGCGCCATGATGTAGCGCCATGGCATCGACGAAGGGTGAACGTCTGGCCTCCTACTTAACGCTTCTTCGAGAAGCCGTAATTGAGATCAAAAGAACTTGATTGTGTGCAAGATTGGAGAATGGTTTTCGATGTTGGCATGCGGCTGAGATAGCGCCGATAGACAGTCCAGACGTGCACTGCCACGACGTGCAGTGCCCCCTGCACCAACCATAGGCCTACGTTGGTGGCCTCAGGCTTTCGCTCAGCCCCTCCGCCACCGTTGGAAATGGAGGACGAGCTTTCAAGGAGAACGTGGCTGAGCTTTCAGACACCGCAGGGGGTCCAGAAATTGAGTCGCGGGTTTTTAGAATGCTCTTGAATCTGTATGCTGTGTTGTAAAATCTTGAAGTTCTGGTTGATACCTGGAGGGAACATGGCCGAGGCCGCAGGATTTGTTCTTGCTGTGGTGCCCATGATAATAAGTGCCTGTGAACACTATGGCGAAGCAGCTCGTGGCATTCAGCGGTACCGGCACGCAAACAAGGGAGCGGAAGACTTGACAATGATGCTCGAGATTCAAGAGGCAATCTTTCGATCGGCGAACGTGAGACTTCTTGCTTCCTGCGTCGGCGAGGATGAAGCACGCTTGATGCTGCGCGACTTCAATCATCCAGGCTGGAAAGAAAGCGGGTTGATAGCTGACTATCGGGCGAGAGTGGGAGAATCACAGCATGCTTTCACCCACTCGATCAAGCTCATCAACGAACATCTGGAAAATTTGCGATTGACGATCGATGGCTTTGGCAAGCACAGCGATCTCAATGAACAAGTCTGGCTCACCACAATTCCGGTACATGAAGTCCTGCAACTGACTTGAGTTGATCTTAGGATGCTCATCACGCTCATCATCGCAAGCTTTCATTCAAGAAGAGGATCAGGCTAGCTTTCTCACAGTCTGACATTGAACAGTCCTTGGAAAGCTTAATGAAAAAGACTCAGAACTTTTCCACCTTGATAGCCCAAACAGAACCGTTGCAATCAAGAACCTCTGAGACCAAACCTACTCTCTCGACAAGAAGAGAAATTGCAAAATTTGCCAGGATCAGAGACGCAGCTAGCAACTTGTATCAAACCCTGGGACACGCATGTACGAAGCACGCAAGTCACCAAGCTCATCTGAGCCTCGAATCATCCTGCAGAGACCTGGAATCACCCCCAACGGACCCTCTACAAGTGCGCTTCACTATGGCATTTAGCCAATTGACCTTAAAACCCCAAGCCACAGTGTCGGATGTATCTAAGCCCTCAGCCTGGCTTAGGATCGAGTCAAGTGTCAGCGGTACGATACAGCCAGATACTGATAATGTGACCCTTCAGCACATGCAAGCCAGCGCAAAAAGGACGCGAGATAGTGAGGATGACGAATCTCCCCAGGCTTCGACAGCACAGGCAACGTCGAAACAAAAAAGGTCTGTCCGGTTCCAGTGTGCTCAGCCAGTAGCCCTACCAGTTGTGCCTGCGGAAGAACCAATTTTACCAAACCTATGCACAAATGAGAATTTCTGCCTACAGCTTCGCAACTTCATCAATCAAGCCAGACCCAGCACCAAAGCCGTGGGCTATCTAGGCCATCAAGGATCTCAGAGACATCTGATATATGTCGACGCAAAGTCACAGCGAGTCACCCAAGGCAACGACACGAGCCTGCTCAAATCTCTCCGCCAACTCCTCCGAAGCACCAGCAACGCAGGCCCCAGCAGTCCCATCCTCCTACACTACGAACGTCTCCGCCTGGCGCGCCAGTTGTCGATTGCAGTCCTTCAATTTCGCTCGACGCCCTGGCTAGCCAATTCGTGGAACAGCAACGAAATCCTCGTTTCCACCTCCCAACCCTCCTTCACCACAACCAACGACACCACAATGACAAACTCCCACGAACCCTTTGTAAGCGCCTGCATCCGAAACCCCTACGACACGCCCGCTCGCTCCAACACGCTCCCCAGCCACACCTTAATCCGTAACCAACTCCTCTTCCGCCTCGGCGTCATGCTGCTCGAAATCGCCTTCCAGAAACCGCTAGACGAAATGAAAGAGACCACCGACATCGACTGCCAAGACGACGGCAATGCTGACTTCTGGGCGGCAGATCG
The DNA here is from genome assembly GCF_000835495.1 of Cladophialophora immunda. Classification (NCBI taxonomy): domain Eukaryota; kingdom Fungi; phylum Ascomycota; class Eurotiomycetes; order Chaetothyriales; family Herpotrichiellaceae; genus Cladophialophora; species Cladophialophora immunda. The sequence continues at coordinate 1,544,309 of NW_015622546.1, forward strand.
CCTGCGGCATCAAGTCTCTGCGTGTCTGGCGCCGAGGTATGCGGAGGTGGTGAGGAAGTGTATCCATTGTGATTTCGGGAAGGATTTCGATCTGACGGCGACGAAATTGCAGGAGGCTTTCTATCAAGATGTCGTTTGCGAGTTGAAGAGGTTGGAGGACTTGTTTAGGGCTGCTTCGACGGTGGGTTGAGCGGGAACAAAGATTATAAGGTGGAAGGCCGATTCTATACCGATCTTGTGCCACGGTCGACGAGGTTGTCTTGGCCGTCTTACCATGCAAATTACGTGGCATTGAGGGAAACCATGCCATCTACCTACAACCGTTGTCATCATCAGCACATCTCTTCAAAAGAGTCCGCCATTACAGAGTTGAATTGGTGACCGATATGGAGCACTTGAACTTCAACGAGGCACCGGAACAGAGAATTTGCCTCCAGTTTCTCAAAGTTTTTGCTAGACGAAGGGGCCGACCCAGACAACAGCGAATTCCATGGCTATTCCGCAATTGAGAACGCCACCTTATAAGGACACTAAGATCTTGTGGAACTTCTCTTGAAATGCGGTACCGGACGACATCGTGGTTCACCACCCTTGGGTCTGGCTCCCACTGGAGGGCACGAAGTAATTGCAAAAATGCTGTTGAATAAGGCCCAACAACACAGACCAAGAGCTCATTATTAAAGCGGCTGCCATTGGAACTAAAGAGGTGATCAACGTCCTCCTCGCAAAGGGGGCCGATCCAAATACGACCAACACATACCGTCGATCGCCACTTTCCGAAGCAATAATGTACGGTCATGACGAAGTGGCACAACTTTTGATCAGCGCAGGTGCCAACGTGGAATCATCTGCGTCATTGCTTTCTATGGCCTCGCAAACGGGAAATACAAGCTTGGTAGGATGTCTTCTTTGGGCTGGGGCGAATGTTCATGCCAGAGACGATGGAGGCTTTACTCCGCTGATGTTTGCTGCTTTGTCTGGGTATGAAGACGTAACATCCATGCTTCTAGAAGCAGGCGCCAACGTTAATCCAAGATCCTCCAAAGGGAATACACCGCTGAGCCTCGCAGCAGGCAATGGTCATAGAGAGGTGGTAAGTATGCTTCTGAGGGCTGGTGCTAACCCCGAGTCCAAGGACGACGTGGAGGTTCCCAAGAGTAAGACAACCGCCAATGCCACCACCAAGACCAGTATGGCCTTCAGGAAGAGGGGTCGATGAGATGCTCACCTCAGCGGACCTCCTGTGAGGGATACTCACTGGCTGCGCTTCTTCCTGCCATCTGTATTGGCCGTATCCATCATCGATGGCACGGGCATGTCACCTCGGGTCGCGAGATCCACGGAGGTAGTTGCTCGATTGAGCCTGGCATTTGAGGGAGAGGACTTCCCCTTCCGCATCTCTCCGGATTATACGAAACCTTTGCAGAAGTCTACACATCAGCAGTGGTAGATCCAGTACAGCAAGGTCATAGCGCTCCTCTTGTGTCGTCAACCCTCTCCGTCACACCGACCATCCAGAGTCCACCCTTTATGCGAAGCTGAGATGCCGGCGGAGCATTCTCTCCGTGAACATGAGGATCTCCGAGTCGCGATCCGGATTTTGTTCAATGCTCTGCCAGCATCGGAAGGGAGCATAACCTCTCCTGAATACAGTCAAAAGAGATACTTTACCTTTGCTACAGAATGTGATTGTCCTTGGCGTCTTGGCAGGTCTAAATATATCCATCCCCTATTCCTCAACGTGCGCACCACCCAGGCAAAAAACGAATGTACCAAGAGAATCGGAACAGTAAAAGAGAAAGCTTCAACCACCACTTCGTTCCCTAACCCAGAGAAGGATCAAAGGCCAACCGAACAAAAAAGAAATGCCTCCATTGAGAGTCGAACTCAAGACCTCGACATTCCAGTAGATAGGGGCTACTAGTGTCGCGCTCTACCGCTGAGCTATGAAGGCCGCGGAGAACTCGCTGCGAGGCGCGTCTCCCGGCACTTCTTGGAAGAGTTTGCGAGAGTCCAGGATATATAGATTAGTTTTTTTGAAGGGTCTGTGTGAGTGGAGTGAGCTATGTACAGCTCCGTACGGCTCGGCGAATAGAGAGAGAGGGAAGGAAACTAGTGGTAGTAGTAGTGGGCACCGTTGGGAGCTGGATCCTTCAGCTAATGATCCTAACCCTAACCCTAACCCTCGGCGATGACCATGAGTCCTATGATTGATTGATTGATTGATCGACCTGGTATCATTTCGAGGACTTACGTTACTCTACCCACCTGCTCATACTTACTTGTAAACCATATGAGTCCCTCGTCCTCCACGCCATGCCCAAGGTCCGAGAACTGAGGGATCAGAGAAAACAACCATCCAGAGACGAACGGATGACCACTCCCTCCCTCCTCTCGTAACCTCCACCAAGATCACTATCACATTCTCTTGACCCTGACACAGGCAGCTAGGTAGGTGCTGGAAGGAATTTGGCAACATACTCCGTACACACTGCGCGTAAATCTTGCAAGACTACACATAGCACGGCGAGGCTCCGTCGGCCGACCCTCCCAATATGGAGTATTGCCAAAAACGAGAAACACCACGGGAGAAAGTCAGACGGGGTATGAGGCGACTGGGTCGTTATTGAGTGACAAGCGCGAATACGGGACAGTGAACAGCAACGGCAAACACATCCGAAGCGCACATTATCAATCCCCTGGCTGGCATCTTCTATTTGGATGGTCTACACAGCATGCCATGTACAACACAGGTATCTGAACCTTCGACAAAGAGCTGGTGCTAGACTTTGACCACTATAGTATTCGTGTTAATACACATTCCGGAAAAAGAGTTGAAAATATTCCAATGATTCTCCCCGTGTATGATAAGGACGAGCTGAGGATCTCTGGCTCTGTATTAGCAATGCATGAAATGCTCCTAGAGAGGATAACGGGCTGGGGCCCATACTTACATCATGTTACAACATAGCTACTTCAAGTTGGCCTCTGTTTCGACGAAGTTGTGGGCCTGTTCAAGAGGGCAGACGTCCGGAAGGGCAAGGTAGTATAGCCCTCGTAACCTAACCTCCATGTGCACCACGAGCCTCTGGATGGGATTCCCTCTCGAGTCTCTGTAGTTCTGTGGAACTCTCTTGGACTTTCTCTCCGCGTAGACTATCGGAAAGACTCCGGTTTGGTGAAGAATACCCTGGATGTTTCAAAGGGCAGAGCGGTTGCCATCTGATAAGATCCTCCGACCGAGACAACGCGGTCTCGCCCTTCAACGGAAATAGTGTTGCCCAGACCAGAATGAGAGGGCCGGATGGTGTGTAGCCCCCTTTCAGACTCCGGCAGGGATTTCGCGACCGCGTTATACACCATTCATATCCAGCTTTAAGGCGGACTGTCGGGATTCGCGGGGGTTGCAGGAGGTGGCACTGGTTGCGCTCGTTTCTTCGGTTTGATGAGCAGGAGGACAAACATGCCAATAACAAGAAGCAACAACAAGAGCAGAATTTTGCGCTTGGTGTTGCGTCGTTGGTAGTTGGTTGCGACGATGAGCTCCTTCTCTGCTCCTTTCACATCTGTAGCCATGCGTTCCACGTTGTAGTCAATGCGATCGAGCATGGTGCCCTGATCGATAACCATTGCCTGTAAATCACGGAATATGTCGGCCAACTCAATGATGCCTTTGGCGATGTCGTTGATTTCCTGTTCGCGTTGTGCAATGGCGGTGTCGTTTCTGTGCAATCGCTTCTGCGCTGTTTGCTGTAATGCTGATTGTCCTAGCCGTTTGTCGGCGTCAGACTCCAGCAAGGCTGGGTCGGAGTATGGGTTCTGAACTGGAATCGGAGTCGATGAACGGCCAATTGGTGATTCGAAGCCACCCAATTGGCGAAGCTTGTTGAGGTAATTGCTTTGTTTCTTCCTAAATGTGGCGCTGACTTCTTGAACTCTAGATGCTAGAGCGACTTGTATATTCTTCGCCATGATCTCGTCCCCTTTTTGAAGGTTGCCTGTCTCCCTCGCCTCTTTAACCATACTCTCGATGCGCTTGATGGCCTTTTGGCATTCCTGGAAGCCTCTCGTTATCTCCGTCGTGAGCTGCTCTATTTCACGCTCCTCCTGCAGCTTGATCGACTCGTCATCGAAACCCGGAAGGACATGTTTTGAATGAAGCTTTTCCAACTTTGCAGCTTTGAGTGTGATGTCCTTGAGGATGTCGCTGACTTCGTCCTGGACATCGATCCAGCGTGGGGGGAGCAGATCCATCTCTATGACCGCATCGCCATCATTCTCGTATGCCCCAACGGACATGAGTCCCCTGGTCTCCTCCGATGCTTGGTCGCCATAGCCGTTCGAGGAGGATGGGAGTCGGGGCTTCTTCGCGGGATGGTGGGAATATGACTGGCGATAAGAGATATAGCTGGAAGATGGTTAGAAAATCTCGCCTCATACCAAGGGGTTTGAGCTATACAGATTCGTCCGATCCCTCCACATATTGAGATTTGGTGGAATGGAGGGCGATCACATGTGACTGTGGTCTTCCGCTTGATCTTTGGTTGCTCTGACTGGCATGCTGGTCGACGATATAGCTGAGTAGGGGGGAGGATGTAGTTCAGACGATGCTCAGGAACTCAGTGCCATCGGAGCAGCAGGTATTGTCAGAGCGGCATTGAGCATAGGTTGCGCGACACAGGCAGCCGATGAGCAAAGTGGACAGCAACGGCGACTTGTGGACGGTGACGAAGGTATGGCCCGGAGAATCAATGATCCGGAATCAAGAATCCTCCCGCAATCCTTCGTCCTTTCAGCTGGGGGCCAAATTCCAGCGCCAAAATCCAGTGGAGTTCGAGGCTTGCCCTGTCCACGGACAACGTTAGTCGTAACCCTGCAGTTCAGTTTACGCCGCCGCTTCAGCTGCTTTGGAACGAGATATATCCTCCCTCTAGGACACCACACATATTTATACCCCCTTTCCACCATTGCGCACCAACACAACTTGACCTTGACTGCAAAGACCACCGTTTCGTGATCGATTTCCACCATGGTATGGCATCACATGGCAACTCCGACTGCGGCTGCCGTGGTGAAACATTTCTCTGTTTGTGCACTGACTGACAACTGTTGGATATAGGCGGACTCCTTGACCGAAGAACAGGTCTCTGAATTTAAGGAAGCCTTCTCTCTGTTTGTATGTCCATCTATCTCTCCCACCGCTGCCTTCAATGCTGACGCATCGCCCCGCAGGACAAAGATGGCGACGGTATATTGACCCCCTTCCGACCCCGCCGACGTCGTTGCTAGGTTCGGGATCTCTGAGATCTAACACATTTTGGCAGGCCAAATCACCACCAAGGAGCTGGGTACGGTGATGAGATCCCTCGGCCAGAATCCTTCAGAATCCGAACTTCAGGACATGATCAATGAGGTGGACGCAGACAACAATGGCACCATTGACTTCCCAGGTATGAGGCACCGTTTACGTTTGGTAGCATTTGTGGGTTGCGGCTCACGGCCATGTTAGAATTCCTCACGATGATGGCCCGAAAGATGAAGGACACAGATTCTGAGGAGGAAATTCGAGAGGCATTCAAGGTGTTTGATCGCGACAATAACGGCTTCATTTCCGCCGCCGAACTGCGCCATGTCATGACTTCCATTGGTGAAAAGCTCACGGACGATGAAGTGGATGAGATGATTCGAGAGGCCGATCAAGATGGCGATGGTCGCATTGACTGTAAGCGGGATATATTCTCCATTCCCACCTTTACGTGAAGTGTGTTGCGACAGAACTAATCGGCCCAAAATACAGACAACGAATTCGTGCAACTGATGATGCAGAAATGAGCGAATTATTGACGAGAACCAGTGATGGGCACAGAGCAAGGGACAGGAGCGAGGACACGGCTTCTAGCAGATGAGGGAGCCCATCAACAACTTAGTGAGAAGAGCTACTGGGCGGTGATGGCACAACGGGATCTTCCGGTTTCTGCTTGATAAAGACCAGTTCTGAACTGATTCAGGCGTCCTGGGCAAAGTGCGCCCCTGAAGTATTTGAGCGAGGTACAATGAAACCAACTCAAACAATCTCCTGGCGCCCTGACCACGTTATCCTTCCGATTTCATTATTGATTCCTGGGTATCGTTATGGCTCATACGAGCTATCTATTGCCGTCAAACATCCTTGAACAGGAAAGAAGCATCAGTGCGACTTCAGCCAGTCCAGCATTTGTTGAAATGCCGCTGCCTGGGCTCTTTTGATCTCAGGCGAATCGTAATCTCCATACACCGCAAATCCTATACCACGTTCAGTAACTCCCCCTTTACTCACTCTAGGATGTGTCTGAGTTGAAACTCACCATGCGGAACCTCAGGGTATGTCTTGATCTCATGCTCAATGCGGCTTGCTGCAAGGTGTTTCCGACCAACTTCCAGCACTTCGTCGGGAAATAGAGGGTCATTCTCTGGGAAAGATAGTCAGCCATGAGTCTGAACAATCACCAGCACAGCAGTCTCGCCTACCGACACAAACCATTGTCAGAGGCGCCTTGATGGCCTTGAGGTCCTCGCGCGTCACCAAGGTCGCATGCGCTGCAGCGCCCGCCTTAATAAGCGGCTCCTTCTTGATCATCCCTTCTTCTTCATCCTTCCCCCCTGGCCCTTGCATAGGAGGGTCAGGATGTTCGCCGGCTAGCATAATCACATACTTTCCACCAAAGCAGTATCCCACGCTATAGATCCCTTGTCCATGGGCGACAGCATCCGCATATTCGTCTTTGCACGTCTCGATCACCTTGAATAAGATGGGAAGAACTTTCTCCGGTGTTTGGCGGGCTAGCCACATATCCACGAGGAACGATTTGGCCGTCTCGGCGGCACCGAGCTTTATTCGTTCGAGAATGCCCGGACTGTGCGGTGGTTCCCCAGGAGAGGTGGGAGACGTGAGCACTGTAGTCTTGTTGGAACTCGGTGCCGGATCACCGTTGAATTGGTCGGGCATGATCACAACAAACCCTTCGGCGGCGAACATGTCTGCTTGAATCTGATTGTTTACCGAGTGCACACCCGTGCCAGAAGTCAGGAGGAGGAGAAGATTGGCTGGAGTGTTTGGATAGTCGGCCGGCTTGGAGATGTAGACGTCGACGTCACCCATCTTGGACATTTCGCCGGACGGCTGACGACTATCTGGTGCCGGGCGGTCTGTTACGCAGTGTTCCCCCATACTGGGACCAGTTTGGGCTTTTGAATCTGCCGATGAGATTGCAGAGGGTTCGACTTGAGGTTCCATGGCATCAGATTCGGGAGCCCTTGTTGCAAGTTCAGAGTCGGCCATGATGGAGCACAGAAGTGATGGGTAAGCGTTACTTTCTCTGGGGTTTGACTGTCGTCTGCTTCGCACCAGATCTCTATGGTTGTTTGTGCGATGATTCAAGCATTGGTTGAGGGATGTTCACCGGGCAGGTTACCTTGTACGGTCCCTTGTAGTGCAGAGAGGTGACCTCCCACTTGAGAACAACCTAGATAATTGCAGGTCTGACAAGAAGTCGCTCTCCAGACCTGTGACAAGATCCTCGTATCCTGCCTGGAGATGACCCAATGCGCTTCACTGCGGTAGATACCCGAATGCTCATATGACTCATACAATCGCAGAACAGACTGATGACGACCTATCCAGAATACAGACACGGTCTAGATACTATGAGACTGGGAGCCGCCAGTGCAGAATACGGCGAATGTTGAACATGGAGCCTGCACAAAAACACCACGTCAGACGACGGCGCTTTGTAACCACCGAAGTTGGTTGCGCCACTCTGCGAGGCTGATGCAGCGGTGGCGGGGAACCACTTAACGCGTTGGAACGCGTCGAAGAAAGTGGGAGCCCGCAGGCATCATTAGGGCTCTCCCGCTATTCAACTCACCAACATTTGTTCCAATCTGCCTTTTGCAACATCTGTCTCGTTCAATCCGCCTCTCAGTTCTAGCCATGAATTCTCCTGCTGCCGCGCTCGCGCGCGTCGATGCTGGCTCGCTCGCAGACATTTTTGAGGACCGTCCTGGCAGGGTCGAACACCCCGTCATGCGTAAGTTGCCATCTCGTGTTTAGAGGAGCCCACATGGTTCAACATAACTGCATTCTCGATGGAGACTGACAGCAAACAGAATGTGTTCAGATCAAGCCCATTGCAACTCAACAAGGCGGACAGGAGCGCCACCGAGTCATTTTCAGCGACACGAAGAACTACATCCAGACGATGCTGGCGGTGCACCAGAATCAGCTTGTAGAGGAGAAAATTCTGCGCAGAGGAGTTCTCGTGCAACTGATGGGATATTCTGCGAACAAGGTCAAGGCGAAACGGTAAGACGGGCTCTTTCTGACCTGTGATGGCGCTGATCGTCTGTCCCAGTATCCTCATCGTGACAGATATCAAAGTCCTTGAAGAGTATGGCGAGCACGAGAAACTCGGCGACCCTAAGCCACTGGAGTTGAAAGCCGAAGAGGAGGAGAAAGCCTACCCTACATCGATTACGAGTAATGGATTCTATGGGACCAAGCAAGAACAACCAAAACAGAGCCGCCCCATGGGCCATGTGAAACCCTCGTCGTCAGCCCATGCGAACATCTACCCCATCGAAGCAATATCACCATATTCCAACAAATGGACGATCAAGGCGCGTTGCACAAACAAGTCGGACATCAAGACATGGCATAATCGCAATGGTGAGGGCAAATTGTTTAGTGTAAACCTCTTGGACGAGAGTGGCGAGATCCGAGCTACTGGGTTCAACGATCAGTGTGATCAACTCTACGACTTGTTCCAAGAAGGCAACGTTTACTACATTTCCAGTCCTTGCAGAGTCACTTTGGCGAAGAAGCAGTTTTCAAATCTGGCGAATGACTACGAGCTCCATTTTGAGAAAGACACCACTGTGGAGAAAGCAGAGGAGCAGGACGGTGTCCCTCAGGTTCGATACAACTTCACCACCATCGCAGACTTGCAATCTGTGGAAAAAGACACCACCATCGACGTCATTGGAGTGCTCAAGGATATTGGCGAGACTTCACAAATCACTTCCAAAACCACGAGCAAGCCGTATGATAAGAGGGAGCTCACCCTGGTCGACAACACGGGATACTCGGTCCGCCTCACGATTTGGGGGAAGACCGCAGCCTCGTTTGACGTACCCCCTGAATCGGTTGTCGCTTTCAAAGGTGTCAAAGTCTCGGACTTTGGCGGGCGCAGCTTGAGTCTGCTAAGTTCTGGCTCAGTGACCGCCAATCCTGACATGCCTGAGGCGCACAGATTGAAGGGGTGGTACGAAGATCAAGGTCGGAGTGGCAGTTTCGCGACGCATGCCAATATTCAAGGCACTGTCGCAGCTGGAGCCGGTTCTCGAGGTGATCCATTCAAGACTATCGCGCAAGTCAAAGATGAGCAACTTGGCATGTCAGACAACGCCGACTTCTTTTCCGTCAAGGCCTCAATACAATACATCAAGCAAGACAATTTCTGTTATCCCGCATGTTTGTCGGAAGGATGCAATAAAAAAGTCTTTGAAATTGATCCTGGCCAGTGGCGCTGCGAACGGTGCGACAAGAACCATCCGAAACCTGAATATCGGTACATCATGTCGGTCAACATTAGCGATCATACTGGACAACTCTGGGTCAGTTGCTTTGACGAAACAGGCAGATTGGTCATTGGCATGACTGCGGACGAGTTGATGGAGATCAAGGAGGTGGACGAGAAGAGACTCGCCGAGATATTCTCGGAGGCAAATTGCAAGACATGGAATTGGAAGTGCAAGGCGAAGCTCGATACTTTCCAAGAACAGCAACGGTAAGGCAAAACCCCATATTTTCGACGTCGCGACTAACTCGGATTCCAGGGTTCGCTATCAAGTCACCTCGGCAGCACCGCTGAACTACGTGACCGAATCGCAGAAGCTGATCGAACTGATCAAGCAGTACAACATCGATTAGAGGGAGAGAGGGCCATTCTTGTGGCGTTGAGGTGTTAGAGGGACCAACTGCGGCCGCAATGTCATTATACCAGAATGATAAGCCTTTTACCTGACTTTGGCAAAGAGCTTGTGTGTGGATGGACGGTAAGAAAGCCACCGGGGAGCCAATTAGGAGCTTAGGGTGAAAGATGTTTTGTCAGAGGGGCGTCTGCACTGTGTCTGATAGCTGCGACTATGAAATGTGCAATGATGGTGGAGGCCAATAACGATGTTCTTCCGGCGGAAGATTGCAGCTAAGGGCCGTGTGTTTAGTAATGGCGTCATGTCATCAGCAAATTCCTCCTCCAGAGAGTCACATGTAATTGCTGTTCTTACTGTCCCCTCCTCGACGTTTCTGGCGGCATTGGACAGAGCCCAAAAGGAGCAACACCAGGTAAGCATATCCCCTAGAAGCCGTGTTCGCGATCTCCTCGAATCTTTCACCCGCAAGCCGTCGATCCCGAGGCTGCGATCTCCCCCCTCCCTTCTCTCTGCCCTCTATCAACCTTGAATGAACTCGACGGCAACTGTCTGCTCGAGGGTCGCATTAGAAATCCCGCGTGTCCAACGGCTAAGGGCCGGGTATTCCCCGTCCTCAGGACCAGTTCTTCTTCACGTCCAGCGCAGTTTTCCGTCTTTAAATACCTGGCCGACATCTCTCAGGGCCACGAGATCCTTCTCAGCATCAACAGCGCCGCTAAGCAGTGCCAGCAGCAATCATAGTCAAAGAGCCGTAACCGGATATCTTCCAATTCGCGCCCGACGAACACCTACAAACACCCCCGCAAGAACCATGGCCACCATGCGCGCGGTCGACGTCAAAGGCGGCAAAGGCCCCATCTCGGCCCTCTTCATCAATCCCGACGTTCCCAAACCGGTGCCCAAGGGCAGCCAGGCTCTCGTCAAGGTCAAGGCCTTCGGTCTCAACCGCATGGACCTCTTCCAGCGCGAAGGGAACTACCCGCTACCCCCGCAGGCGGGCCCCATCATGGGCGTCGAATTCTCCGGCACCATCGAGTCCTTCGGCTGCGAGCCGGAACGGGGGTTCAACGTGGGCGACGAGGTGTTTGGGCTCGCGTACGGCGGGGCCTACGCCGAGTACATCGCGGTCAGCACGCACATGCTGGTGCACAAGCCCAAGGAACTCAGCTGGGAGCAGGCGGCGGGCATCCCCGAGACGTGGATCACGGCGACGCAGGCGCTGTACCTGGTGGGCGAGTTCAAGCCGGGCATGTCGGTGCTGTGGCACGCGGGGGCGTCGAGCGTGTCGATCGCGGGCATCCAGCTGTCCAAGGCCGACAACGCCTCGGCCGTCTACGTGACGGCCAGCTCGCGCGAGAAGATCGACTTCTGCAAGTCCCTGGGCGCCACCGAGGGCTTCTCGTACAAGGAAGGCGACTGGGCCCAGGCCCTGCTCAAGTACACCGACGGCAAGGGCGTCGACCTGATCGTCGACTTCATCGGCGCGGGCTACTTTGACCAGAACCTCGAGGCCGCCGCCCGCGACGCCCACATCGTCAACCTCGGCAACCTGGGCGGCAACGTCGTCCAGAAGCCCGTCGACGTCTCCCGCTTCCTGCGCAAGCGCCTCCGCTTCGAGGGCTCCAGCCTCCGCAGCCGCGACGAGGCCTACCAGGGCCGCCTGCGCGACATGCTCGTCGAGCACGCCCTGCCCCGCTTCATCGACGGACGCTTCAAGGTCATTGTCGAAAAGGTCTTCCGCATGGAGGACATCCAGGAGGCCCACAAGATGCTCGAGAGCAACCAGACCATGGGCAAGTTGATCTGTACGGTGGACTGAAAAGTGAAGTGAGATGGCAAAGTATTAAATCATAAAATTCCGTGCACTTGTGGGAAATTGAGATGCCGTGGGAGGAGAGAATCACCCAGGCTGAAATGTACGAGAGCGGAGATAAAAAGTCAGAATGCGAAAAACAATGCAAGCTCAGAATTGTGTGATCATCGTTGAATTTTTTTTCTCTATCAGCTCGGTATAGAGAGCGGTATTCGGTGTTCCAGACACCCCCGACATCTGCGCGATGAGAGCATTCACTTCTCAAGCCGTGTCAATTGTTCCCCAATGGCTCGAAACGGCAACTTCCCTGGGCACCAATCAAAGCACGGCGGGTGTCCTCCCTCTCTAGAGATCTATCACAAAGCCACAGCGTTGCTTATGAAGACAGCCCATGTGTGCAGATGTGCCGTGAGCGAATAGAGCCATAGAGAAACATCATCCGTCCTTTGCTGAGGCCTGTGCATGTTGATTCCTCGGAAGCTCTGGTCAGTCCGCTGGTCCGTAACCCGTGGCTCGCTTGGTCACCATATCGACAAGATTGTCAATGAGGCTTGCAAATGGTGGCGGACGAGTGTGCTGACTATGTTAACTCTCGCGGCATGATGAGGCAGTTCCAGCATTCTAGCTTAAGAGCATTATAGAAGAGGGTGTTCATTGAAAGGAAATTTGCTCAGGGCTGAGAATATAAAAGTTCGATGCTGCGCTGAGGAGTTTGACGAGCCCCTCCAACAGAGCGCTGCACATTGCTGGGCATCAAAAGCCGTCGAGCGTCGACACACAGATTCGACTAGATCACCATCGGTCTAAACTAACCATGTCTTCGATCTTGCTTTTTGGTGTGACAGGCCTTGTTGGCTGTGAGTCTCCACTGCGCTCCTCTCATCGATCCAGTTGATATTAACCTGGTGTCAAGCTCATCTGGTTTTGGCCCTCAAGAACGAATACCCGAATATTCCAGTCACAGTATTTTTGCGGAATAATTCCCTCGACACCTACCTGTACGAAACAGCCGGTGTTAAACGGATCGTGCATGGCACTTTCGACGAGAAGGACAAGATCGCCGCATTAGCCAAAGAACATGACATTGTAATCAACGTTGGTTCGTCATGGGATGTGCCCCTGAGCGAGGCGATTGTGGAAGGGCTGAACCGGCAACCGGAAGAGAAGAAGAAAACCCTGATTCATATGAGTGGAGCTGGTAACTTTGTGGACAAGAGGTGGACAGATGGGGCGTTCCACGAGCAAGCGAAGATCTGGAATGTAAGTGGGATGGCAGCCGATAATCTGCGCGTGGCGAACTAACAGGAGTGCAAACAGGACAAAAATCCGGAAGACATGAAGCTTATCAACCCCTCCATGTTAAATGGCGGGCCTGACACTGTGTAAGATCTTTCCCGCGCGTGAAAGCACCATAGTCCTTGGCTGACGATTCGTCGCGCGCAGAGTCTTGAACGCTGGCAAACGAGGCAATATCGGGACCTACATTGTCTTCCCCTCAGGCATATACGGCGAAGCCGCGGGCCCAATCCCAGCCCTGGGAGTGGTCCAGCTCATCTACCGGGAGAAAGCCAGGGAGCTGGGATTTGTGCCGTACGTTGGAGAAGGAAGTGCCATCTTCAATTGTCTCCATGTCAACGCCATTGCCCCCTTCATGTTGAAGGTCTTGGACCTGGCATTGCACGAGGATACACCTCAAGGATCTGTCTATGAGCGATGTTTCCTGATCGGCGGGCCAGAAATTGCCTGGAAGGAGGCATCAGAAGCTTTTTCGAAGGCTTTGCATGCGGAAGGAATCGTGCCGAGCTCTCAGGCCAGAAGTGTGACTTTGGAGGAAGCAGGCGAGGGCGAGTTGCCGATGTTGATGGCAAGCAATGTGAAGTTTGTGTCTCATCGCGCAGAAGGATTGGGTTACGTGCATAACGAAGTTGGGCTGGTGGAATTCTTGAGCAAGTTGAGATAATAATCCCGGTGGTGAGTAGATGAGGCTGCTGCGGAAACGAGGCTATTCCTGATACGGAGGTAATCAACAATGGCGTCATTATCACCTGCCAAAACTTATTGCGCAGCCTCGCCCGGGCCAGCGCCCAGCCTTGTTCCCCAGCCTCTTCAGTGCTTCCTGCCACCTCATATTCACAACGAAGCAAGAGCCTTTTACGAACAGAAATCTCTTCACAGAGGTGAGTTTCTCATCTAACCAACTGGACATCTCATATCTAACCCTCCGCAAAACCACAACGCACTTAAACTGCCTGCAAGTGCAACGCATTGAGCAAACTGCCTGCCATCTTTCCCTTACGCACCGAACATCTCCTGGATACGACACAAAAATTGCTGCACTGACCGAGTGTTCATCCTGAGGGCATTATTGCTCTCCTTCTTGCCATCATGGCTCCTGTCGGCTCCAATATCGACATTCCCGACCTCAAATTCTCCTCACTGGAACTCGATGCACGCTCAACCGACTCGACCGAGATGCCGACGAATTCTTTTTCGAAGCGGAACACCCTCCCTGAACAGATTTACAATCCTCTTCTTCCCCGAAGCGATGACTCCTTCATTCTCTCTCCAATGGATACCTACAATGTCCTCACTGCAAGAGATGCCCATAACACAAAAGACCCGAATCCGGGTGCAGGGTCAATTAATCCCAACGACATCAACATGAAGGGCATTCAGGCGCTCTTTGCCATTATCGGGGCCTCTTTCGTACTCGGTGCCATTTGGTTTTTCTTTTGGGCCAAGAACGGTGGCTTCAAATGGCGGAAAGGTGACTGGGATGAATACAAATCCACTGTCTTGAGACGTAAAGGGCCCAATGGAACGACTCTCAGTAACGCAACCAAAAGTACCAAGCTGGGTGGTGGTAGCGTTGTAGGAGACGGGTACTCAGACAAGGACACAGCCACGATACCAGATACCATGACCGAGGGTATGACCGAGACGATGACCGAGCTGTCTTCCGAAGCGCCCATCATGAAGGACAAGCAGTGGAAGAAGAAAAATGAGACCGCCAAAGACAGGAAGATTCGAGAAGCCAAGGAAGCACGCTGGGAAGGTGGCCATGACTACGATGTCCGCGCATATCGACATGAAAAGCCTGCTCGTGTGGGAGGTCTGAACAAAGACTCGGACGCCCAATTTTACGGCACCGACTACACCAGGTCAGAACGTAGCGGCAGTGACATGGCCAGCAACAGCAACCGACCAGCCTCGTCTTATCGTCAACAAAGTCCTGAGAAACGTCAATCACGCCGTGACTTCTCGTACGGCCAAGAAAGCAGCTTCAGCGTTTCGACTCCACCACCGGCCGCTGCACCATCACCTGGTCCTCGTCCACCAAGGTACCACTCGCCGAGCAAGAACCCTAACCCTCAACGCCCGATCCGCACCGTACCTGGGTCGTTCCACACGCAGCAGGATATTGAAGCCCAGAGCGTTCAAAGTCAACATACTAAGACCTATCATCATCCACTTCCTAGCTTGAGCGGTCAAGGGCCTCCAAGAGCTGGCGGATACAGAAGGGACAGACGGGACAGCCTGGATGACTGATCAATTGGCGATATCCATAATCGTGCCTCTACAAAGACTTTGGGGTCGCGAAGTTGGCTGGTCTTGTTAGTGGCCGACCCACCAAGGGCAACTTCAAAGAAGCATTACGGAGGAAGAGCTGAAAAGGGCGCATGAAGTGACGACGAGGCTGTATTGTAACTTAGAAATTGTTGCATGTTAAGGGCAGGAAAGGTAACCTCGAAATGGCGTCTTCGGTTTGAACAACGAACAGAGTTCGTGGAAAGGGACGGATGAAAAAGCGATATGGCCGGACGAATGAAAGGAAATGGGAAGAACGGAATAATGAAAGTCTCGACGTCGACAAGCTGCATTAGGTCAACATTCCACGGTTGAGGGATAGTCGCAAGCGAATACCCATGAGCATCATGCACAGATATTGTGCCAGCAGATAGAAAATACAAGTACAAGAGTGCAAATTCAAATTGACCATTATTACCATGTCAGCGTGTTCCTGCGTTGGGGGATATGCTATACCTCGCTACAAGACAAAGTCAGGTTGTATTCTACCTGTGTACGAGGTACTGTTGCTAGCTTTAAAGCTATCTGGGCACATTACTACGAGCCCTGCCCTGCTCTCCCACGGTAACAGATGATCCTAGAACCGCGCATCCAAAATCCAAGCCATGTATTGCGTTGCGAAACTCCCGTACTAGTACCCGACTGTCGTCATGTCACGTCGTTCCCTGAGCCTGAGCCCGATACAAAATCTCTGAATCGCAACAAGAAGTCGGGGAAGGGCATGGGGGAAACGGGTCGAGCCTCAGTGAAAATCCCCCGGTGGCCTGCTCTCCTCTCCTCTCCTCTCCATTCCAATCCATTCCAGCCAGCGAAGGTAAGGGGGCGAAAAGATCAGTCCAATGTGTTCCCACCATATCAAAGTGTGATCGGAAGCTCCCAGTTCTCCCTGATCGTATTGTCGCAAGAGAACAGACATCTGTGTCTGTCTCTCTCCGAGTCAAAGCTCCGATTTATACTTCGACCTTCGCGGTCTTCGACACTTTACCGCCCTTCCCATCGGTGCCTCTCATCTTCTTCGTGCCTGCAGCCTTCTTCCCGGGCTTGCCCTCGACGATACCGACGACTTTCTCGACGGCACCTTCAATCTTGTCCACGATTGTGGGCTTTCTCTTGTGGTGCGTCGCAGGCGCACGCGTCTTGGTCACGCCCGCTTTCTTGGAAGCGGTCTTGCGCTTTTTGGTGGCGCCACCCGTGGTAGTGGCGGTGGTCGTCTTGCGTTTGCGGACAGGCTCAGTCGAGACCGTGGCGAAGACTCTTGGCTTGGAGTGGCCAGTTGCGCCGCGTGTTTGGGCCATTGTTGGTGCTGGGTTTGGCGGGGGTTGTGTGGATAAGGGTTCTTGCAGTTGTATGTAGGTTCAACGGTGAGAGGCGGTCTGGAGAACTAAATAGGGCCAGGTGTCAGCTTGTAAAGGGAGTAGAATCGTTGTTCAAGTGCTCAAAAAGCGGGGGTGACAGGGTGACCAGTGAGGCGGGCGAGGAAGATACGGTCACAACGACGCGGGGACACGAGCAATATTTATAGTTCTTTGAAGAGCGATAGATAAGGTGTCCGCGACAACTTATGAGTCACGGGAGCAATGGAAAAGCAGTGGTGGAAGGTGGTTCGCAGGCAGCCAGCTCCAGGCGGTAGGGCGACGACACCCGGATAAGAGGGAAGACATGTTTACGTACCTTGGGATGCAAAAGTGCCTGCTTCCTGAAAATTATCTGAGGGATCAATAACGACCAGGCGACCAGATTCAGGTAGTGACCAGGATAGGAGAAGGTGTTGTGGGTGGGATGGAGTGAGGAAAAGGTTGACGCGATCGACGAGGGTGGGAAGTCGGGCCCTTTTTGAAGTGTCGGTTGCGGTTTGCGAAGCCAATGACACAGCCAACAGGGCGACTTGGTCGGATGATCCAAGACAACACACAACCCTGCCAACATCCACACTTTCATTCAATCTTCCCCTGCAAGGTGTCAATTCTGCTCGATGGCGTGTCTGGTATTTCACAATTGATCTCTGTCCATTCGTCCATTGCAGCTGCCAATTGTTGCTCGATCCCTTTAAGCGCCATCCTCGCTGGGCGCTTGTCGCAGCAGTTGTATGGTCACTCCTCGACCAGCCGTTGATATCCTTGGAGATAATCCTGCACGCAGCAAACTCTGGTCGACTTCAGTCGTACCAGTCTTTCAATTTCAGTGATCGATCTTCCAAGGCCGGCCCGCCTGCAAGATGTAGTGCATTTCGAACTTCCCACTCAAACTCGGCCAGGGCTCTCAATTCCGACCCCACAAAGAGACCCCCAATCAACCCATGGAGCGTTCCAGCCATGAGTCCCAGACTGCTTAGCACAATCAAAATGAAGGACACGAAATTCCGGGGTGACCACCAGATGGCGACGAAGCAGCCAATCGACACCACGGCAGAGCCAACGAAGTGCAAGAGACCATAACGTCGTTGTTTCCTCTCTCGCAGGGTGTATTTGTGGACCATGGCGAGGATGTCTTTATAGAAGTCCTGGCCGATTTGGCCTCGCGTAGGTATGCTCGATATTGCCTTGTCGAAATCTTTCTCCTCAAAATCCGCCATCTGAAGATTGGGGTCTCCGGCACTCGAGTCATGCAAGGCTGCATGAGCTTCGACTCTAGCCGGAGGAGGCGGTCGAGTTTGGGTTCTTTCTAGTGTCGTCTGCACAGCAAAATGGTCGCTCAACGAACAGAGGAGGGTCGGGTGTCGTTCGGTAAGCGCGACTTTCACATCGGCTACTCTCCAACCCTTGCCAATACCGCTGAAAAAGATGTAGTCCAACCGCTTCGCTTTGGGGTCCAAGTCTGTGCCCGAGATTTTCCGGTCATGTCCTTGCGCTAGTTGCTTCTGATGGGCCTTGTTCCATCGCCACGTATTTAGAACAGAGTCGCATGTGTGGCCGTGTTCGCCTAAACTTGTCTCGACGCTCGGAGTCTCCTCTTCGCCCATACGTTTTCTGCGCTCCTTTTCAGGCGGGTCCACGCTTGCACCAACACTGCTTCCAGGTTTCACGGCCCGCCAAACGTCCTGAACTCCAGCACGGCTTTCTACCAGGACATGTGCAAAGCTCAACGGCACCATGTTGAAATCACCCAGGCCAATGACTAGGCTGCCTCTGTCCGAAGCTGCACGCATGAGCTTTGCAATTTCCCATGCTTGCGCTGTTCGATGGCAAATGTAACTGTCGTTCGGTTCCTTTTCGTACGGAGCGTGTAAATGTGTGTTGAATACTTCGATATTGTCACCACCGGGCAGTAGAATCCTGGCACATGCGACACCCTTCCCAACAAACCAGTCGCCGCGGAAGAAAGCTTGAGGTCGCCCATTTAGAGGATAACGGTACATCGAAGATTCGACGATTGGCCATCGACTGAGGACGGCCAAACCCGCACCGAAGATGCCGGAATAGTAGAACTTGCCGTATGGAAGAAAAGAACGAGTGCTGTCTCGGATGGATAGGTAATCGGTAAATGTCCAGCATTCTTGCAGGCCAACGATATCGAGCTGAGGAGAATAGGTGGCTAGGCGATTTCCTATTTCGGACAATCGCTCGTGTCGGTGTTTTGCGATATATTTCAGTCCCCAGCAATTCAGGGTCAGGATGGTTATAGATGAGATCTGAGAACCCTCGTCGCTTGTGGTTGGATGTGGCTCCATTATGGACGAATATGGCGAGTAGATCGAGACAGATCGGCGAGCATTGAAATCCCTCTCAAGAACCACTAACGCCAAGCAGTTCAATTGATGAACTAGTGAGGATGCAGGGCAATGACATGGTAAAATGCCAGATGGTGAAGAATTATAACATTGTGCAGTATAATCAAAGCTGTAACCAAAAGAACGTCAAATAACCCGAGAAGAGGACCCAAACCTCGCTGTGGTCTGCTGGAGCCGTGACGCCTGAGAGAAAGAATTGGAGGAAGAAAAAGAAATGCAGGAGGATTGATTTGATGACAACTCGGCCCGAGAGGAAGAGCGCAGCTGGCGCTGTGGCACGTGTATGATGACATAAGGGACAGCCTCGTCCGTCACAGCCTGGCGAGACCTGACACTAACCGCCTTTGGGAACTATACACCGGCAAGGCTGAAAATTATCAACCCACTACTCCGAGCTCGTGTGCTTGGACTGCACGGGCATATTACATCGTCTTGCACAATTAGTTGGTCATGAAATATTGTAGATTGGGTTGCCGATTGTTAAGGGGAGGTAACGGCACCCCAATCATGGGTTACCGAGAACCATGTCCCCTGTGCAGCTCGGCATCCTCTTGAGCCTCCTGTCTGCTCTTTTCTTCCCAGAGCAACATCCAACGACGTAAGATTGACAGGATGGTCACCAACAAGTCCTGAGCATGTGGACTCAATAGATAACATCATCTTCCTGTCCACGCTCAAGTTCTTCGCCGCCATGGTCATGGTCGTCCTGGTCCTTGCTACTGCTGCTTCGCCGCCGCTCTGTCTTCGATGCGCTTGCGGCAATGTCGTTATCCTTCAACGGACCAGAAGAGTCGCTTGGGGATGTTTGATCATCCCTATCCGTTTCATCGTTGGCTTGATCTGATCTTTCGTCCCTAGGGTTTGCCTCGCCCTCTGGATTGTGGCGATCGTCCAGTTCATCTGTTATTGGCCCTGGCGCCTGCTGCGCGTCCTTCTGTCGCTCCCCATCTCGTTTCAGCTCCTCCTCCCTCACTTTCTTTTTCTGCTCGAACTCCTCTATTTCCCGCTGGATCTTTACCTCCGCATCCTCAATCTGCTGCTTGACTTCATCTTCCTCGGACTCGCGTAACTCCCAGGGCTTGTAATACAGTCGTGGCTCTGCCTTGGTCTGCAAAAATCCAGCAGCAGCTCTCAAATTCCGATGTCTCATTCTCATCGCTTCTTCATCCCAGCGCACCTGTTCAACTCGTCGTTCGCGCTCGAGCTGTTCCCTTTTGAGGCGCGCGGATTCGGCGATCTCATGGGACTCGCGTTTTAAGCGTTCCCGTTGACGGGATTCGATTTCTTCGCGGCGTGCGTTTAATGTCGTCGTCTGATTGTTTATCTTTGTTCCAGCGGAAGATCTTCTAGGAGCATTTGAAGATTGCGAAAGGGTGCCGAGCAAGGCACCGAAGAGTCTTCGGTTTCGAGATTTGTCTTGTTCTACGGTCGACGATGTTTGTCGCCGGCGAGGCGGAGGAGGAGACATCGCCGATGTTTGTCCTCCTGGGGCGGTTGCTGTGACGGGAGAGTTCGCTGATGGCGCCGTTGGGGACGCTCCGCCATCGTTCGACGCGGTTGCCGAAGCCTGAGAATTGAGGCGGGGACGTTTATTTGATTCTGAGGTTTCGGAGATGGAGGATTGACGGCGTTTTAAGGAGCCATTTTGTTCTGCGGGATCGAGCTGAGGCTCTTCGGGAATGAGGACAGCTGAGGATATCATTATTCGTACAGCGAAATGGGTTCAGGAGCTAAAATTCTGGTTAGGGAGGCTCCTGCTGCTTTTTCAAATAGTTGGTCGAGCAACCAGGCTGTCGATGTGTAGATGAGATGCAGAAACATCGAATCGGGCCTGCAGGCGGAGCTCCACAGATCTTTTCCTGCTGCACGTGCCGCCTTTAGTTTGTGCGGGGAAATGGAACGAGGCTTAGAAATTCGCGCAAGGCTGAGCTTTTTCGATGCGTTTCTGTTTTCCATCCCACTACGACTACGATAATCGATTTATCTACGGTGCCTTCCCTTTCTGCGTTCTCGACAAGCTCCGTATCGATCAATTCCTCTCCCAACTACCAAGAACCCCACAAAACTTCAAGTCACCTCCGAAAAGCCCTGAACATACGACCGCAACAATGTCGCGCCACCACCCCGATTTAGTGATGTGTCGCAAAGCCCCCGGCATCTCGATCGGCCGCCTTTGCGACAAGTGCGACGGCAAATGTCCCGTCTGCGATTCCTACGTGCGTCCCACGACCCTTGTCCGAATATGCGACGAATGCTCCTTTGGCAACTACCAGAACAAGTGCATCGTCTGCGGCGGGGAAGGAATATCTGACGCCTTTTACTGCTTCGAGTGTACGAGGCTGGAAAAGGACAGAGACGGGTGTCCGAAGATCATCAATCTGGGATCTTCGAGGACGGATCTGTTCTATCAAAAGAAGAACTTCAGAAATCAACAATATTAGAAATAAAATGACGCCGCTGAATCACACAAAGGATGGCTTGCGCTGGGAGTGACCACATATCTGCAGGTGTGAGCCAAAAAGAGTGAACATCCCAAACCCTACATGCCGTAGCTTGACGGCGGGGGAGATACAATATCGTCTGATGTCCTGACCCGGCGCGGATGCTGTTCGAGCCAGTCTCCCAGAACATCGAATGCGACGCGGAGAAGCGTCTGAATCTCTCTCATACTGTGGCAACCTTGCGTTTGGTCTTATCCTCTGCGCTTGGAGAAACATGCCCGACCGAAATATCCTGCGGAGCTAATACTGCCTTCTGTATCTGCAGTATCCATACTAAGCAGAAGGACAGTCGCACGTTCAAGTCAAGTCGCCAAATGACAGATCTACTACGGACCAGAGTACAATTGTCGATCGATATCGCGTCATTGATGGCCCAACATCTGTGTCAACACAGTGACGAAGGCAAGGAGGAAGCCCTCAGTAAGGAGCTCCAATATCATCAGGAAGGTGGCAAACAAGAGTTTCTAGACAACTAGCGGGTGGTTTCAATTGATTCTTCGCTTTTGCCGTCATATCCCCTTGAGCAGGACTGCCGGTTGCTTTTATCTTGAAATTCTTCTCAACTCCATATGTGATTTGAAAAAGAGCAGTTGGTTTGCATGTCTGTAATGCGGCATCCAGTTCATCCCCTGGGACGGCGGCCCTGCTGCCGCACAGAATTCATCTTTGGTCACCTTTTCCCCGGTCTCTTTGGTCTGGCAAATCCTCCTCTGGGTGTTGCTGTTCCCGACCCAGGCGCCGAGCTGTCGCCGCCTTCTACACCACCGACTCCACCAGTGACACCTGCGGCCGCGATCAAAGTCTTGACCTCTTGCTCTAACCTCTCACCGAGTAACTCTTCCGGATCTCCGGCCTCCAGTCTTTTCACAATTTCAACACCTTCAAACCCAGCAAGTTTGGTCATTCCCAGCCTTGAACTCGCATGAACCATCCTTTCCTTGATCTTGCTTGTCCCTGGACACACATAAATAAATATACTTCCGGGAACACCCTGTGCATTGTAGAACGTATAACTCGGTCGATCGCCCGGGATCTTTCCAGCCACTGCTCCTGGGTGAACATCAGAATTCGTGGATAGCAGCCGGATCTCTTCTGTAGCGATATCAATTCCAAAGACGGCCATGTTGCCGGCCGAGCTGTCGCTGTCTTTAAACCCCGTCAAGGCAGACTTGGCCTCATCTGCAATCTTCATCATCACACCACCTTTCCCCTGTCCTGAACCACTTCCTCCCTCGCCCATCAGATCCCTCCCTCGTGTGCCATGTCGCTCTTCCTCCTCGGCCCGTTTTACGGCTTGTAGCTCCCTCTCCTCTGCACTGAGAAGCCCGGTGTCTACAGCTCCTCTTGAACTGGGGGTCGGGACCCCACCACTCGCGGCCGCAGAGCCCTTGGAACGTTCATCCCATTGCGAGGGGTCGAGGATCTCTTCCCTCTCGGTTAAAAAGACGGTCTCGGAAAACTTTTCTGAACCGAGCTCGCGCATAAGCGTGTTACGCGTGGAAGCAAAGAGAGTCTTTTGCCGCACAGGGGCTCGTGAGGGGACATATGTTATTGCTATCAGCTCACTGGAATTGGGAGCACGACGTAAGAACAAATAGAGGGGGTCGGTCGGCGTGAGAAGGTCGGAGAGGGTATGGATACTATTGAAGAGGCCGGAATGAGAGGAAGGGAAGCGGATTGCTGGCAAAGGCGTGAGGGATTCGGATGTTATGCCTGCAGGGAGGCAGAAGAGAGAAGTGTCGCTCGTAAAGGTGGTGAATGCTGAGTGAAGGTCGGAGGACGCTGCAGTCAGAGAAGAGGTGATTGTCAGTCTTACAAATACTATTTTCCAGGCAGAAGGAACAGTCATAAGTTACCTGTGATTCCGGACTGCATGGTGATGGATTTCTACCCCT
This sequence comes from Cladophialophora immunda, assembly GCF_000835495.1. Taxonomy (NCBI): domain Eukaryota; kingdom Fungi; phylum Ascomycota; class Eurotiomycetes; order Chaetothyriales; family Herpotrichiellaceae; genus Cladophialophora; species Cladophialophora immunda. The sequence continues at coordinate 1,567,802 of NW_015622546.1, forward strand.
AAAGTAGACCTCAAGAAACAAAGGAACTGGTTGGTTCTTGCAGCGGGTGTGAAGGAGGCCCAGGTATTCGAGGTGAGAAGTGGTTGGAAGCGGATTGCAGAAGAGACGCTATGTCGGTGTCGAGGATACAACTTTCAACAAAGGCGTACGGTCAGGGTCGCATCCTCTCAGTCTTCGAGATAGTAGAAGCACCAATCTTGTACATAAGTGAAACACGTTGTAACCCTGTCGGCATTCAGGCTCCTCTCAATCTACACGCTGGCACGGCGCCGCAATAAGACCCCGCCGTGGGGTGCTGGTCCGAGGCTGCACTTTGCCTGACTTGGCAAACGACAGCCTCGTCAACTGCAACCATGACTTACTTCATTGCTTCAAACCCTGAACGCTGCTGATATTGCAACAATGGCCGTGGTGTGCAGGCTATCTTGCGAGCCCTGCACAATCGATGTGGCCAGATCAATTTAGTTCGGCGTGAGAGTGCGTAGGCGTCGATTGAAGACCATGGAGAGTGTATATTGTCTTTGAGCCTCAGACCGTGACTGAGATACTCTCCACCGGAGACTGATGATTTACTGGGCTGCTATCTCGTTCGACAATATTTGCAGACACCTACTCTCCAGGGTCCGACGCTTTGTGAATACCGTCTTACCCACCAAATCCGGAGAGCAGTAGTCGGAATGTTCCGAGCGTGGTCAGCACTCCAGTCGAGCCCCGGACGATCCCTCTCCGCAACTTTGTGGGTGAAGAACGTATGGAGCCTATCAGATTCGACAGTCCGTCATGTACCTCCTTGCTGCTATGACCAGCCCCGGAAAAGTCCTATTGAATGCCTCGTTCCTCCAGGAAATGTACAGAGATGTGCAGTCAAGCACGACACCTCGGAGTTTGGTATGTCAAGGAGAGTAATCAGGTTCGGGACCATGATCAAGGTAAGACTAACAAGCTGGCATGGGAGTGAAGCCGCCTATAAAGAGTTGGACGGGTCTTCTACGATATTGCCAGCAGTAAAGAAGACACGATCTGGTCAACTTCAAGTACGGACGCTCAATTGACTGACGGAGTTCCTCGAATAATGATTTGATAGCATCGACTATCAACATGGCTCTCACGCACCTTTCGGAACAATTTGCTTCGGAGAAGGACAAACCCCTCTACTATGATGTTATACCTCTGCTGATTGTTCTTTTCCTCGGGAGTGCACTTCTCTATGTATGCCTTTCACTTCCAGCAGACGTGGACTACCCTTAACCTCGTGGTTGCCAACTTCAACAACCCATTGACACTGACGCAAATTGCAGACGCTCAGTCTTGTCATATATAGACTCTACTTCCACCCACTCGCCAAATACCCCGGCCCGTTCTGGGCCAAGGTCACGAATTGGTATTCGGTGTATCACGCTGCGGTCGGCGACAGGCACCTACAGATCTACTGGGCTCACCAGAAATATGGTACGTAATATCAAACTATATGTGGCAGCGCTGGAGGCTCCTTTCACAAGACTCCAATGTGGAGCATAACAAGGTCATCGGAAGAGACGATAGTTAACAAAGCATTTGCGTACCGAATAGGCAAATTCGTCCGTGTCGCCCCCAACCTTGTGACGATCAATGACCCGGCGGCCATCAAAGGTACGTATGCCTGAACAGAGATACTGGTCAGCTGGAGACTGGTGGTTTGGATCAACGACCCTGACCCTGACCCTGACTGTTCAACCAGATATCTACGGCGTGAACCAGAACGTGCGCAAATCGGTCTTCTACGAAGCCTCGATTGCCCACAATGGCTTCCAGAACATGTTCTCCGCCCGCGATCGCGAGATCCACGCCCGCAAGCGCCGCATCCTCGCTCCAGCGTTCACCGAAGCGAGCCTGTCCTCCATGGAACGGTACATCCTCCCACACATTGACGAATTCTTCCACGCCGCTTCGGGGGAAGAGCGTTGCTCGGCATTGCGCAAATGCTGGACCGCAGACTTGGGCCGATGGGGCAACTACTTGACCTTCGACGTCATGGGCGACCTCGTGTTCGGGAGGGACTTTGGAATGCTCAGGGGAGATGAAAGCCGCGAACTCCCCGATGTCATTGACGCTGCGGTGCATCAGCAGCTCCTCGTACGTCTTTGTTCTCTTCCACCCATAATCTGGACAGCAAGGGAGAGGGAACACACACACACACACCAAACAAAAGGTTTGAGAGACCCTGTGAGCTGATGAATCGTGTGGTCACAGAACGGATGCAGCCACTTCATGCTGAGATGGAACCTCGACAAGCTCCTCTTCCCAGACATTGTCCGCCGTGGTCGGCAGTTGCTCGTCTACGCCAAGAAGCAGGTCCAGCTTCGGATGAGTGCTGATCAGAACCGCAAGGATTTCTTCTCGTACATTGCCAACGCCGAGAACAAGGACGGCACCAAGGCATACGCTAATTCCATAGAAGTGTTTGCAGAAGCGAGGGGACTGATTCTTGGTGGTATGTCATTCCCAATGCCTCTTTGTCTTATATCGGCAATTCGGGAGAGAATATCACTCACTCACAAATACATAATTCTTCCGCGACAGGCTCCGATACAACGGCCACTCAGTTGGCGGCGAATTTCTTCTATCTCACCAACAATCCCCACGCACTGAAGCGGCTCGTGGAAGAGATCCGCTCTACCTTCAACTCGGCCGACGAGATCCGCCTGGGTAAAGCCCTTGACAGCTGCCACTATCTCCACGCCGTCATCAACGAATCGCTCCGTCTCAGTCCCAGTCTTCCCGGTGTCCTGCCTCGGGAAGTGCTCAAGGGCGGCATCACAGCAGTCGGCGAGCGCTTCCCCGCGGGAGTCGAGCTCTCGGTCCCCATCTACGCGGTTCATCATCTAGGAGACGTCTTCTTCGACCCGCACATGTTTGTCCCCGAAAGGTGGCTGCCCGAACACACGAGTGAAGACGATGTCAAACGGTGCCACGAGGCCTTGACCCCTTTCTCGTACGGCTCGAGACAGTGCATCGGCAGAAGATTGGCGGTGATGGAGCTCTCTCTAGTTATAGCCCAGTCGGTCTGGAAATATGACCTTGAGTATGTGGCTGGTGGCAAGGATGATCGGTTTAAGAAGAGTCCGGAAGTCGTAGAGTACAAGTTGCTTGATCATCTTGCTGCAGGGAGGTCGGGCCCAGTGATAAGATTCACAAGCAGGGAGTAAGAGACAGGGGAAGACAGAGAGTTCGTTCGCCCGGGAGTATGAAATTGTTTCGCCAAGTGCTCATCAAAGGGATTGATTGTTAGCACTCGAAGCAGGTCACTTCGGTAGGCAATAGTAGCGTGACAGTGGAATATGCAGAGTTCCTTCAGGATAACTTCATACCAAACGAACTGCTCAACTCGATGCGTATTGATTGCAAGGAACAACTCGGTACAAATACAAATCTCCAGCCATCGGTATTGTGTCAAGGCATCCACAAATTGTTGACCAAGGTCCCAAGGTCTTGAGGCAAGCCAAAGTCGGGTTCCGAAGAAGGTGGCAGCTGAAATTCCCATACGGTCGGGTCCTCGGACAGGAATGGGAAAATCAGCCCATTTTCGCCGTTACTTGGGCCAAACTCGGTGAGTGGCAGCGAGTTGAGGCCGATTGCAGTTTCAGTGACGGTCTTTGTGTCTTCGAAAGCTTCGATTCCGGTGACGGACGTAGGGAGAACTTCGGCCTCAAGGCCTGTTGCAGCGAAGACGTGGTCAGAAAAATTGAGACGCGAGGCTACACCTCGAACTCTTTCCCACAGGTACTTTGACTGAACCGATGTCTCAGCCAACGTCTGGAGACGGGCCAGTGCAACTATCGAGCTCTGACGAGCTTTTTGGGCGATATCAGCGGGGACAGAAAGCTCCTCTCCGTTCGCGGAAGGCGACCCCACGCCAGATGACTTATGCGTAGTGGCGAAAAGTAGGACGTCCAAGGCAGAAATGAGGAAGTGATTGAATTGCGCCTGGTGGAAAAGGTATTCGCTCTTGAAAGAATCCAGCTGAGTGAGAACTTTGACCGTGTCCGCGGCAATGCCCACCGAGGTAGTCCAGATATCCGAGGGCGCCGCATTGCGCAAGCCAGAGCAAAGGAAAGCTCGAGCAATCAGCGTCCGGAGATGGTTGGCTCGTATGTATAGAGTCGTACGAACCATTTTTAGTCCTGGACTGGAACTCTCACCAAGAGTTAGGGTTTCGAAATTGTCGCAAGCCCGACTCGCCCACAGATTAACTCTGTAGAGAAAATAAGCATAGTCATCTTGGAAGGTCGAGAGTTGCTCAGGGTTCAGGATCTTGTCGTTCAGGAGGGCATCGCAGGACTGTTTTCCGATGCTTGCATACTCAATCATGAGCTGCAAAAAGGGAGCTTCGACCTATACATATCATGTTAGTGGGCAGCGCTCCAAGTATATCGCCACAAGTCCGTAGATTTCTATTCAGCGATCTAACTCACCGGCTGAGGAAAGTTCGGCTCCGGATGGAGGTTTTGCATCGCATTAGAGAAGCCCAAGGCATAACTGAGATGCTGCTCGAGAACAAAGACCGTCCAAACGGTGTTGATTGCCTGCGATCGGCTCTTAATGTCCGGGAAAGAGCGATCAAGGACCATTTTCCGATTCAACCCCAACTCAAGTATAATCCGGCTGACATTCATCGTGAATCTCCATGCCAGTCTCCACCGAGCGCAATGCAGATGATACAAGATCTGGGTAGTAGATCAAGAGTTAATCGACCTGTTCCGGTATACATTGTCAACGAAGTCAAGACTTACCACTAAGGTCATCAGCACCAGGTCTTTCAGGTCAACTGCAGCACTCCATATCATAGTTTCGATTTCCGAGTGAAGAGATTGCAACAGCTTCGAGGTCAACTTTTGATGGGTATCACCTTCAGCCAGGAGGCCAATTGCGACCACCATTTTCAGGATGGCCAAGTCCCCCTTGCCAAAGGCATATGCCCTTGCACGGCTTGAAAGCCCGCTGTTGGTTTCTAAGCGGTCATTTATGATCTCCTCGAGGTCGGAGATGTCCAGGATAGGATACATGACCCATTCCAGATTGTGAAAGGCTTGTACTCCCTGCCAAAGAAGGTTGCGGTCCGTCTCGTCGATCGGATCTATCGATCGAGCAGGTGCAGAAGCACCTTGACTCCTTGAGCTCGCGTCTGAAATTGATTTTGCAACATGCTCAATTTCACTTCGGCTGATGTCACTTGATTCACCGTCGAACACCTCACCGTGGATAATGGACAAGGATGTACGTGTTTGCGTAGCAGTAGACTCATCTGCCATGTTTTGCGCTTGTGACAAGTCAAGTCCAAGTTTTCTGACACCTGCGTCAATGACGTTGATGCAAAAGAAAGCACTGGTTGATGTTTGGAAGAGGGGCAAAGGATGTTTTTGAGCCGATAGTCCAGCGTCGGCCTTTGCAAGACGAGTTTCGGCCGCTTCATAGGCTGCTTCAATCGCTGCCGTCTTTTTGATCAAGAGATCCAACTTGTCGTTCTGTTGTCGGAGGAGCGTTGAGACCTCTGTTTCAAATTTGCGCTCGTCATCCCTACTGCGGTCAGATCTCGCTAAGACAAATGAGGGCGTTCGTACTCTGGTCGATGCTCGTGGACCTGGAAGTTTGGAGGCGCCTGAGCACTGTACAGGCAAGTGGCGTCTCGAGAGGCACAGTGTTTGCAAGGAAGGCGGCCATCACATCTCACTTTCGCGGCTTTACATTTTTCACACGCATGGGGCGTGTATCGACTTCTCTTTCGGGGACGTTGGGACGAGGCCTCAGTATCCGTCGCGTGTGCTGTAGTAGCGCCTTTCCCTCTAGAGACTTCACGTGCCCCAGCCATCGTTGAAGGGGAGATACAGTGGTAAAAGAGAAGAAGGGTAACTGGCCCTTCTCAGAGACGGTGAAGGATGGCAACGAGAACAGAGTCGACTCCAGCTTACTTCTCATGTCAACATGACTAATTCCGGCCACCTGCGGATGCTTGGTCGACGCGGAAATCTACCGAGATCGTCGCACTACGGGTTGATCGGTGGGGGAATTGGGCGTCGTCTGCGGGGGAAAGTCAGCTCTGGGGCTGCTTATGGCCCCTGAATCTTCAGCCTCATTCGCCTGGCAGCCCATGATTCTTCCCCGGCTCACTCAACTACTAAGCTTACTCTCTTTCGCTACCTTGGATGTATCGAATACGAGATAGCACTCGAGTACTCCCCAACCACCTTATATGTAACGTTATGTTCTGCATGGAACTCGTGTCTAATTAGGCGAATCAATATCGTCGTCGCCACCACTTGTATGGAAGCCGTGGTGTTATTGGGTCCAGCCTTGTCAGTCAGCCTCGTGCGCCTCTCAAAGACGCTGCAATATCGGAAAGTAACACAGTGTACAAACCATTCAGTCCTATCGAGCGACTCTCCATTTGTTCAAGGGAGGCTTCTGATATGCGTGCAAAATGACTGGTATAAAAATGCGCCGAACTACTCCTGAAGCTCAGAATAGAGAGCGGATATGCAAGTACTCGCTCTCGGCCAGCGACCCCGTTAGAATGTGCCAAAACCGGTCTGAAATTTCAGGTTATATACCGCCTTGGATGTCTCTTCGATGAAATGGATCGCTTCGAGTGGTCTTGATGCCACAGTGAAAAAAAAAGGTTGGGACTGAATTAAGAGTTGATTATGCCTATTGCTGGCAAGACAGCAATGTTGACGACTTCGAAATGCCGGAAACGCCCAGTCCAGAGCCTCGACCATGGTTGCGCAGGGCTCGGGTACGGCTCAAGCTGCTCGCATTGTTGAAAGTGGGATGCTGCCCGAACTTGCTCGACGGTAAATGTTTATCTTCAAAGCGAGTACGCGAGAGCGAATGGTCTTTGGCCACAGTGGGAAGGGGCTCTCTCAAAAAGCGGCTTTCGATGTGACGAGCGTACGAAGTCATGGGTCAAGGAACGCCGACAGCCCTCTGGGGAAGAGGGGAAATGCATACTGCGTCCGGTGATATGCCCTGGAGTATTTGTGGAAATGGAAAATGGCCTTTCTCAGCTAATGGAGTGCGCAGAGCTGGAAACCCCTATCTAAAAAGGGGTGCCAGATTACAACATCGAGCGCAAGGTTATACACCAGCTTCCGCCTCAAGATGGCTTGACATCCCCATCGATGAAATGTCGGCTGCTCAAGTCTGGAAATGGAAATGGATTCGGAGATGTTCTTGTTTTGCGACGGTAGAAGTGGCGACTTGACGGAGCATTTTGTATTTCTTCGACACTCTCCGAGATAGATACCAACAGGATCGTCGGTGCTTTGCTTTTGGTCACTTCTCCAGAGGAATGGCTACTGACTTGACGGACTGCTCAAAGACCAACTTTGCGAACGAGCATTAGCATTGGTGAGGCACTGGACGACTTCCCTAAGCACTTCCCCAAGCTAAGTCTTGTGGCGGGAATCAGCCTCCTATTGCCTCGAGTACCTAGTACGACAATGAAATATCGCATGGCACAACTCGTGTTCGGGAGACTTTGATTGCCAAAACAATTGTGCAACGTACTGCCTACCGCAAGATCCTGTGAGTCAGGTCGAAGAGAGAAAGGTGGCCGATGTAGCCCTTTAAGTTATTGTGAGTGGTACGAGACATCAGCTCCGAGGCGGCGGTTCCAGAGAGCAATGCTGGATGTTGAGGAGGGACGCGGAACGTCTTTCACATCCCATCGAGTCAACTTGATAATGATCCGAGTCAGGAGACATCAGACAACTCACGATGATGAAATGTTCCGATGTAAGGAGCATCGACTATGGCTCTCCCGGTAGAGTTGCGCTCATATTCCCCGACAACGAAGGTATCCCGGAGTCTAGATAATCGAGGTCAAAATTGAGGTCGTCAAAGCTCACACGGTTGTCCAAAGCTGTTTGCAGAGCTTGGAGGTTGTTCTCCAGTAATCGCAGCTGTCTGTCGAAATGTTTCGCAGGTACATTGCCCGCTAAGCTCTGCTGACGAAGGATGCCGACTATGGTATTGAGGGCAGACAGGTCTTCGTCCGTAAATAGGAGAGCGTCCTGGTTGGGATACGTGAATGACCGCAGGGTTCTAGCAAGGTAAAGTGCTATGGCGGCAGTAAAGGCGTAGCTAGCATCAAAATAGGAATTGATGACTGCACGTGTTTCCAATCAGTATTTTCTCAAAAATGGAAAACCCAGAATACTTACATAGTGCACCTTGGTATTGCAGCCACTCCAAGATACCCGCTGTTTCTCGCGCAGAATCCAGGATGGCAATGTAAAATGCTCGCAGCATCGACTTTAACCCTGGATTGGCGTCGATCGTCTCCGAATATTCCTTGCTCCGGACTTCGAAGCTGTCATTATGAATATTGACTAAAACAGGCCTGAGTAGTACAAGGATGGTCTAAGCCTAGTCAGCAAGAATGACAAGAGATCTTCGTGGTGAAGAGAACTGACTTGATGGTAGATGAGATGTAAGTTCGCGGTCACTCGGCTTGGGTTTAACCCCGACCCTTCAAAACTCCTAGCGAGCTTCAACTTTCCCGGGAGCTCCTGCTGCCAAGCGATTAAGCCTTGGTGAAATTCATCCATCTTGTCCAGGTGTTGTTGCGATAAAGAATTTCCCAGGTCAAAATCGAACAAAGAAATATGAGAGTAGGGATTGATCGCGGTGCCTGCGTAACCATACAACGAAGAATAAGCCTGGCCTCTCAGGCGCATGAGTTCCAGGTGCGCATTGGACTCTTCGGAGTCAAAGAACTCCATCATTGAGTCACCAGAGATACGAGTGGAGTCGGCATATTCAGTGGTGATCTCATCGTCCAGGATACCCCACGGGCGGCCTGTGGTGGAGGAAGTAAGTCTAGGCAAAGGGTCAGCTTGTTGTGAAGAGGTAGTTGCGCTACCACCGTACAGGTCCTGATAATACACCGTCCAGAATACCCGCCTCTGGTGTTCGCTTTCAGCTATACGGAGATCCGAACCTTCCGATAAGAAGTCTAAAGAGCTTCGGTGCAAGCCCAGTGAAAGGGCCGCACGCAAACCAAGGCCATTGTACATGTAGGCGGTGTTGATCTTGTTCATTGAAAACGCGTAGACTGCAAGCAAGCACAAGGTCTCAATGTACAAGACGTCAGGATTCTCGGCCACCTGCTGAAGAAATGAGACGGATTGGTGATAATATTCGGCGCCGGGTGGTTCCTTGTCGGGAGATGTCGATGACCGGCTTAATCCCAGGCCATCATCGGCGGGGGTGTATCCATTGCTGTTGTATAGCTCCCCAACCGCAAGTATGGCAAGCCAAAAGCATAGCCAACCCCGATCTTTGCTTCGAGAGGAATCCGGATTCTGATACATTTGCGTTACCCTGGCGCGAATGTGTTGTCGTCGAAAATAATGCTGGTCGTGGCCAATTGCGAACTCAACGCATTGAAGTAGATGTATGCTGTGGTTGTAGGGCGGCATGCGAATCTTTACTGGTCGGCTTGCCTCTGATTGAGCCGAGGGATGGGATACTTCGGTGTCAATTGATATCTCCAACCCAGGGTTCATCAAGCCAGAGTCTAAGTGTCCCAGAGATGCCCATGATGGATTGAAAGAGGCCTCATCGAATGGATTAAGCTGGAGCTTCTGCACCGCAACCCAAGCAATAAATTGCTCAACAAACGTGCGGCAGGAAGGACTAGCACGATAGGTTTGTCTTGAAACTCGTCTTGCTTGGTCCAATCGACGTGAGCTGAAATCTTTCTCGGAACGTCTATAGCTCCCGGTTTTCGCTGTCACCGATAGCGAGGCTCCATTAGCAGCAGTAGTTGATGTTGGATGATCGTCCTTGAGACTGTTAGAAGGCGAGACAGGTCCCTGCTGACTCGCTGAATTTCGTGACTTGCGAGGCGGCGGAAAGATACATGGCGAATCGGAAAGCGTGCAGTTTCTACACGGAACACCTAACCCCCAGGTCAGTGTCATATGCATCATGATATATCTTGTGCATACCGCCTAGGCACTTAATCCTTTTCGTGTGACATCGTGAGCATCTGTAATGAGCCGTTAGCGCTTCAAAGCTCAATCACGTCGATTTTGAGTGATGAGACTGAGAGGGTAGACAGACGCTTGCTTCCTACGTGGAGTGTAATAGATCGGCTCCGGTCTTTGTACACTAGGGGTCTCATTGAATGTCACCGACGAGAGAGAAGCCGGTATGGACGGTGTCTGCCACATTGTCGTGAACACGATAAGTTATCATTTCCCAAGCAGGAAGCTGCTCTGTAGAGCATCATCATAGAGTATGGAGAAATACCCGGGATGCCCTCATAGTTCAGAGATGCATTTGATGGGACTTATCTTGTCTGAGTGTATGAGATGTGATATGATAGGACTCAAATGCAGAGCCTGGACCGCCGAGCGGAAATGTACGACTGCAGCCGACAGGCCGCCACGTGACTACACTAAAATGTCTTGGCAAGTTCAATAAAAAGATTAGTGCTGACGCTTAATTGTGCCTCCTTAGAAGACGACAGCCCCAGATACAAGTCAACTTAGCAAAGGGTGCTTGCTGTTTCTACGTTTATTGCTTAGAGAATCCCGTCTGATGCACACGCCTGGGATCATGCCCTGTTCGGCCAAACGTTGTGTCATCGAAGAAGTTGGACGCTTTTGAATTGAAAATGAGCTCTCACTTATGAACAACGGTGGCGATGGTGCATCCTAACAGACACATGAACATCTAGGTATCTGTCTCAACAGACACTGACCAGGCATGTCTTCGGATACCCACGGTCTATCTTTCAAGTCCTTCACGCTGTGCAGGCCGACGCATCTGCGTATTCCATAACAACGCTCTTGGGTTCAACAAACACACCCAACGGTCGATAATCTATGTTGTATCCAAATGCTTGCGGTCCGCCATATTCCAAACCTCTTTTTGTGTCTGACCATCGCGGCGAGCAAGTGATCCCAAGTACCGTCACAAGCAACCCGTATCGAAATTCTGGAACCCCGAGCGCGCATCCTGATTGAGTGTCGAGAACGGAGATCAGGTCGGGAACTGTTGCCAGGTATGTTTCGGTTCCGTCATCGGCGATATGCTTTGCATATATGTTTTCGTTCTTAAAAGGGATCTTGACCACCCCTCCTTCAGCAACTGCAGCTCTCTCGTAACTCTGTTCCTCTTCGTCTTCGTCTGTTTGGGCTATGGTTATCTCGCCATAAGAATGTCCTTTGAAAACCCTTCGTTCGACTGCCACTATCTTCCCTCGGAAGAGGATCTTCGCTGTGGTTGGGCCGCCAACTTCGTCGATAATTTGTTCTGCAACAGTGTGAATGGTGCTCTCCTGTTGGGCACGGGCCACGGTCCTGCCAATACGCCAAGAGAGCGAGAGAGTGTTGATGACACCATAAGATCTCACACGGTCAGTCGTTGTGGGCTTGGCTGCCATGCCCACTCGAGATCCCATCTCCGAGCAAGAAGCTCGCAAGGCTCGATCAACTATTTCATCGTCAGGCGACTTTGTCATGATGATTGTTTTACCGTCGCCTGATGCAATCGCGCACGGTGTCAGCTGCCCACTTTCGTGGACCGCGATTGTGGTTTGCCAATATGTCGGATATGCTCGACCTGATACCGAGTCAGCAACTCACAGATAGTTGTGCGGTGCGCAGACGGAGCACAAACCCATCCAGTCTGCGTCAATCACTGGTCTATTGAACGCCTGAGAAGAGCCGATTAGCAATGGCTCTAAACCGTTGGCTCCTCCGATCTCTAAGCCCATGACAGCATCGAATGATTTGTGGCCTAGATACTCCATCAGGTCTGCCACGGCAGTTATGCATTCCGAAGAGTTCAATCGCTCAATCGACACTGCTGGCGATCCCATCATACCGCCCCCTATTATATTGTCAGCGGCAGGAGAGGCAAAGGCGTGTTCCATCGGACTCACAGTATACGAGCGCATCCTCCCGTAAGGAGGAGCTATCGATTATACGAACCTTGCCTCCTGCTCGGACTTGATCCCGAAGTTTGAGGAATTCAGCTTTGGGTGAACCGCCACCAGCACAACCCAAGATGTAGCATCCTACACTGAGCCACTCCAGATCGGTTTCTGAAACAATCCACTCATCGACACCAGTGTCCGTATTTCGTCTGACCAACGGCCGGTATGCGTCAAAATCGAACTTGCCACGGGCAATTTCTTCCTTCGAAGACAATGAGATGTCCTTGACCTGGTCGGCAAGAGTTTCACTTGCGTCGTCTTCCGCCTCAGGGAGGGTTTTGCTGTCAGCGACATAGTCAAGAGACAGATCTCCGACTGCTTTGACCAGGACGCGGATTTGTCCAGAAACGTATGGTATCGGCAGGGTGTCGATTTCAACCACGGTCACGGTACTTGAGTCGGCTCCTCCCTTCACGGCTTTTGCAACAGCTTGGGCTTTTGCGTCCTCTATGACTTCGGATAAGGACATATCTGTAATGCTGTAAATAGCATCCACCGAGCCGCAAACCCTCGATATCGCTGCTCCAACAGCGTTCGCCACGGAATGAAAATTTGGTACCACAACCTGCGACACCCCTTCGAGTTCCAGCGGACAGATAACAGAGCCTCCACCAACTAAAAGGACCGGCAATGGTGCTGGGGTGAGCTTCAGTCGGTCGATGACACGCTCAAGCATCTTCTTCGTCCTTGCACGAACGCGCTGTATCATTTCAGGCTGGATGTCGCCAACCAACTTTGGATCTCCAACTGCAAGGCCGCCAGCAACCGCAACGTCGGTGGCTGTACAGGTGTCACCGCCAAATACCCTCGATTTAGTGGTCAGCTGGTATCCGACCGAATCCGGCCCGATGGAGACATCCGTTCCACGCTCGCGTATTATTGAACCTCCCCCGAGGCCGATCGATTCCAGGTGAGGCATAGGGAAGTTCATTGTCACCCCTGCTACACTGACGTAGGCCGAAGCTGCACGCGGAAATCCTGATGGTAAAAGGACGCCGCAATCCGTTGTTGTACCACCAACGTCAATTACAATTGTCGACGTTCGTTCTTCGCCCTGTAGTCCCAGTTGCCCGAGGCCAAGATAGGCAGCTCCTCGCATAGAGTTTGTGGGACCTGAAGAGAATGTCTTGATTGGCAATTTTGCGGCCGAGACGGAATCGAGGACGGTACCGTCGTTCTGCGAGATGAATAGAGTGCAGTCGAGCTTCAGCCGCCTCATAGCAGCTCGAAAGCCACGAATCGTGCGTCTCGCAAACTTCAGAATCGATGCATTCAAGATGGAAGCGTTTTCCCGTTCCAATAAACCGATATTCGAGACTTCGGAGGAGCAAACAACGTCGACATTGCTTAGTCGCTTTTGTATTATGTCGCGAACGCGGCTCTCCTGGTGGAAATGCTGGTCGATGGGGGAGAAAATCCCCGAGATCACGACGGCGTTGATCCCGAGCCTCTCAATCGCCTCACACTCTTTCAGCACTTGCTCTTCGTTGATCGGAGCTTCTTGGGCGCCGTCAATGTGGAGACCTCCGTCGACATACCCATGGTAGCCGTGAAGAAGGTCAGCCAACACTGGAGGAAAGTCCGAAAAGGGAGGGATATCTCTGGTATAACTCCTGGACAGCCGAATGACGGCGACTTTCGACAGTCGGTGTACATCCCGTTCAATGACCGCGTTCAAGAAATGTGTTGTCCCAACAATGAGGCAGGAAATTTCTGAAACCCGGTCCTTGGCTTGTTTCAGCACGTTCCCTACGGCCGTCTCGATCCCATCAGTGACGTTGGGACTTGTCGTTGGTGTCTTATGCCAGGCCAGCACTCCACGATTGGGCTGATGAACTGCGTCCAAGTCAAGAAGCACAGCATCTGTATTGGTGCCTCCGACATCGACACCAATCCTCAGAGCTCGCTTTGCCCGGATTGAACCCATTAAACTGTGAGACCGGTCCGGAAAATAACGATGGCTTCAGGAATCGAGAGTGGTACCGTGTACAATTTATCGTCGAAGACAGCTCACAAAGGCAATCCTGTTTAGTCCCAGGAGGGCGACTACGCATATGGCCAGGCAGTGAGGTTTGGCATCAATATGTAGGCGAGGCCATCAAGACCATGTACAACTCTGTCATATTCCTGACTAAGACTTCATTGTCAGTTGCCAATTCCTCTCACTCAAATGGAGTTTGAAGCAAGACCAACAAGTCTAGAATACGACTTCCATGCACCCGGAGCACGACCTCCAGAAATGTCCGAAGAAAAAAGGTTGATCCGTGCCAGCCTTGACCTATCTTTGGGCGATTTAACTATTTCATTTGTGGCAAGAACCTCCACTGATAGGTTCAGATAGGCATGTCGCCAATGTCCGCAGCCTTCGATACTTCCTCATTGGTCGACTCCTCTCTAAGATAGGTGACAGCGATCAGTGCCCCACAAAACTAACTGACAGAATACATCCCCGTGGGTTTGCCAGGCGGCATCTAGATGGTAGTGGCTACTATCGAGGCAGTCCCCGTATTCTTGAGTGTCTGATATTTGCTCTCCACAACGTTGATTTCTGGTACTGACATGAATCTAGACTGCTTTTTGGGGACTCTCGATACCAGAACTACATTTACTTCGTGTTAACAAGGGGTCCTCAAGAGAGTTCCCTATCTTCGCGATATCGTGTGTTTGGGCGAACGATAACGGCTTTTTTTGTCACTGGAGGCTAGTGCCACTTGTGCACAGCAGCCAGCTGACGGGGTCGCTATATACATCCCTCGGACAGTCCACGAACATCAGATCCTTCTTCCCTCGAACACTACCTGCTTGTGCGACCGGCATCACATTTCACTCCCAAGCCTTCCACGATGAAGATGCCAAATCTCAGACCACGTTCTTTCCACCTGCGGCTCCAGGGTGAATCCTCAATTTGGATCAACGATGACATTCGACCGCTCCCTCCTTCACGTCGCCTTTGGGACACATGGGCATACATCTCATTCTGGGCTATCAATCAGATTGCCCTGAGTAACTGGCAGCTTGGAGCATCCCTCATTGCAGTCGGTCTGTCTGTCTGGCAGACTATGATCGCAGTTATCATCGGCAAGCTTATTATCGCTGGAGTCGCGATCTGTAATGGAATGATTGGTGCAACCTGGCATATTGGATTCCCCGTCATGTCGCGTGGCATTTGGGGTGTCTGGGGATCCTATGTCATCATCATCCAGCGGATTGTTCTGAGTCTAACCTGGTTCTGTGTACAATCCTGGACAGGTGGCCTCTGTGTCACGGCAGTTCTCAGCTCCATATTCTCCTCCTTCCAACACATGAAGAACACCCTGCCCGAATCTGCCAATACCACGACGAAATCATTGACGGGCTGGATAGTTTACAACATCATTACGATACCCATGCTCTACATCCCTCCCGAGAAGACCCGACGGCTACTGTTCATAATGAACTTGATCTCTGTTACCACGCTCATTTCAATGATGATATACGTCCTGTCGACTGCAAAGGGCGGCGGTCCACTGTTGTCAGCGCCTGCGGCAGCACAATCTGGCAGTGAATTAGGCTGGGCAATCGTGCAGGGTATAACAACAGTGATTGGGGGCATCGCAGTGGGACTCACAAATCAAACCGACTACTCTCGCTTCGCCCGCCGCCCAGGCGACCAGATCTTTGGCCAGTGGTTCTCCATCCTCACTCTGGGGACAGTCCTGCCGCTTTTTGGGTGTCTCACAAGCTCAGCATCCATCAAGCTCTACGGCCAAGCTTACTGGAATCCACCTGATCTGCTACTCCGTTGGCTTGATGATGACTATAATGCTAAGTCTCGAGCCGCGGCTTTCTTTGGTGGCTGTGGACTAGTGGTCTGCCAGCTTGCAATTAACACTATCGACAATGCATTTTCTGCTGGAATGGACATGGCTGGTTTGTTGCCAAAGTACTTCAACATCAGGCGAGGCTCCTACCTGGCTCTCATCCTTTCCATTGCCATGTGCCCGTGGGAGCTGCTCGCCTCGGCTGGGACTTTTATCAGTGTCATGGGCGCCTGTATGTCTCTCTTCTTCTTCCTACGCAGATTTCCCACCCTCTGTCCAGCATAAGCACCATTCAAACAAGCTTGCTAACTATGTGCATGACAGACTCCGTCTTCCTCGGACCCATGTGTGGCATCCAGATCTGCGATTATTTTCTGGTCCGCTCTCGCCGGATGAAATTGTCGGACCTGTACAGACCCTCCCCATCCGGCATCTACTATTACTTCCACGGCGTCAACCCGCGCGCATTTGTGGCATGGATCTGTGGTTGGGCTCCCCAGCTACCCGGGTTCATTGCCAACGTCAATCCAACCGTGCATGTGCCAAAGGCTTGCACGGACATGTTCTACCTCGCCTTTCCTCTAGGCCTCGCCATCAGCTTCACGCTGTACTATGGACTCAATAAGGTGTTCCCACCCAAGGGTCTCGGCGAGTACGACGATGTCGACTATTACGGCACCTTCACAAGCGACGAGGCTGCCAAGCTTGGAGTCTCTCTTTTGGAAGAAACACAAGGCCAAGAAAAGGCCGATCAATTTGGCTACCCTGTGAGCCAGAAGGTCGTGGAGGCGGATATTTACGAAAGGAAGACTTAAGAGCGGGCGGAGGACATTGTGATTCAAGCATTCTCGAATGCTTCGTTCTACACCTGGCTTAGAGTCCGTGGTCAAGCAAGTCAGTGCTTGTGCCTAGTTACCTGTATACAACTTTCCTCAGCCAGGAACCCCGTGCAATTTGAGAAGAGCCATATCTACACGGCCTTGTGTGTTTATCCACTCGCCGCGAGGCAGCTCCAAGACGATATCCCTTGTCTTCTGCTCCCCTCTCTGCTTCCACTTATCATTGCCCGTCATCACATCCACCCACTAGCTTAGCCGCTCTACTCGTATTGCACAGGTGGTAGTTTAAGCGTCAATGTAAGCTTAGATGACCTCCGTAGCGCATGCGTTTGCATTTCGCCCTCATCTGGGACCATCTCCGTTTCCTGGGCCGAATCTCGCCCCTGCGTCCTTCTCTGTGGCGCTCACGACTGCCTCAGAGATTTGTATTCTCTCGGCTACTCCATTGCTAAGATGTTCGCCCGGTTCAGTGCTTCGATGATGAGATAAGCGGGAGAAGGGCGAATATAGCCGGAATGTTCCGAAGGTTGGAGGATGGCGGTAAATTTGGACTATCAGGGACGACATCCACTCTTCGACGCCCGGAACATTGGTCTTGTCATCCTGGCACGCCCTTTTGAAGCCGTGAGCTGAATTAATAGATCATCTAAACGTCATGAGAAGACTTAAGCGTCCGCCTCCATACGACCGCGTACCCTGTCGCTTAAAAACGCTTTAAGCCCAGCATGAGCGACTGGCCTTTCACATCTTTGAAGCCTTTTGCCTTGAATGCGACTAAATCTACTCTTTACCACACGCATTTGGAACACAGTCCTACATTCAAGACGTCTTCTCGTGCCAGCGAGCTGTCTCTCGATGGTGTAAACAGGGTTCACAAGCGACAACGTGGTTATATAGCGAAAGCACAATACTCAAAGAGGCACCACAAAGTGTGAAGAATCTTCAGATGAAATTCCAGCAGCCAGTTCATCCTGTAAAGCAAGCCATGCGACGATAGAAGCCTGAAAATGTTCGTTTTGATCTGTTTTGGAGTAAAGAATTTCTTGCCGCCATTAGCTCGAGAACACTATACCTGAGGTTCAACATCACCCCTCGCCGTGATGATTATCAAAGAATCTGAAGACGATCTACCCTTGGGCCACTTCAGGCTGAGTACTACGCTTCTAGGACTTTTGTGTCGGCCGGCTTCCGCAAGAAGCTACAAAACTCAAGAGGCACGAGGTGGAGGGACAATCCGATAAAGGAAGAAACGGGACCAACAGCCATCCGAGGGAGCCGCAGGGTAAAGTGAAAAGATGGAGAAGTGACCAGAGAAGTCTAGAAATTCGAGGCCTCCACGAGATCTAAATAATATTCCAGCATTATTTCAAGATCAGCGTTGCCGCCTAGGTGGACTTTCCATGCAATGCTCCGCAAGGCTGAAAAAGACGGGGCTTTTGGTTGAACAAGACTCCGCATTCCTTGAGCGACTGAGATCCAGCCCACCAGCCCCTTCGACGATCTGCTGGCCCGAGCCTTGTCGGCTTGATCCCCGGTTGACCAAGACGACGCCGGTGTTCCGCCGCCATTGTTATTTAGCACGGCCGCCCAATTTCTCCCACGAGAAGATGAAGAACAACACGACAGAGAGATTGCTATTCAGCCAGCGAAGGCGAGCGTCGTCTGAACATTCTTGCGTGTTCCTCTGATGATGAAAACGGGGCTAACTCCGACCCTTTCACCATGATAGCTGGCCGCGCACGCAGGAGGCTAGTCAGGCCCTCTTGACATGTTTATCGGTAGGATATCGGCCCGTGATAGGAGTCAGGCCGAATGCAGCCTATAGACCAATTACGGGAACATAGCCTTTAGCGTTGCATATGCATACTGAAGACGCTTTCAAATGAGACCAGTGCTCGCATGCGCTATCTCTCATGCCTGTTCAGGTAATTCGCGACCCGTGGCGACGCCGGTGCGGCGATGATCGACACGCCAGCCATTGGCCTGTCGCATGGTTCGACGGATGATAGCATTGCCATGGGGTCACAGGGCCCATTGTTGCTATCGGATTGCCCAACGTGGAAGGATGGATGAGACGTCTCTGTAAGTCCATTGGACCAGTTGGCTCTGATTGTCGTCCCGATAGCTATGGGGCATTTGATAATAGACCAGGGTCGTGGACAATGCGGCACACGAGAGCAGAGCGGATAGGTTTCCGACTCTGCGGGACGGGGTTCAAGACTCGAGTATACTAACAAGGGTGAGAGAGCTATGTCCTTAGCCTCGTGCTTCACCACCTCAAGCAACAAATAAATGTCAATCTGTCCCCCCGGAGGTTGCAACACAGTCGATCGAGTAAACCGCCATTCCAGCGACTTCTCGCAACTCATCCTGCTTCACTCACATCTGCCAAGGTGAAAGGAAGTCTACCTCCGGCCATGGCAGACGGGAACCGCAATGTGGTCCCTGGGACCATCCATCTCGTCGACACCGAGGCCGCTGAGCACTCTGGCAAGAAGGACATTGTCCTCAACCCACGCCCGAGCTCAGACCCGGAAGACCCCTTGAACTGGACCAAGAAAAGGAAGCTGTGGGCCATCACCATGGCGTACATCTACATTCTGGGCATTGGCATGTCCACAACCGTGCAGTATTCGATCTTGACCAACATAGGTGAGGCAACCGGCATCACAATTGCCGATATCAATACCGGAACCGGTCTGGTAAGCTTGTCCATACCGAAATATCTGGTTGGTTGTCCATTCTGACAGCACTCCAGCAATTCTTGTTCGCGGGCTGGGGATGTCTGTTCTGGCAGCCAGTGGCGCTTACATACGGACGGCGAGGAGTGTATATCCTGAGCAGTCTGTTGGCGATCGGCCCTATGATCTGGACCGTTTACACGACCTCTACAAGTATATGGTGGGCCCACCGCAGTCTCTTGGGCCTCATTGTTGCTCCAGTGGAGTCACTGGGGGAAATTTCCGTCTCCGACCTCTTTTTCGCCCACGAGCGCGGCAATTACATGGGTATTTATACTCTGCTCGTGTTCGGCTCCAATGCGCTGGCCCCTTTTTTGGCCGGGTTCGTCACCTACTCCATGGGATGGGAGGCGGCCATCTGGTTCGGAACCATCATCCTCGGCGTCTGCACCGTCATCATCTACTTCGGGATGGAAGAGACCATGTACTTCCGTCAGACCATCGAAGGCATTGACGAAGGAGCTGCAGAGGTGACCTCCGGTGTGGAAACGCTGGGGGAAAAGACCGATACTGTCTCCAAGAGCACGCCTCTCCAGGAGCCAGTCTCTCCCATTGCCGAATCCATCCGGGTAAAGAAACGAACCTACTGGCAGAAGCTGCAGCTGTTCAGACTCGACAAGGATCGACCTTCAGTGAAACAGATGTTCATCATGATGGTCCGACCACTTTGGATGTTCTTCTACTTCCCGAACGTCGACTGGGCCGGCTTCCTTTACGGTGCCTCACTGTGCTGGTACAACGTCCAAAACGCCACCATGGCGTTGATTCTGAATGCTGCCCCTTACAACTTCTCTGCCAGGGCTGTTGGAATTTCTTATTTGTCGCTCCTGATCGGATGCTGCGTCGCCTGGTGGTGGGCAGGATGGGCTGGTGATGAAATCGCCATCCGAGTCGCCAGACGCAACCGGGGCATACGTGAGCCTGAGCACAGACTTTGGCTTCTGACCTTCTCCGGGACACTTGCAACAGCCGGACTCATTCTTTGGGGTGTGGGCGCAGCTCACCAGATCCACTTCATGGGGCTGATCATTGGCCTTGGTATGACGAGTTTTGGCATTGTGAGCGGCGGAAGCACTTCTCTTGCGTACGATGTCGACTGCTTCAAGGAGATTGCCGGCGAGACTGTGGTTCTAGTTATCGTCATTCGCAACACGGTAAGTGTGCTCTCTCTCCTTCCGACCCTGGCAGAGGATATAAAATGCCGTTTCCACAAAAATTGTGACCTGCCGCTGACTTTTCATAGATGGGCTTTGGCATGAACTACGGGATTACTCCCTGGTTGGAGAACACCGGGACGCAGAACTGTTTCATTGCCGTGGCCTTCCTCTGTCTGTTCTGCAACTTCAGCTTCCTGTTCATGACGGTCTGGGGGAAGAAATTGAGGCGCCTGTCCGCGAAGAAGTACTGGGAATATGTGGACACGTTGATTGTTGGGGCACATTAGACATCCGGTTGCCCCGGTCCAAGCTCACTGGCAGCATATGGATGATGAAGGAAGCTCGAAACAGTGGGATGAATTGGGGAGACAATGCACTGCCCGACTGTTGGAGGAACAAGGTAGACCGGAGACTTTGAGGTAGAGGAACGAATACACCTGTTTGAGTCCGACGAACAATCCTCATGCGCAAGAAAATAGGGTCTAAATGCACGCTCCACATACCCGATTGAAATGTTTGTAAACACAGCGAAAATGAACGAATGTCCAGATATTGGTAGAAGCACAATACTTCTTGCAGCGAACAAAGTTGAACTTTGGGAAATGCTCGTATTGCAAATGTACATCACAACCAAGCTAAGCCTAAGTAGAGCCCGGGATAGGGGGATCGACCGCCTAGTAATAACGGACACGGTAGTGGCGCTGCGGGCTATCCAACAATTACGAGTACTTGCTCCAGGGCCATTTTCCAGCCTAGTCCCCTTGGTGGTGCCGATCTACTTGGCTAAGTAAACCCCTCAAACCAGCTCGTACTCCTAGGCCCTTCTTTTGCGAGTTGAGAACAACCCGTTCGATGACGACAGCTATCAAGCCAGCCGTTGAACCAAGGAGATTCAACTCCTCAGTCTTGCATAAGGAAGGGTAGTGTCCAGCTACTGTCGCCCCGTCAATTTCCTCTCTAGAGCCTTATCAAATGTCGACAACGATAACACAGTACTGCCACTCTAAAGCTCTCTTGCCTGATAGGGAAATCTATCCAGAAGCTACGCCTGACGACAACGCTTTGTTATCCGCACAAAGCAACACCGGGTGGCAGGAGAATGATCCTTATCGGTAACAGCCCGACACTACTTACCACCGGAATCAGTCGTCTGCGGCTCGGACACCTCCAGAGGCAGTGGATCTTCCAAGACCATGAATTGATATCAGGGCGCGGCGAGTCAGTATGAAAAAGGTTCGATCGCAATGCTACTGTAGGACGAATATCAGAGCAGCAACCAATCAGTGACCATGGCTAGGCATAAACTTGGTTGCCTCTTCTGGAATTCTCCAAGTCCGAATCCATATCCTTACCATTCTATCAGCCCGAACAGCCCAGAACCCCGCATGTGGATATCACCGCCAGCAGGCGCCTGACGCCTTTCCCTGTCACTGGCCAACAGAAGATACTTGATTGATTTCAAACCAATGGGATTGGTATCCCCTGCCCGAGATACCGCTGATCAGCGCCTGACCATCGTCAATCAGGAGTTCGTCGAATGCTCCGTGTCTCAGCGAACGTATGGACTGAAAGCCGGAAAGACGGCCGAACGAAGAAGGTTGAAAGCATCGAATCTCTATCGCTAACACGGGAGCAGTACAAATGAAGTTGGCTGTCTGAGACGGTCATCACGTCTTGACCCCGTTGATATTCTTTGTATCTTCATCCTCCGTGGGCCGGATAACAATATCCCAAGTGTGCAGCGCCTTCAAACGGCAGTCTTGGACATACATCGAATAGAGTCCTTCCGAACTACTCGAGAGAAGAGCAGCCTGTGAGGCGATTTCGTCGTGGTGTTTCAATATGAGTACAATCGATACCCCTCCCAAGGACTATCCATCAGAAATCACCGGATATGCGGAGCCATGGATTGCCAGTCCTGGCGACGACGTCGCCATTAAGGTGTCCTGCACAGAGCCCGAGTACTCCTATCGCACTGTCCGTGTAGTACAGGGCGTTCAAGAAGAGCATTCCCCCGTGAAGCAACTAGAGGAGATCTCCCAGATCCCAAAAGGAGTGGCTCCAGGACGGTTCCAATATGCACGACCAGGTTCTTATGCAATTGTCAAGCGGCTGAGTTTGCCGTCTACTATGGAAGGGGTGGAAGTATCACTATACTTTCAAGCCCATCTGCCCAAGGCGGGCCACCCACAAGCCATCATCTCTAACCTGAATGCCGACACAAAGACCGGACTGGCGGTGCTGATCGACGAAAAGGGACTCGTGGAAGCGTGGATCGGGACAGGAAGCGGAGTGGAAACTGTCCAGACGGGGTTCAGCCCAGCACGACGAAGGTGGATCAAGCTGCAAGTGGTGATCAAAGGCGCCGAATGCTCCATTACGCTCCAGCCAGTGGTGTATATCGTGGAGAAAGCACCAACTGCCTCGTCGGTGCAGGCCACGTTCGCCGCGCCAGCCGTGGCCGCTTCGACACCGTTTTCCGATGATCTGTTACTTGCAGCGACCTACGCAGACAGCCCAACCTCTATATTCCCACGGGCTACACACTTCTTCAACGGACGCATCGACAGCCCTACGATTTCTATCCTCAAAGGAGCTGCCAAGGAAGTCATCGCCAAATACGACTTCTCGCGTAACATATCGGAAGACACCATTCTCGATGTTTCGGGCAACAACTTCCACGGTGTCCTGGTCAATGCTCCCACGAGGGCTGTCACCGGCCACGACTGGAATGGGGGCGAATCGGATTGGACAAAAGCGAAATACGGCTACGGCGCGATCCATTTCCACGAAGACGACCTGGACGATGCGAAGTGGGAGACGGATTTCACAATCAAGATTCCGCAGGACGCTCGATCCGGCATCTATTCTGTCGAAGTAATCTCGACGAACGGCAAAACATCAGACATGATCACTTTCATCGTCCGCTCTGTACCGCAGACCACGGCGGCAACTGGGGCAAAGGTGGCACTGGTGCTTTCGACGTTCACTTACCTCGCCTACGCAAACGAGCAGATCTCGGACCCGAACCGCTCAAGCTCGATCGACGCGGGTCCAGGCTTCGACCACTCTGCCATCAAACGGACAGAAGACTTTGATCGTCTGACGCGGCGTCGCGATGTAGGCCTGTCGAACTATGATGTCCATAACGACGACTCCGGCACGGTCTTCTCGTCTGCAAAGAGGCCCATCCTCAATCTGAGGCCTGGTTATGTCATGTGGGCTTTTGAACGACCTCGCGAGCTCAGCGCCGACTCTATGATGATCGGATTTCTGGAACG
Organism: Cladophialophora immunda; assembly: GCF_000835495.1. NCBI lineage: Eukaryota > Fungi > Ascomycota > Eurotiomycetes > Chaetothyriales > Herpotrichiellaceae > Cladophialophora > Cladophialophora immunda. The sequence goes on from NW_015622546.1 coordinate 1,591,606, forward strand.
ACAGAAGATCCCTTATGACATCGTTACCGATCACGACCTTCATTTCCACGGTGCTTCGGCATTGGCCCCCTACCACACCGTCATTACGGGATCTCACCCAGAATACCCGACCGTGGAGTCCTACAATGCTTATGAAAATTTTGCCCGACGAGGCGGGAACATTATGTATCTCGGCGGTAACGGCTTCTATTGGGTTTCTGCTCTGGACACCGCGCGGCCCTGGCGCCTCGAAGTCCGCCGTGGAGACCAAGGTGTCCGCACATATACCCTCCCCGGCCCTGAGAGGATCATGAGTCTGAATGGAACCCAAGGAGGACTGTGGAAGAGCCGGGGCCGGTCTTCGCACGGGCTGTTTGGCATTTCCTTTTGCGCCGAAGGAGTTGGTCCCGGCGTGCCCTTTAAACGGACCGAGAAGAGCTTCGCCCCAGACTTGGAATGGATGTTCAAGGATATCTCTCCGGAGCAGCTCATCGGGGAGTTTGGCCTCGGTGGCGGCGCCAGCGGGGATGAAATCGACTCGTTCGATCTCGCCTGTGGGAGTCCCACGAACGGAGTGGTGGTCGCCACAAGTACAGGCCACCCGGACGCCTTTGGCATTGTCCCGGAAATCACCATGTTCCCGATCACAAAGACGCTGGGGACACAGACGGACGAGATCCGTTCGGACATCGTCTACTACGAGACCGACGCCGGGGGTGCCGTCTTCTCGGTAGGCAGCATAAACTGGTATTGCTCGCTGGGGTGGGATGACTACAACAACAACGTGGCGAAGCTGACGGAGAATGTCATCAGGGAGTTCTTGACCAGAGCAGAGAGCAAGAAAGAGGCTGGGAAGGAGAGCGTGGTCGTCAGCTCGTGATCCCGGCTGAGTTGCGTTCGTTTGGCATACCAAATAGATCAGTTAGAGTCGTCTCTCAGAAGCTGCTCTGGATAGCTGCAACCTGCTGTTTTGACAGGAAGGTATTGAGCGGTCTTATTTCAAACCTGTACTTCATCCTCTACAAACGTCTTCCGCTGTTCATCGCCGTTGAACTTGCTATTGATAGAGCGAAGTGACACCGATCTGCAAATGAAGTGGCGCAGTGCAAGCGAAATGCTTCCGCCGCCTCGCCACAACTCGTTCAGCATTGTTGCCTCGGCACTTTCGAGTCCCAACTTTCCTTTTCCATTGCTATGCATTCTGAGCTACGGCGTGATCGAGGTCGGACTCGAGGAGAATTAATGAACAAGCGCTATATTATCAATGCAAATCCACGAAAGCGAATCAGACAGACAGGATCAGAACGATTCATCGCGCCGTGGAGATGCGCGAAGAGCAGCCAGCCCGGATCCGCAGCATGAGCGCCCAAAGCGTCGCAAGATTTCGCAGGCGTGTGACCAATGTCGAGCGCGCAAGAGTCGATGTGATGGGGCCAAACCGGTCTGCCACGAGTGTGCTGTGCGAGCCCACCAAAGCACACCTTGCCGGTACAGTTCGAGCCAGAACAAGGATCGCAGCCATGACGAATACATCTCCAGCTTGCTCGCCCGCATTCAAGAGCTGGAGGGAAGAGACGGCCGAGCATCAAGGGCCGCCGCGGAACCAACCCCGAGATCAGACACCAACGCACCTGCTGTCTATGAGGAGATCATGAATGCACTCTCGCCGACGTACAAGAGTTCACGGGCGGGCATGAGGGCGGATCAAGCGGCCTACCCGACAATCAGTCCGATTGACGCGATGGGGGCCACTTCGAACACCAAACCGTCGGAGCAAAGCTATAACGAGAGGTTCTATGGCAGTTCTTCGGCGGTCTCCTTCATGCAGCAAGTCTACAAAACGATCGAGACTTCGAGAGCGGCGTCTCCGTCGCTCATAGACGACGGGCCGCGGTCAAGGCTCGACGCTGACAATCGGTCTAGCCTAAGCGTGACGCTGAACCAGCTCTCCTTGCTTCCTCGCCCTCTGATGGACAAGGTCCTCAACACCTATTGGGAGAGGGTATACCATCTTTATCCATTTATACATCAACCGACCTTCATGTCGGCCTACGAACGACTCTGGTCGTCGCAGCCCGGAGGCGAAGAGTTGCTGTCTTCAGACCTTCTTGGCTCCAAGTTCTACGGCCCGACTAGCATTGTCTTCCACTGCGCGATGAACCTCATGCTGGCCTTGGCCACGCAGTTCATGGATCTACCGCCGGAAGAAAGAAGCCAGCTGGGACAGTTGTTTTCCGAAAGAGCACGAAGTCTTTGGGAGCTCGACCTTTTCGACGATGGCTCCTTGGCCGTCATCCAAACGCTCTTGCTCATGACCCAGTATCTACAATCCACCCCGATGCCTAACCGGTGTTGGAACTGTATCGGGATAACGTGCCGGCTGGCCCAAGGGTTGGGACTCCACGTCGAAACTCCGGAAGGAATGAGGAAGTGGAGTCCGCTGGCGGTCGAAATGCGTCGCCGCGTATGGCACGGTTGTGTCATGCTCGACGCCGTCGTGAGCATGACCCTGGGAAGACCACTGCTGCTCTACAAGTTTTCCGAGATCCCCTTACCGATCCCTGTCGACGACGAATTTCTCGGCGATCCTGCTACGCAGCCGAGGGACCGGGTCTCGTTGATCCATTTCTACATTGAATCCATCAAAGTGTACGAAATCCTCGCCGACGTGGTGTCGCAGGTTTACGACCTTTCCGCTCCGGCTCGCAGCAACACAAAGAGTGACAGCAACGTCGATACGATCTTGAATATCGAAGCCGCGATCTCGAAGCTCGAGAAGAATCTACCAGATCACCTCGACTGGTCGAGACATCACCCGCCGGCCTATAACGGCAGCGGCGAGGCTGTATTTGAGCAGCAAACGTCCGTTCTACGCTCCAGGCTCCTACATTTGCGAGTCCTACTCTACCGGCCGAAGTTCACACGATATTGCCAGTACATGTGTGCGCACGAGTCAGCGAGGCTTTCGGACCCCGCGCTGGACGCGGAGTTTACTCAAGTATCGCTCGCGATTGTCCGGTCGCTGTCAATCTCCTGCGTCGACAACTCCATCAGCCTGATCGAGCAGCTGCATCGGTTCTCCATCACGTCTGCCACGGGGGCGTGGTGGTACAATGTGTTCTACGCCCGGACCGCGGGTGCGGTGGTGCTGCTCGCCATGGCGTGCGCGGCGATGATCGACGCCGTCGGATGGGAGAGGATGACCACGGCGTGGCGGAAGTGTCAAGAGGTGCTGTCGTATCTCCAGAAGTTCAGCCCCACGGTCGGGCCTTGTCTCCAGGGGCTGCAGAAGCTACACGGCCACATCATGCGCTTTCGAGGCCGCGCGAGCAGTCGCCGTGGTCATGCGAGCTGTGAGCCGGTCACGCACGATACTACGCCCGACAATCGCGGTGACGCCCATATACCTCAGGGGTATGTCGTTGCCGTGCCAGGATCCGATGTCGTGGCTTCCGAGGAGGGGGCCTTTATGAGCCACGAGGACATGGAAAGCTCGGCGGACTCGGATGCCGCCTTTTTCGAGATTTTCAACTTTGACTTGACGCAGCCGATGACCACGGGCGCCACCGACGGCGGTATTGCGTGGTGAAGCTAGTATAGGTACAGCTATTGTCTCGAGGATTGATTTATTCTGGACCAGTGCCCTGGCTTGGACAGGTAGGACTTATTCACAAGCGGACACTTGACATATCCCCACTGCCCGACACGTCAAAGTCGAACGAACCGCCACTCTCGTTTCCTCTGAATCGCAATGAACCAAGCCTGCTCGTCGTTTCAACTCTACATGCTCGCCGCAAATCGTCCGCTCCGGTTTGAGCTACTCAAAATACTGCCGCAGTCTCGGAAGCAAGGCGAGGGCATTGCGGAAATAGATCTTCTCCCTGAGCTCCTTGTCCATGGGGTACGATTCCAGGTCGGCCCGGAAGTTGGAAATGCTTGTCGACGGGGCGTAGGGAAAGTCCGAGCCTGGTTGACGAAGACCGTCATCAGCAAAACACCAACCTTTCCCTCTTCTGAAAGAAAAAGGTGTGGGACAGAGAGCAAGGGAAGGGGAACTGTTCTCTCCGTGCTTACCGTAGGTGATGTGGTCATGCGGCACGGCCGCCAGGAGCAGGTCGAGCCCCCGGTGGGAGGTGGAGAGGGCGAGGTCGAAGTAGAAGGAGCGGAAGTCGGCCATCATCTGCTCGTAGGTGACGCCGTCGGGAATCTGCTCCGCCGCCAGGCCGCGGCGCGAGTAGATGGTGCGCGGGAGGAGCCAGGGCAGGGTGCCGCCGGCGTGGGAGAGGATGACCTTGCAGCGCGGGAAGCGGCGGCGGTTGCCGGCCAGCAGCAGGTCCATGGCCGCCCGGGTCGTCTCGTGCGGGTAGTCGACCGAGGGCTGCAGGAGGGCCGGGTGGGCGCGGCGCGTGTCGACCGGGTGGGTAGGGTGGACGAAGACGGTGGCCGCGCGGGCGTCGAGCGCCGCCCACACGGCGTCGAACTCGCGGTGGCCCAGGTAGCAGGGGCCGGGGCCGTAGCGCGTGAACAGCGTGACCCCGTCGGCGCCCAGCGTGTCCAGCGCGTGCGCCACCTCGGCCAGCGCCCCCTCCGTGTCCAGCAGGTCCGGCAGCGCCGCGAAGAAGCCGAACGCCGCGGGCTGCGCGTCGCGCACCTGCGCGCAGAACTCGTTGGCCCGCCGCGCCAGCGCCCGCGAGCCCTCCGTCGACGGCGCGATCGCCGCCCCCGGCGCCGTCAGCGACAGGATTGCCGTCGTGGCCTGGTTCTGCGCCAGCGACGCCTCGCTGGCCTCCGTGCTCCAGCTGGGCACGTGCCAGCCCGACGGGTCACCTCCGGCCTCTTCCACCGCTGGGGGAGCATGGAAGCGTCTCGTCAGCGGATCACTTTCAACACGAAGGAGTGAGGGATGTACTCGGGAAGGGAGTCTCGAGTCTCTTGGTTGAGAAGTTCTCACCTTTGGCGTAGAAGTCGGGCACAAAGTGGTGATGCGTATCTATCATCATCTTGGTTGCAGAAGGATGGGCAAAATCTATCGAAGATGGCTGTGACTGTCCACGCTTCACTGATTCACTGCTTCAACGGTAAGCAAAGTCAAACATATCATGTCGAGGACACCGGCGCTACATATGTATTCAAGGCCACTCATCCCCAAGCTGATGGGGCCCCCCCCCCCATGCTCAGCCGGTCGGAACGAACCCGGCCGGAACCGCGCCTAGGTTTTTGTTGTTGCTTTGCATTCCCCAGACATAACGAGAGTGTCGAATTACATCTCGTGCTCCGCTATACCTGGCCCAGCATCGGTGCCAACCCCGAAGAAGTAAATATACAGTCTATATCGAGTTAGTGCGCTTTCAGGCGGGGGGGGCATTGCCTATGCTTTGCCCTTGCCTTGCGCGAGAATTCCGCCCATCCATTAATAAGTTTGTCGATGAACTATTACAACATGGAGAACGTTCCTCGGGCAGTTTGGCCTAGGAAGCTGGAGAGGTGGCGCCAGGAGTTGTTCCTGGTACCCTCGTGTTCTAAGCCTGAAGCCTGAATTAATGCCTCTCGACCTTACCCCCAGAGTAGAGGCTTCGTTCTTGGACACGAGTATGGCAGTTGCAACGTAGTTGAGGTTGCTTCTCGTTAATGTCGAGGATGTGCTTCCATTTGTGCCGGGTGCCGAGACGCAGAACTCAGGGCTAGAAGCTGGGAAGACCAAGTGCCAGAGGAAGAGGACCGCAGATTTGTAAGACACAGTGACAGTCGAGGGGGTGCTCACCTAGGGATCAAGTCCTTGCACGTCTCTCAAAGGCAGCACAATCTCGGCTCCGCTCCCATTGCTGGTGACACAGACGTTTCCGCATCCGGTCATGTCCAAAAATCGACGCTGACACCGGATGGATGATAAATTCCCCTGGTAGAGAGAGAGCACCGCCCCAAGCATCCCAGATCCGGTATCCAAGGCGAAGCAAGGAGCCTCCTCGCCGTATTAGTATTCAGAGAGATCGAGATGTTGTTGCTCACAGAGTGTCTCTGGTTAGGAAGTTCTTTGGTGCTGTGTGAGGACTTGCCTGTCGTCTTTTGCTGTTGGTTTCTTAGGGAGGAACTCTTTCGCTGGTTCTATAGCATGTCCAGGGACGAGCTTTGACGTCCTCGGACCTGTCTCGCCAATAGTGTCATGCAGCATGCTTCTTGCCGTCACTCGTCCTCGATGAAAATCTTGGGACTGCCGTCGGAGCCGCCCAATGCCCCGCTGGGCGCATCTCCACTCACTGTTACCGGGGTCTTTCGTGCCTGAATTCGGCTTGCTGGGCGACCAGGACGACGTCCAGGATTTACCCGAGATCGTGGTCTCTCTGAAGATCTGGTTTAGGTAGGCATATTTCTGGCTGGTGGACGATCAGGCCCCGGAAAATTCATCATCCAGCACCTTTTCTGCGGTCTCCGCTGTTCTTCCCCAAGGAACTGTTTTCTAACACCAAACTGAAGAGGGTCTCAAATACTCGCAAAGCATATATACCTGTTGACCTGGTGGATTCTAGGCACAATGGTAGAAGGGGCCAGAGAAGTCCCCCGAACGAGGGGAGATATTGTAGATGCGGCTTCTGTTTGGGGAGCCTTGTGTGGGAAGAACCGTGTGTACCTTTTTGCCTAGATAGTCAGGGGGAAAAGGTAAAGTGGACATCGGCCGGAAGTGTCCCGTTCTAGCGCCAAAACCCTCCTAAGATCCCACGAGAGTCTATAATATTCTCGATTTCAAGGTGCCAGCTTCCAGTGCGCTTTATTTCCGTCTCTTCCTCGTCGCGGAATTAGATGAGCAGAAACACCCTTGTTTTGATCGCGGCGTTCGGCTCTGTAGACGACCTTATGGCGGTCGTTGCATTCCGGGATCGTTCCGATTGGCAACGAGCCCACGCACATCGAGTTGCAGGGAGTCACTCCTGTGCCGTGTTCCGAGCACGCTCACCTTCTATCTTTATTCAACGGGGAGTTTCAACGGGACATCTCTTAGCTGTCTATGGTGCATAGGCCAGACTGGCCCTGACCCTGTCAGACTCCTCCTATTATATCGCGCGTCCAAAGAAGAATCTCATCGTCAGACTCATCCGCACGGAACAGAGAATGAGCAACAGTCACGTCTCACGGGACCTCGATCAAATCGAGGACCGCTCAAGGCTCGGGAACAAGGTCAGGGCGTTGCGGAAGTTGATCTTCTCGCGCAATTCCTGGTCCATCTGAAACGTCTCGAGTTGCTCCAGAAATGCCGGGTACGCCGGCAAAGGAGCGTAAGGAAAGTCACTCTGGCGGCGGTCAGTGGATTGTCGTGGAGAAAACCTATGTTCGTGCGGCTTACCCCATAGAGGATATGGTCATGAGGAACCAGTTCCAGGAGCATGTTCAGCACGGCGGGTGAGCTCGACAGCGCCAAATCAAAGTAAAACCTCCGGAAGTTTTCGATCACCGTTTTGTGCGTGACGCCGATTGCAGCCTTCGCCGCCAGGTCCGGGGTTTTGCTCAGGGGCGTGGCGATCCGACTGATGATGTATGGCAAGGTCCCACCGGCGTGGGACAGGATCACTTTGCAGTCACGATATTTGTTCAACGTGCCCGTCATGATCAGATCCATGGCGGCCCGGCTTGTTTCGTGTGGATAGTCGATCATCGGCTGAGGCATATGCTTGTTGACAGGACTGGTGTCGACCGGATGTGTTGGGTGGATGAACACCACGCATTTTCGCCGGTTCAACTCGGCCCAAACTGGCTCAAGGGCAGGGTGTCCGAGATAGACATTAGATTTGCCATATCGTGTGTACAGAGTCACGCCGTTTGCTTCAAGGTTGTCGAGTGCATAGCGTAACTCTTTGAGAGCGGCAGTTGTGTCCAGGATATCGGGGAGACTTGCAAAGAAACCAAATCGTGCCGGGTTACCGTTGCGAATTCTCGCTCCTTCGAGATTCAATCTGCGTGCCAGCTCAGCGGACTCGGCCCCGGTCGCAATGCATGCTCCTGGTGCTGTGACGGATAATACGGCCGTCCTGGTGCCTAGTCGATCCATCAATTGCAGAGAACTCTTGGAACTCCATGTCGGCGTAGGCCAACCACTGGGATCCCCTGCACCATTAGAGACGATCACAGATACTGAGTTTGCGTGAGCATACCTCCTGCCCTTTCCACTGCTACGGTCTTGTCAGTCATGACCGAAGGTTGGATGCGACGCAAATACCTTTGGCGTAAAAATCGGGCACAAAGTGATGATGGGTGTCAATTTTATTGCGTGGAGGAGCTGGTGGCCAGTGCAGGATGGCACCCAGGACCTTGTCTCTGAGATGTTGGGCCATTTCCAGAGTGAAGCGGGCGGACAAGTCTAAGAATGCGAGGATGACGACGATGGAGGTTGTCAACCACGACGCCAGGTTGATATAGAAGCCTGCATAGAACAGCCGCACAGATTTGACTGAGCTAGATGCCGAAAAACGGGGTTTGACGACGTATTCTGAGCGGGAATCGAGAGGCGTCGGATTGATTCCGGGACGTCAACTTGCAAGCTATTCATCCGGGATCGACACCGGCGTGCGATTCTGGCCTATTATCAGCGGCTGCTCATGAGCTAAGCAGTTCATGGAGTAGATTGTCAAATCCACTTTGGTGAGCAATGACGAGACTTGCCAGCCCTCAGAAGCGATAAAAGGTCGAAATGGTACTACTTGAGGCTGGGACGAAGCACACCTCTCGAACGCTCATAGAGCACCTCTATTATTCGCGCACGAAGCACCTAATTGCCATATTCGACTTGGTCCTAGAGGGTGAGCAAAGGCCGCTTTAATCTGAGCTCTAACCGAGCCTTAAGCTGATCATCAGGGAGCGCTCCCGGAACACTCGGTGAACAACGCCAAGTTCACGGCAATCGACAAGCTGTACTTGTATATGGCATGGTGGAGACCACGCTTCGCAGGAGACACGTCGGAATTCAACCACAACGCGGACTCTATCTCTGAGCACATATGTGTTAACCCATTATAGCCAACTACGCAATATTTCCTTATTGCTCAAACTTCAGATAATCGCTCGTCCTTACCACTGCTATCTTCACAATCCGAGACAGCTTCGCCGCCACAACTCCAGTTCAAGATCAAGAACAGCCCGCCTCCGCGTTCCCACTGTGATTTTTGTCGCCCAGCTCTCAATCGAGTATCGCGGTGAATGTCAGGGTGTTGCAAGTCGCACATGCGGCAGCCGTCCCGAAATGGGCGACGACGTCTTCACTAAGGCAGAGACAGAAGGTTGTATCGGCCCCAGCAATACACTCGAGCTCATCATCAACAATGTCGCAAGTAGCAGCCAAATTGCCCGCAGGTACAGGGTTCAAGAGTTGAAGACCCGGCGGAGGGCTGACATCGGCGATGGTGACACTGGCGATCTCGCCGCTGAAGACATCGACCAGATTGCAAGCATCGTTGAATGTGAACAGCGTCCCGCTGTCCTCCCCAACGTCGAAGAAGATATAGTCGATTTCGTCTGTGGTCATAGGCGCCACGGCTCCATACAGGCCATTGAATTCTGCAAAGTCGCTGCCAGCTTCGAGTTTAAACGTTGGCTGGGCGCCTCCTGGGTTGCAACTCGATGGAGTAGGTGCAGCACTTGTCGTGGTAGTAGTTGTCGTCGTCGTTGTTGTTGTCGTTGTGGTGGTGGTGGTGGTAGTGGTGGTGGTAGTCGTCGTCGTTATGGTAGTAGTTGGACTGCTGTTGGTGGTGGTGGTAGTTGGACTGCTGGTGGTGGTTGTGGTTGTGGTTGAACTGGTGGTAGTTGTTGTGGTGGTGGTGGTGGTGGTGGTAGTAGTCGTCGATGTTGTGGTGCTAGTTGTGGTAGGACTTGTCGTGGTTGTGGTTGTGGTACCGCTGGTGGTCGGACTTGTCGAAGTGGTCGTGCTAGACGGACTGAAAGTACTAGAGCTTAATGGAGTGGTCGAGCTGGCTGTAGATGTCGTGGTCGGGGATGTGACCTGTGACGATGTCGTACCGGAAGTGCCAATGCGCGAGCTTGTGGTGCTAACTCTGGTCGTGAATGTACTGGGAGAATGAGAAGTCCACGTGCTCTGGAAAGAGGCCGAACCAGAAATTGAGGGAGAATGCCATGTAACCCGTTGGATTCCTGTACTGCTACTCAACTCATAGATTGCGGTGGTTGAGACGGGAGCGGGGGACTGTTTGGATTCGGGTTCACAGCCTGATCCCTTCCACCATGGCTCTGGCGAGCCTAACACGTGCCCGACGTGCGAGAGGAGAATACAGGTGACCGAAATCACCAGAGAAGTAGGTCGCATTCGTGCAACAGAGTAAAGGAAAGGCTGCTCCTACGAGGACTGTTGGAAAGGAGCGTGATAAGCTCAAAGGAGTGTGCTACAGTACGAGGTAAAGGAGAGACGGTGAAATTCAACATAGCCTTTCAATCGCTTTCTATGTCTGAGACTTACCAGCCTACGAATACTCATCTTCTTTTGTCACCTCCTGGAGAGCTCAATGAGGAAAAAGCCCGTTGAATGTCCTCCACGGTAGCGCCCGTTTGGGGAAAGATAGTGGAGGAAAGCTCCTAACGAAAAGAGCATTCTGTGTGGAGCACCAGGCTCAGTTTGGTTCGGCTCACCACTGGCGAGGTACTAGCGAAATCCATACGAGATTAAGCAATTTCGTGCCGCGCAGCCATGTTCGACAGTTCGATTGAGAAGCCTTATAATGGATCGATATTCGGTGTGTAACGTTGGGAACTTCAAATCACGAGGGACAGCGCAGTACCGAGTATACTGCGGAATGGCCTTGTGTATGCGATGCTGCAATGATCTCTTGCTCGAGTGCTTTGAGCCATGCTGGCGTGACAGCGTGCGGACATGATTGTCCAAAACTTGGGTCAGCAACTTGCGTGCGATTGTATGGCTAGCCCAATAGGTAAATTCATTGATCGACTCATCCAACCTCGATCTCGGCAGTACGCCGATTAAAAATTTAAACACTTACGGAGCGAAATGGACTTAGCTGCGAACAAAGACCTGGTGTGAGGCCTCCCTAGGTCAACCAGTAGATACAGCGACATAGGCAGCGAGCCAATTACTAGATGGCAGATACAAGAGGTGTATAACAGAGATTACCCACAGTGTTGGAGAGAGCAAAGGAAGGTAGCCTGCTCTCCGTGTGCGATAAGCTGGAATAGGGCAGAAAGCGAGATGCATTCGCCAGGTGGGAAGGGCGTGAAGAGTTCGGGACCGGAGTAAATAAAACCCGAAATCGTCGAAGCGGCGCAGCTGGATCGCTTTCTCGCTTTCTCATGGCATCCATTCGCAGCCCAGGTTACTGTGCGGACCACATATGTATAGCACTCGTGCCGGTAACAAGACACACAGAGTGCAGAGGCCTCCAACGCAACTAGCGCCGCTCTCTAATGCTCAGCGATGTGGTTTCTTTTCCGACAGCAAGAGACCGAAGGGTGAATCTCTCCATTTCAGCTGACATCAAGGCACAGAACAGCTCACCCTCGAGAACGAGTCCCCCACCCTAACCTCTGCGAAGCATTCGACCAAGCGCTCCCTTCTCCTCCTGCGTCTGACGAGGCCCGTTCCATCTCTTGTGCCACCTTTCAGACCACGCATGCGCGTAGAAGACCAGGACTAGCCTGCAGCCGTCATGGGGATGCTGGACCGCTCCCTCCGCTCCCTCCGCTGGGGTTCGATGACGAGATACACTGAAAGGGCGAGAGGTGCTGCAGAGAACGAGCCAATGACTCTCCTTTCGAACAATAGATTGAAACACTCGCATGTCGACTATGTACACGGAAAATGGTCCCTGTGGGCGCCAGTCAAAATGATTCACCGCCGTGCTTTTTCCTCTGCCCTCGCTCCAGGAAGATGCAACACATCGCAAAACATGGCATTTGGACATCTCGGACCCTCTCAAGCCCTCGGCTGTATCCCCTCGATCACTCCTCGTATTGCCCTCCCACAAACAAGAGGTTACTCCGTTCTAGAGCCCCCTTCAAATATTCATAGACGGTGAATGTGACTGCTTGTCCCGGAGCCACACGCATCACTCTGGGCGTGATACCCTTGTAGAACGCCTTCGGTCCCTCCTGCTTGAACATGTCGCTGGATATCTTCATGATCCTCGAGAGGGCAGTCTGACCGGGCTCCGCCGGAGTCTTCTGCAATCGCGTCTTGATCGTGTCGATCGGGGCATTGGAGAATGGACCCATGGCGCCCGATATCAGCCCAATGACAGTGGTCTGATAACCTGGTAGGTTCTTGTTGTTGTATTCTGGCTGCCACCGTTGCAACATCTCTTTCAGTTCAGTGTATACGGTGAAGTTGACTGCCTGGTTCGTGCCCTGTCGCAGAGCAGTGAGGGAAACGCCGCGGTAGATGGCACCGATGCCTTCTTCGCGAATGACGGTCATGAGGGCGTGGGGCGCACTTCGGTATTTGGGGACATCGAGCGGATCGGAGAGACTGTGGTATTGGGCCTGCATTCGGATCTTGACGACCTCCATTGGAGTCACCACCGCGACTGCTTCGGTGACACCGGCGGCCAATCCAGCTGTGTGTCCCGGGTTAGCCCATATCCCGTCGCCGGTACCTGTGTGGGTGGGAGCATACCTAGGAACGTCGCCCGCGAACTCACTTTCCCGTCTGGATCGGCCAGTAGCTGCTTGTACCACTCGTACGAGGTGAATCGAATGGCCATCTTGGGGACAATGCCAGTGAGAACGGCGCCTAAACCCTTATATAGACCAAAGACCGTTTCCCTCTTGACAATGTCCCTTCCGGTCATCACGAAGCCTCGTTTCTTTGTCCCCGGGGTTCTCCCTCTTCTGGACAATTGCATTCGCACTTTTATCGTGTCGAGCGGGTGACACACCAGGGCTTCCATCATGCCCGCACCACCACCGGCGATGAGATTTGTGGCGGCGCTGGCCGGTTTCTTGCCGCCTTCGCCTTTGACACTTTTGGCGGACATGTTGACGAGAGGTCTTCAGCGAATACTCCGCGTGTTTACCTGCTCATGCAAGCCGAGCAAAATCTAGTCTAGGAGCTTGTTTTGAGAAGGCAAACACGGTTCACGAAGTCGGCGGATTCGAAGCTGGGGGCTGCTGAGCTGCTCGACTCGTACGATCACCTGAGGAGCAATGAGGGTTGGAAAGAGAGCGAGGTCGGCTGCAGGCGTGTTTATGACAACACAGACCGGGTCGGGGACAAGGAAAGAATGAGGACAACAAAGCTCCCCAGCGCAACGCCAATATTTCCGTGAGAGGAGAGACGATCGTGACTCAACGCTCCAAGAAGTGGGAAGAGGAGATCAGAGAGTGAGGTCAGGTTTGCACGAGCCAGAGCGAAGAGGCAAGGGAACCACAGCTAGTCTTATGACAAGCCAGACAGCCAACAGCCAGGACGTGGCACTCCAGCCAAAGCCGTTCTAATCCGGAAAATCATCGAAGATTGCAGCTGGTGAGGGCCGAGAGGCAAGAACGACAAAACGCGTTACCTTCGCAGGCAAAGATTTGTGTGAGCGTCTGTCCCCTTCCGCCGAGGCAGGATGAGAGCGCGGGACCTTGAGTGGGCAGCGTCAAGGGCCGAGCAAGGATGGAGCCATGGGAAAGAGATTTCATCATGGGCCCAGAGCCAGGAGCTTAGCGAGACCTTAGTTAGCCCCAAGGGAAGCTCCCCCAGGCACGAGGGCGATTTGGGAGAGTTCAAGGACGAGTGGAAGCACGGGACTGGATGGAGTCAGAAGTCAGAAGGAGACACAAGGGTCAGCTGGATGGCAACAACCCCAAGGACCCCCACCAAGTGCCCAGGAAGAGCTGGGTTGAAGTAATTTGTGACGCATCTTTTACGAGCATTCAGAACAAGCCAGTTGAGCGGAAGCTACTTGTACAGCGACAATGATTGCGGGGAAGAAGCAAAAAGAAAGACCAAATGACGAGGAATTACAGTCTGTCATCATCGAGCAAATTCCCCCGCCAAGCATGTGATTTCCATCCATTGACATCTGCCTCGGCAAATCTGTTTTTCCTTTTCCTGAAGCCTCTGCCTCCTCCTCCTCGGTCCCTAGGAACCTCCTATGGTTCAATGCACTCGTGTGGTCGACTGCTCGTACATGACACACATTGTCAACGACATTCTCAACTCTTGGACATTGGCCTCTCGGGCACACGGTTCTCCCTACAGTCGCAACGCAACTCGTCGTGCCCAAGTTCCCTGGACTACCCTCCGACTATAACTGAGTCCTCCGCATGGCACCGAACAATACCCGATCCTCCCGATTCTCTTTCGTCCCATTCTCTGCTGAAAGATTGCTGACTCCGACATTTTCCGGTGCTACCGAGAGACCAAAGTCCACTTTAACTACCAGGTCTACCTGTATCGCCCATTGTGTGGCCTCGGTCGAAGGTACCGGTGGCAATTTGTGATCCGGCGGAAGAGTCCAGCCCTGAAGACTCAAGCTGGGGGATCGCAGTATGGTCACCGTAGTGCAGCCGGAGACAAGAACTTGTCACCGTAGTGCAGCCGGAGACAAGAACTTAGAGAAGTCCGTTGTCTTCGACCCAGGGTTAGCTTGACATATCAGAGTACCAGTCTTTGACGGTCCAAGTATCTGTATGAGTGCGTCGGCGCGCCACACTCCCGCTATTGCCGTTTTTCTGTCGGAGTGCTTGTGAGTGTGAGTCAGGTTCAGGATTTGCGGGGTTGCGTTATAGTAGCCTCAACGATCTCGGGTGACAGTATCGCAATTCCCCAGGGTATACTCGGTATACATGGCCTTTCAATCCACAGCCTTTGCTCAGTCTCCAAGATCAGCGTGAATAGCTCGCTGTAAGAGCCACGTCAGTTTGATGAGACTTCCCGGTTTCAAATGGTCTAGCAGCAGAAATCTCTCCTGTATCGGCGTGAAGTCTTCCCAAGAGAAAACTCCGAGCTTCTTTGCAAGTCTCTGGAATTGCACCGCAAACCATTCTTGATTATCGACCAATTCGCTCGCCACGGCGCCCAAGCCGGCAACCCACAAGAGCATCGTTTCTTCTTCAAGACTTGCCGGATGTTCAGGTAGATTCGAAATGAATTTTCCCAGCCGGTACCGTAAAGGCCTCGCATCGACAGCCGCGCGCAGGGTGACGAGTCCTGCACGAGCGGCATACGGAACACACGCTGGCACGAATGCCATCCAAACAATCAAAGCCAGTCGCACACAGTCCTGAAAATTCGACTCCTCAGAAACAGGGCTTTCAGGGTCTTCCTCAACAATGCCATCCTTGAAATTGATCAGTTCGTCTGCGATAAAATAGCTTCGAGCAATAGCCCAATCTTGTTTTGGAATGAGTGTTGGTTCAGTGATGCCAACCCAATGGCAATGAATGACGCAACAAAGTTCCAGAACGGTGTCCAGAAGAGTCTGAAAATGCTCGCTGAAGACACTATTCGTCTCCGTAAAGCCATAACCCATTGGCTGCTTGCCATTCTTGCGCAAGGCAGCCACTGCGCAGGTGTATTGTTGCGGGGTAAGCTGTTCAATCTCCCACCTCTCCTCGATCAACGGTGGAGTCTGTGTAGCAGCAGCCTGGAAACGATCAGCAAGCCAGAGCATCCGGCGCATGTAAGGATTCAGGTTTTGGAAGCCGCCCAGGTGACGATTGCAGAGGTACATGATCATCTTCCCATGCGTCCAAACCGCCTCCCAATTTCTTCGGTAGCTCTCGACTGCCCACAAATATAAGATGCTTTGCACCAACTCATGGGTAATTGGTCGGGCTTGCTCCAAGTAGTTCCTCAGGAGTCGAAGAGTTGCATCTGCCAACCGTTCGGGTAGATCCGCTCGGGAGAAATGATATCGATCAACAAACTTCATGCGAGCACTAGCGGCAGCCAAAAGGGCAAGGACATGCAGTTCGTCGGTGGAGGCTCGGCGGACAATTTGCACAGCAGGGCTGGATGAGGGTGCTCGAGGATGACCCATGAATGCGACCATATCGCTTCGAGTCACCGCAGGGAAGAACCTCAGTACGAAGTACTCGAGTATTCGATGCTTCTCGACGTTCATGGGGACTCTGAACTGGCCAAACGGATCCAATGAGCCCCATGTGGGCATGACAAGCGAGAGCTTGGGCACGTCGTTCTTGGGTCCATCTGTAGTAGTGCAGCAACCAGCGTCTGCCTCGCGCCGGTGATGGACGTGGGGCCTAAGGGGAACAGAACGGGTACCCTCGCTGGGAGGTGTGTCTGAAGACACCGATAGAGGTGCCGAGGCGGGCGTTTGCCTGGGTGCGACGGAAACAGGAGTCCATCCAAGAGAAAGCAGCCTGGCTCTCTTCAATTTCCTCCTGGTTTCCTTTTCCTGTTGGTAGTCGCGAGATTTCTGGACATGCTTGTGAATCTGGCGCGAGCTCTCTAGGTCACCTTTACTGTTGGAAAGGGACTTTGACGAGGGCGTCTTGTTCACAAAAAGAAGACCGGCCTTGTGCGCGGGCATCTCAGAGATGCATATTCACAGGTCGTGCTTTGTAAGAGATGAGTGCGCATGGCCACTTATGGACAAGATTTCAGGGACCGGAAGAGGGATCTGCGGACAAATACAAAGAGGAAAGAATGGGTGAGGCAAAGCACTTGGGGACCTGCAACAAGCGGTCAATATGCTTGCCCGAGCAGGACTGCCAGCTCCGTGGAAATCAGCTGGCTCAGAACAGACAATGGTCCGTAGCCCTCGTGCGCGATAGCCTAGCCTCTAGATCATCGACTCCCGTGGTAAGAGAGGGGAATCGAGGGATAAAGAACTTCCGGGCTGCGGCAAGTTGGTGCCAGTGTTTTGCAGGGACCATCTTGATAGGCGTGGTGCGCCTTCGGCCTTACGCTAAGGCAGACACATGGCAGACTTGTTTGTGGGGGGGGGGGGGGGGGGGTGTTGGTCCTTAGGAGGAACGTGCTGTAAGCCAATTGAAGGCGTGAACGGAGCCGCTGGGCTGTGAATCTGTCAGTCGCAGCTGACAAGGGAGTTGCGGATCTCGATTTGCGGACGGTGTCGAGCCTGATTTGGGTATCGTGAAGCCGCCCAAAAGGGCTTCTTGATGCGACGGTGATCAAGAGGCGAAGATGGTGCACATGCAGGTTCTCTCAACTAGGTGCCAAAGGATGGTGTCAGCCTCCGTGGTTGTGAAGGCAATTCAAAAAAGGTAGGAGAGACTGCGGCCTTGGCAATGCCTTTGCCTGCAGCGAGATCCTCCAAACTATTCCCGGACCTTGCTGTGCTTGCCCAGTTGACCATTAACCATGGGACTCGACTTTCATTTGTCTATAGTCATGGTCTCACACATTTCAGTCGATAACCTTCTGTACACACGCCGGCCGACCGAAGGAACCGAAACCCGGCGAGCATGAAATTCCACTAGCATCGCGTTGTATCCCCGAACGGAGGACAACTACCTGTTGCCCAACGATGGCTCCCCGCCTCTTTGCTTTTCCCTTGTGCATGTGAGGCTCTCGCACGGCAAAGTCTGCTCGGTATGGTTTTGACGCAATGTTTGACGTAAGAGAAAGGAGATGTACTGCAAAGAGGAAGATGCCAACTTGAATACGAGGGTGCGGCCAGCGGAAGCAAGGGACGTCAGTTATGATGTGAAAGATATCGATAGAATCGTCCAACTGGACCTTCCGGCGAGACAACTAACGTATAGCAATACAAAACCACCCCAAACCGTGGCTGCGAGCAACGTAAAGAATCTGATCATAGCCACCCAAACTGAACCTCAGGTAGCCTCCCGAACCTGTATAAACCAACAGTTGAAACAGAGGCAAAGGAGACATCGCCAAGTGTCAGTCCATCAAGACAAGCAGGCGACCAGCAACCCCTCATAATACTTGTCAAAATGAATTTCACCCTTAACCCTCTGGATCAGATCTCTCTTGTACCGGTGCGCATAGGCGCGCTTGACCTGATCCAAATGCATTCTGTCCCAGTGCACCCTGATGACCCGTTGGACAAGCAGAACATCCTTCGTGCCCGGCCCTGCCATCGCATCTTCCAGTTGCGTGGCATCGGACATTGCGCGATCACACGCCCTCCGCACCATCAGCAGCAGCGCATCCTTCATATGTCCTGAGAATTCGGATTCGATCACCTTTTCGAGGGACGAGCGGTACATCTGGTGCCAATGGTGTGCAATGGCGCGGATCTGGCCATCAGACCGCCTGCTCAGAATGGTACATACGGTGAGCTGATCGGTGCCGACGCGCCCATCCATGGCGCGGTGCAGCTCCGAGCAATCACGCTCGAGCTCCGCGGGGATAATGGGCGTGGACTCCTCGTTTCGCGTAGCCGACATGACCAAGTCGAACAACCTTTCCGTCTTGAGTGAGAGATCCCCCTTCACATCTGCTTCGAGGGTATGTTTATAAGTCTGCTGGTACGCCTGCTTGATCGCGCGCATGTCGGCATTCGAACGGCCCAACAGGACATCATTCAAAACTGACTCCTTCGTCCCTAGCCCTTTGATCGCGCCATGGACACTGGTCACATCGTGCATAAGCGGACCCTGGACAAGCGCGACCAGCCCGTCGCGGAAATATTTGGACGTTTCCGACTTGATATCTTTCTCCAAATCGCGGTGGAAGCGCTGGTTGTAGGTATTTCTCAGCAGGGCCATCTGCAAGGGGTCTGGTTTCGAGAGGACTTGAATCAAGGTGCGCTCATCGGTGCCGAAACCTTTCATTGCGCCGCGCAGTGCTTCTGCGTCGCGTGATGCGTCACCTTGCGCCTGAGCGCCAAGGACGTAGCCGGGTGAGGGTTGCGCGGGAGGGGGACCATATTGCTGGTGTTGCTGTGGAGGAAAGCCGCCGGGGGCAGGAGAGCCATAGCCGCCCTGCGGCGGCGGAGGTCCGCCATATTGTCCTGGGAAAGGGCCTCCTGGAGGAGGCCCCCAACCACCTTGTTGCGGGCCGCCAAACTGTTGAGGAGGAGGTGCGCCATAGCCTCCCTGTTGATATCCTCCCTGCGGAGGGGGATATCCGCCGTGCTGTGGGGGTCCTTGGGGAGGGTAGCCATGGCCCTGCCCCTGAGGAGGATAACCTCCGTACGGAGGTTGACCCTGCGGAGGGCCGTATGACATTTGCGCGTGTATGTGAGGTGAGATAAGAGGATCTAATGTCAACAGTTTTCGTGCGAGTGGGATGAAAGGAAAGAGAGGGTTCGCTATAGATAACGTCGATGCGCAAAACGAGAGGGAAAAGGCCAACAGGTTGCCTTTCGTGTCCAGGATAATATACTTTTGATCCTCCCTTTCCAAGAAAGCACGAGCCGTTAAGAGGGAGACCTAGGCAGAATCGCGTGAGAGCTTACAACTAGGGATGACGCAGCACATTGGAGAAGGCGGAAAGTGATACGGAGTACATAAACTGGTACGGACCACCATGCTGTCAACCGCCTCCACAGGCGGGGGCGCAGTTCGTAGATGCCTTGGCTAGCGGGCAGAGGGCGAGAGGGGTACCATCTCAACTGTGGCTGGGCGCAATCATTTCCGGTCCTGATGCGGATTAGCTCAGTCATGTGACCGACTCCGCCCCGTGGCGCAGGCTTGGCAAACAGGTGAAGTGGCGCCATCGTACTCTCGTACAACTTGGATATAAAATGCCGGTGGCCATGTCGACACCATTACGTGGTTGTAGTAGATCAGAGGGGGCAACCTGTGTGATTTGGGCAGAAAGCGATGCACTGACACGCTTTCCTCCTGGCTTCCATCTATTACCGACATGGTCTCGAATATGCAAATAGTGATCGGAGTCCGAACATCCAAGAGTGGATGACGCAGTCTGTAGTGGACACTAGCGTTGGGAACACTAGATGATACGAATAAGAAAAGGTATCGCAGTGGAGCATTATGATAAGTGCAATATAATTTCACGAATGCGCTTGACTTGGCACCAGAGTAGAACTACCGTTGTTTATTCTGCGGTCTGATCCTCGTGGAAGACCAATGCTCGCACCTCAATCGACTCTCGCGAGTACTCATTGACCGTCTCGGGGTTCACAAACGCCGTATGTGGCACTCTCCTGGCCCGGCCGTCCAACTTTGAGTCAAAGCATTTGATCAAAAGCACTTCTTCTGGCGTCTGGCCATACAGATAGTGCCACTGGTGCTCCGGGTTGGGTCGCACAGTGTAGGTCTCGCCTTGTCGGTTGGGGTAGATCAGACCGACGCCAATGAGGTCGGAGTCTGGCACCGAGTGTGCCTCAGCCACGGCGAGGGGATCCTTGAGGATCGTCTTGATGGGTCGCCAGACGTTGATGATCTGGTAGCGGCTCTTGAGCAAGGTATCAGCCTCGTCGGGGAGATGGTAAGGAACTCGCGACTTGGCGGCGCTGTAGCTCTGATCGATGTGTACACGGTTCACAGGGCCACGCAGAGGAGTTGTGATGGGACTTCCTCGCTGGTCCTTCTGCGCTCGGCGGATCGTGTGATCGAAGATCAAGACCCGGGAGGCTCCAGTTCTGCCATACACAGTCGTCAGCTAGAGTCAGACCAAGCAGGTAATGTCCAGGACATCACTCACGCATCCTTCAACAGCTGTTCGGTCTCTGGGTAGTAATTTGCCTTGATTTGTTCATCGTCAAGAAAGTCCTTTTCAATACTCGTGTGACGATAGATCTCGAAGCCATTCTTGTCGAGCGTGTAGTTCTTTTCTTCACCTCTGATATCATGTATCGTCACATCCACTGGTTCGACAGGTCTCTCGTAGGTCTCTGGCTTCCCAACGTAAGTTGGAGCCGGGGGGCTTCCATCGCCAGGATCCTTGTAGTAGTTCAACTGGGTATGGACATGATGTTTCTCGGGTTGGGGCACGGAAGTGCTCTTCAATTGTGCCGTCAGAGGTTCGAACGAGGTCGAGTGACCACCAGGCTGTTGAACTGCTGCCGATGCCATTGTCGTTCCTGCTTGCTAGATAGTTCTTGGAGCTGCGCCAACAAGTGAGGACGCCCCATACTTATGGCCAATGCCATGGCATTTCCTGATTTGTCAGATAGCACGCCATCCTGGGTTGTATACACGCGATGGTCAGATAGAGTGTGGGGTAAGTCATCCAGAACGCGTTTGTGTCTATACCGAGGCCAATGGGCATCTATGCCATTGGATGACGTGCCCGAGTTGCTCAGGCGTTCAGGGTCTTATGTTCAGTGAACCGAAGCGTTCACAGTGACTTGTTTCACGCCCTTCCAATCGGCACTCGTTGCGCTTATCAATACAGTGCGGTGATTATAATTCCTTGCGGACGAGTTTCGTGATGGTTGTCCCATCACCGAGGACATCCGTTTCTTCCTCCAACCTGTAGCCTCTATAACGCGGTAGCGCAATCGTCCACACGAACCAATAAGCGAGTCCGAAGATGAGACTATAGATATGGTCAGCATACGTCGTTTTTGGGTGGGGATGCGGCTTACATTGAAATTCCGACCAAAGCATATGTAGCGTAGAAGAAATTGACATCCGAGGATCCCTTGCTGGAAGGAAATAGCGGAGCGCCAATCAATGCCACAGACAATACGATCCTGAACCATACAGCTGGAATCCAAGCCTTGAATGGACGGCGCAGCTCGGGCTTCTTGTTGCGGAGAACAATCAAGCCAGCACCAACGGCCAAAGCGAAAAATTGACCTGCGTATCCTTCAACATCGGCAATGAAAGCATATACCGTGGCAGAGGGCGGTAGGACGATGACCAGCACCGATGGCACATAATGGACGAGAAGCCCGCCAAGGGGTGCGCCAAATGGTTTTGAAGAAGCCAGAATTTCCGAAAAGGGGAGAAATCCTTGCCGTGCGACTTCCTGATTGACTCGCGCCTGTCATAGTTAGGGTGCTGAATGCTCGAGAGGGGAAATTTCATACCAAGCTGAACGTGACCACCATGACATTCCCAACAGCGCTTAGGGCAATGGCAAGGGGAAGGAACTTGTTGCCAAAGCCAGCCCCAAAAACACGCTCGAAGAAAAGGGCTGCTATGAGCTCTCTGCTGCGCTTGACCTCCTCCAGCGGCACTACCGAGAGGTATGCGACGTTGACGAGCACATACATTGTACAAGCCGTCAGCAACGCCACCGGGCCGACTGATTTGAGAGTTCGAACAGGATCCTTCACCTCATTGAGGACATTGTTGACATTGCTGAGACCCGCGTAAGAGTAGAGAATCTTGAAAAACGCTGTCGACAAGTTATTCCACGCCCAGTCGGAGCCACTCCACAGGTCATCCCAGGCTGTGGCTGAGGCATGGTCGGTCATGTTGCTGGACGAAGTATGGGGGTGCAGCAGAACCACAAATAACCCAGTCAAAATCATGAACACAATCAACCCGACCTTGACCCAACCTAGGACATTTTGGATCCAGATTCCTGTCTTGTAGAAACAGCTGTGGACGATTGTGATCCAGGTCAGCAATCCGACAGCCAGTAATTTGGTGTTCAGGTCGTCGGGTGTGGCGCCGGCGGCGAAAAGAGTGTATTTTGCAAAGACGATGCAATTGCTTGCCGTGAATCCAAGCAGCACGGCCTGGACAGCAACCAAAGTAGAGGTGAGGAACCGCGGTTTGCGAAAGGTATACTCCAGATACACTTTTACTCCGCCTGAACGAGGAAGCATGCAGCCATATTCCATGTCGATGGCGAGTCCTGCCCACGCAACAAGAGCCCCAATAACCCAGAGAACCAGAGCCAGACCGGGACTGCCTACGTTCTGGACGATTGTTCCAGGCATGGCGAAAATGCCTGATCCGATGACTCGAGAGATGACCAGGATGTAGGCGCTGCCCCAGCCGATGTTTCTCCCCGCCGTCGACGTCTCTGGAAGCACATCGTTGTCGACATTTCTCTCATCCTTTGCGGTACCAGGTACGAGGCTTTCCGAATCGTGCACGGAGCTTTGGTCAGGGTTGGGGGATAATAGAGGTGACGTTTCGAGGTCTTGCATCTCGGGAGCCATATATTATTCGAATTCAACACTCACAAAAACAACGTCCTCAAAGCAGACCCGAAAGACAGAGTGACCACAGCACACCGGCATATAAGAGAGGGCTGGGATCGTACAGACCGGCTTGGACGAAACATGCTACTGCACAGGAAACCCCGTGCTGACAAACTTGACATACAGGGACGTATGTCGACATGTCAATATATTTGGCCAAATGTATCGCATCAGTTCGCGGGTCAGTCGCGTCACAGTGCTGTGGCCAGTGAGGACATGATTGGGCTTGCTCATTCGGGGCCTCCATCACGCCATAACCTCTTATCTCAGGGGCTGATGTTTCTGACGCGGCCAGGTCAGATAATATTCCCGCAGAGGCGCAGGATGAGGGCTCCTGAGTTCCCTTTCAATGCGCCTTTGCGATAAGTGAGGCCGGCACAAGCCATTCATGTTCTTCTTTCCTCACTGGCTGCTTCCATCTGATCTGGACAGCCTTGTTGAGGCGAGGTTGCTTGCCCAAAGACTCGCCAAGCCAATTAGTCAGCCGGATAAATAGCGGACCACTCGGCGGCTGCCAAGCTTCTCCCCGCAAAAATGCTCCGGGGGCAATTCACGTGTTTAGTAGCTGAGCCTCGGCCCGTGGCTGGCAACACTTCCTAACTGATACCACAGCTATACGCAACGGCTACGGCGGACTGGCCGTGTATCTCGACTTATATTTCTCATCATCCTCCATTTTCCCAAGAGCTATCTCGAGGATATCAGCCATGCCATAGGGCAACGCACGAGCCAGCAAGTTTTGAGCCTATTTGACGATCAAGGGCGGGAGAATCCTCAGTTGGGCCGTGAACCGAGGGCAAGATCCGGATACATCTAAACAAGCAAGGGAGCGAGCCTAGCATTCTATTGGCTGAGTCAGACCTTTGAAGCTGTATATAATCACAGCAACATATCAACATCTGGAGCAACAGGACCCAATCCTTTGTCTAAGGGAAAAAGAAAAGGAGAGGGAAGAATTGGAGCATTTAACGGCCTCGAAAAGACTTTGGCGAGATCTCCACCATGGCCAACAACCAACGCTTGACGGTCGACAAAATCAGAGTCAAAGATGACCCGCGAATCACGTTCCTCTCGGCCTTCTTGAACGGGAAGACGTACGGCTACCTGTTCAGCCCGGCGTCGCCCTCGGTGCCGAAACGAGGCACCATCTTCCTCATCCACGGCTTCCCGGACATCAGCATGGGCTGGCGCTATCAGATCCCGTTCCTCACCAAACTCGGCCTCGACGTGGTCGCCCCGGACTCGATGGGCTACGGCCGGACCGACGCCCCCAAGTGGACGCTGCAGGACTACAGCTACAAGCGGGCGGCCGACGACATGGCCGAGCTGTGCCGCCAGATGGGGCTCAGCCGGATCATCCTGGGCGGCCACGACTGGGGCGGGTCGATCGTGTACCGCGTCGCGCAGTACTACCCGGCCCTGATCGCCGCGGTGTTCAGCATCTGCACGCCCTACTTCCCGCCGAACGCCAAGTACGAGCCGCTGGGGATGCTGGTGCAGAAGCGGCTGCCCAACTTCGGGTACCAGGAGCACTTTGTCTCGGGCGAGATCGAGGAGGCAGTCCAGTCCAAGGCCGAGATCCGCCAGTTCCTGGTCAACATGTACGGCGGCCGCACCGCGGACACGCGCGAGGTGGCCTTCGACGCGAACAAGGGGCTCGACCTGGCGCGGCAGGCGCGCATGGGCTCGACCAAGCTCCTCGCCGCCGACGAGCTCGAGTACTACGTGGACGAGTACGCGCGGCACGGCGTCTACGGCCCGCTCAACTGGTACCGCACCCGCGAGGTCAACTACATGAACGAGTGGCGCGACTTCTTCGGCAGCGGGCGCAAGGCCCCCGCCCAGGCCGACCGCGACCAGAGGCTGAACCAGGAGGTGCTGTTCGTCCTGAGCAAAAAGGACCAGGCCCTGCAGCCCTTCATGGCCGCCAAGATGCCCGAGCGCATCCCGCGGCTGACCTGGCGCGAGGTGGATGCGGGCCACTGGGCGCTGTGGGAGAGGCCCGAGGACTGCAACCGGCTCATTGGCGAGTGGTTGGAGGAGAAGGTCTTCCCGATGATGGCACGGGAGAGCAAACTGTGAGTCGAGAAGGCTCTGAAGGCCTCTCTGAAGAAAGGAAACTGAAGTCTTCTGTATCTATCATATTGTCAATTGACTTGCACTTGGCTGGATAATCTCGGGGCCCATTTCGCCTTCGAGCTATTTGCAAAAAGCGGTCGAAAAAGATTCATCAAGTAAGAATGCTACTTTTGTTGTCCGCGAGCTCTTTACGAGGACATTTTCACGCGTGCCTCCCACCATCGTTATGGCACCTTTCAAGCCCTCTTCCCACTCATAGTCACCACTCGCCGCAAACCCAATGCCACTCACAAATGCATTCCTCTCACATCGCTCAAGATCAATTC
This sequence comes from Cladophialophora immunda, assembly GCF_000835495.1. Classification (NCBI taxonomy): domain Eukaryota; kingdom Fungi; phylum Ascomycota; class Eurotiomycetes; order Chaetothyriales; family Herpotrichiellaceae; genus Cladophialophora; species Cladophialophora immunda. The sequence goes on from NW_015622546.1 coordinate 1,617,008, forward strand.
CGCAATCGGCTCCGTCAGAGTCTCATCCACACTCAGACTCATCAACTTCCCGATCTTGACATTGATCGCGCTCTCCCTGTCATCCACGATGCTCCATATCCTGTCCTTGATGTCGAACTCGGTCTGGTAATCCAGCAAGAGCTTCTCGATCCGCGGCTTGTGGTCCAGCACACTCAATTGCGGATCGCGGCCCAGGGATACGGTGATGGTGTACTTGTCCATGTGCGGCGCCGGAGGGACGTGCACGAGCATGGACGGAGTGTCTGGGAACTTCGAGATGGAGACCTTGGTGTCCGCGGTGCGGTCTTGACCATCGACCGTGACTTTCAGATCCTTGGGAATCTCGGTGACGGCGAGGAATCGGAAACTCCACGTCCGGCCCGTGACGTGGGCGGTGAGTTCACCCTTCGCTTGGTCGTATTGGATGAGTGAACCGCGCTCACCTGTCTGGGGGCTCTCGTTCTTGACTTGGTCTGAGTCGTCAGCTGGATCTTCGAGCACGGAAGTCTGTCCGTTGCGTCCGATCACCACAAGCACCTCGAAGTGTTCTGGGTTGAGGCCACCGTTGCCGGGCATCTGGTTGGCGTCCAGAGGGATGATGCTGCCTTCGTGTGCCAACACAGGGATTTCATGCAATGGGCGGTACATGTTCAACTCCCTGTTCCCGTCGTAGACTGTTCCGGTGAAGATGTCCACGTGGCGATGCATAGGCGGCAACCAGGCCTTGACACATGCCAAATTCGTCCGCCTGTCCCGCGGCTTCACGATCGGGGCCACAATGAGTTCCGAGCCAAAGAAGTACTGATTCGGCACCTGGTAAGCCTCTCCGCGCTCCGGGAAGAGCCAGTACATCGGCTGCATGAGTGGCTCGTCTTGAGTCGAGGCGCGGACGTTGCATGTGTAAAGGTAGGGGATCATGCGGTGCCGAAGGCGCATGAATCCCTCAATGACCTCTTCGCTCTCCTTGCGATACAGCCAGGGTTCCTTGGATGTCCACCTCGAGTTGGAGGAATGCAGACGCATGATGGGGCTGAAGACGCCAAACTGCACCCACCGGGTCACCAGCTCGTCGTCGCGTTTGCCAAAAAAGTGGCCTCCAATGTCGTGACTCCACCAACCATACCCGATATTTGAAGCTGTGGCGGTGAACTCGGGCTGAAACTCCAGCGAGGCCCATGTTGTCACCGTGTCCCCTGAGAACCCCACGGGATAGCGATGGCTACCGGGACCAGCATATCTTGAAAAGATGAGCGGACGTTTGCCGTGAAGGGCGTTGTCGAGGAAATGGAAATGGTTGAGTAACCACAACGGGTCGATTCCCGGCACCTTGGTATGAGAGCCCTGCTGCCAGTCGATCCACCAGAAGTCGCAGGCAATCTTCTCAATACTCCGATGAAGAATCCCCAAATATGCTTCCATGAACTTGGGAGTCGTCGGATCGAACAAAATAGGATTCTTTTGAGAGGTGTCGTGGCTCAGAAACTTGGCCATCTCCTCATACGAGTCTTCGTGCGAATGGATGCCAGAGTGCGGATGGTCGTTGAGGGTGATCTTCAGATTCCGACTGTGAATCTCTCGTCCAAACGTCGCGGGGTCGGGGAACAGCTTCTTGTCCCAGGTGTAACCCGTCCAGCCAGCATGAGGTACTCGAGGATCATCCACCATGTGCCAGTCCATATCAACCACTGCGACGGACAAGGGAACATTTTTACTCTTGAATTGGTCCATCAAACCGATATACTCGTCCTGATGGTACTTGTAGTACCTCGACCACCAATTTCCGAGAGCCCATCGAGGGAGCAACGGTTGCTTGCCGCTGACGGCGTAGAAGTCCCGGATAGCACCCTTGTAATCATGACCATGGCAGAAGAGATACCCATCGATCCGATCACCAGGTCGCCGACCGGCCACGAAACCCTGGCCGTCAAACAGCATCGACTTGCTGTCGTCAAGAGCGGCATAGCCAAACCTGGACAGCACGCCGTCTCCCATGTCACATCGCCCGTCGACCTCGTCCAGAGTTCTAGCCGTGCCGCCCAGATTCTCCCGCCTGCCGTGGCTGGGCTGGGCACCGAACCGCCATTGCGCTCCCCAAAGAGTCACTTTGGCCGAGAAGCTGCATAACAGTCCACTGGCGCTGAACCGCTTCTTGTCGTAGCTCAGGTGGAAATGGTCGTTGATGATCTCGAGTTCTTCTGGCCTGTCGACCACTTGAAACTTGGGCACGGGAAACTCGCGGTTGATGGCAAAAGTCGAGGCTCGATCTTCGAACTTGCCGTCATAAGACCATTCGTACCGGATCAGACGGTCAGTTAGGACAGTGAAGCGGTAATGGGGCCCCGAAACGAGAGCATGGGCATGGGTAACAGGCTTGCTTTCAAAGTGGTAGTGCTTCATTTGGAAGGATACTCTGCTTTTTGTCAAAGACTTTGAGGACGAGGAATTAGACCTAAAGATCTTGTTCATATAAACACCACGTGGTAGAGGGGAAGGCAGCAAGAGAATCTATCCGAGTACCGAGTATACCACAGCCAGTGTCGGCCTTGTTGTCTGGTTTGGAAACCCAGGCGGACAACAGCTACGCCCTTTTGAGGCTTCAAGGTTTCAAGAAACGAAAACGACTGGTCTGTTGCAAAGAATAGAGTCAAGAGACAGGTGGCAGACATGTGCTAGGAATGTCATCATACTTACCACAGACAAATGGATGGCACTCGGAGTAATGCTCGGGGAAACGAAGTCGATCAGCCATTTACCAACCAGATCCATGATCATCGCTTAGCTATGCGGTCATAGCAGACGCCGATCATATATCCTGTAATCCGAGTACCGTGTTGGAAGTACAAGCAGATCCACTTGTCACAATTGTGGCTGGAGGACGAGGCTGAAAGCATGGCACGAGGCTGAGGCTAGAGAGCGAGCAAGACGGGCAAGGTAACAAATATATGAAGAAAGTTCATAGTCGTCTCTCTGAGGAAAGCTGTAGCTGTAGCTGTGATATGCCGTGCTGTACTGTCCCGTCCCCTGCTGTTCACTTCTTCACAGCCTTCCTCAAAGCTGATTCCAAAACCTCATATTGCACCTTTTGCTCTCTGCACCCGTGCAGGCAGCGATTGAAACAAATGCTTGACCAAAAGCCATATTTGCAGAGGATAGCATATCCTGAAGAACCCTTCCCTTTTCCTCTCAAGTACACAAGCAATATGGTATGTGCATAGGGACCTAATCCAAAGCTTCCAGACGCTCGACAACGCATTTCAGTGTGTTCGTAACGGCGTTCATCCCTTCCCAAAAGCCCCCCTACCTAGTCGTTGTATGAAAACCCTCATCAAACAGCAGTTCCGTCCCAAGCCCCCCTGATTAGGCATCAAGCCCGAATCACAAACTTGCCATTGATCCTGTTCATAATTTCCGTCCCAATACCCTCCCAATACTGATAGCAGATCCTTCCATGCCCCTGGAAGCATCAATTACTGAGCCATTTCTCTTTGGTTGTACAGACGTTGATATGCAAGCGGCAATTAGGGTCTTGAGCGTGTGAAACCTCCCATGCTAAGCTCAGTGCCTTCCCAAAAGACATCTGCGTCGTCGATATGAAGGAGTCGTTCCCGTCACCCTGATTCTGAGTCTGTTTCTTCCCCGGTATCGGGAGTATGGATCTGATTTCGCTCTTCTTTGACTTCGGCAAGGATCGTCGATATCTCGTGCAGGACCTCGCTGATTGGCTTGGCTTGATCAAAGAGACTGACTCCCTTCTGGAAAGGCCGGTACATATGTCGAAGCTGCAGGGTCGTTGCACATGCCTGTAAAAAGTCAGATTGTTTTCCCCAGACGGACGGGAGCAGCTGGTCTGCTTACCTCAACCCGCGTCACCTGGTGTTCTAGCAAATTCATCATGAAGCCATCGGTTTGGACGCCGCCCCGTTCTTTCATTCTCGTCAGCAGACTCAATTCAGGCTTGTGCAGTCCGGCTGCCCGCTCGGGAGCCTCTAGACAGCTGCACAACATCTCCAGGCGCAGAGCGATGTCCCATAGTTTCCAGACCTCATCAAGCTGCAAATCCTTCAGTTGGCTGTCTTTACCGAGAGTGCCTGGCTGGCCTTTCTCGTCGGCCGTAGCAGGTCCCTCGCCTCCCAGCTGGACTTTTTGTTCCGCCCCAGGTGGTATTTCTAGTCGACTCGCCAACGAGTGCGGATACATCAGATAGATGTATTCAGGATTTTCCAGACCCTTCAGCTTCTTCTCTCCAAGATCTTTGACCTCAAAACCTTGGCTGCTTAGTTGACGGAGCTCACGGCGAATCTGTACCGACAGTGGATCGTCATTAACGGTGTCCTCTGAGCCTACAGAATCTCGTCGGTCATCGTCTGCATAGCTCTCCAGTGTCCTTTGAACCTCGGCAATAAAGTCGCTGCTCACAGTGATCTGTCCACCGTCGGCCACAGCGGACACTCTGGCAGCTTTGTTGACCATAGGCCCGAAGTAATCCATTCTTCGAGTGATTGGATCCTGCTCGCACACGGGTCGCCCCCAGTGCATACCCATTCTTACCGACAGTCCACGGTAGATGGTGTTCTGTTCCGAGTCCAACTTTTCCTGACAGTGAACCGTCTCCAGAATCTCTTGGGGCCAGGGCAATTCCAGGAGATGACTCTGGCAGCTGAAACACCAAAGTAGCGCCGATGTCACGGTTGGGAAAGACACCATGAATGCATCGCCTTCGGTCTTGACTTCGTAACCACCAATGATGCGAAGCTGTCGCCGCATGAGCTCGTTGTGCATCATGATCGCCGATCTCATGGGCACTGGGAGGATTTCCCACAATGCTGTTGAATTCTTGATGTCAGTGAAGCATATTGCCACGTCACCAACCGGCGGCTCTGGCTCTTCGAGTCTCGCAAGCCGGGAATCGCCCACAAGCGTTTCACCTTTCCGTCGAGCTTTCCGGGAACTTGGAAATATGGCACCTTCATCGAGACCCATCTCCTTCGCCATCGACAGACTGGTCCCTCGGAAACGATGATTACCTCTCTTTCTGAGGTCTGAAATTCCGAGGACCATGACCATGATCTTGTCCCTGGCACCAAACGCCATTGCTAGATCCCTCAATTTCTGGGCAGCCAACATGAGATCGTTCTTTTCGGCTCGAGCCGCATCGACGGCCACATCAACCGTAACATAATCCCAAAATTCTTTCGTGGCCACGACGATGAGCTCGTCCGACTCGGTAATCTGGCATTTGAACGTGTGAGGCGCGGCGATGACTGAGGGCATATGACTATAATAGCCAAATGCTCGGCTCACTTCGAGGACATCGTTGAGTCTGCCTTGCCTAGAGACATATCCTCCCGCCTCCCTGATCCGCTCCCGTTCACCAGGCTCCGCGGGGTCGTGTTTTCTCGTCAATTGTCGATGTTGACCATTGGACTGGATGAGTATGGCCTCAATATCACCAACATTCGCGACGTGGAGTTCCTGCCCATTGATGTACAAAACTGCCGCCACGCCACCTGAACTCAAATCGTCGGGCCCCAGGATGTTGGCGACAGTCGAGCCCCTGTGGCCATTAGCCAACCTGTGCTCCTTCGTGTCGAAATTGCTGCTCGCAAAATTTGCCATGTCCTTGTTAATTGCGAGGAAGGTCCGTCTGAGGGCGTCTATTGGAGTATCTTTCAAGCTCTCGGCCTTCTTCAGCTCGTCGTAGAAGACAGCCGAGAAGTTCTCGTGCAAATACTTTGCAACCCTGGACCCGCCGCTCGACATTGTCTGGCCGTCGAACATCCCAATGAGTATCTCGCTATCTTGGCCTCGAAAGTTTGGTTTCAGGAGATCCAGGGTTGACAAATGCTCGTTCTTGCCCAAAGTGTCTGCCATCCCATACATTAACGCCCCAACCACGGAAGCTGAGGTTCGTACACGGCGATCTTCGTTGTCATCCGGAATCGTATTCGTCAACAATGTCACATCCATGAGACCCAGTACGCGGAGATACTTCAGGGTGTTGAAGCTTGTAAGGTCCGTGGTGTCATTGCGGTTCATTGAATGGAAATGCGACTGGTTCTGGTGTGCGGCAGGCTTAATTTCTAGGCGCTTGTTGGCGGAGAAATTCAAGTACTTGAGGTTTGTGTTGCGATTCCAGTTCCAATCATATGGCCAGTTCGAGACGTTGTACTTTAATGAGTTGCTCCCGACATCGAGGGTGGATAGTTTGTGCACATTGCAGAGCTCGGCTGGAAGCACTTGGAAACGGTTTGCATTCAAATGCAATATTCTCAGATTACTACTCTCTTCGAGGTCATCGGAAGGCAGAGATGTCAGCTCGTTTCCAGAAAGGTAGAGCTCACTCAGTTGAGGCCAGCGTCGCAGCACCCCTTGAGGGAAGTCGTCGAGTTCGTTGTATGATAGATTGAGAACGCGGAGCTCTGGCAAGAGAACGAGCTCTCGGAAGACGTCGTCTTCAAGGCGATTGTCAGCCAAGTACAGATACCGGAGTGATCCTGCAAATGTGTTGTGTAGCCGCGCTTGTGATATGTTGGAATCCTTGCGAGTGGCAGCCGACATTGAATACTCTGTATTGGTTCTCGAGATCACGGATTGCTTTCGATGAGCACTCAGTGAAACAACAGAATTCTTCCGAGCGCCCGGAGAACTACCAATGCTCATCATTCCCGATGATGCCTGGCTCGGTCGGCGGGCTTGAAAGTCTTCAAGCTTGCCAAGGTCGTCGAAGCTGGGAGACGTTGATAGTCCCGGAGTTGCGGTCGGGGTGTAGTCTTTGGGCTCACTTGGAGGCGGAGCCGCGTTCTGCTTAGGAAATGTCTCCAACACATTCGAGGAAAGATTCAGCGTCTCCAGTTTCCTGCAATACCAGATTTCAGGAGGGAGGCTCTTGACATTGCACTCCCTGAGGTTCAGGAATTTGAGCTCCGCGAGATTTCCAATGGAAGGAGGAACTATGTTCAGCGGATTTTTGGCCATGCTCAGGAATTCAAGTTTGGTCAGCCGTCCGATCTGGGATGACATGTTGGAGAGATGATTCTTGTCCAGATTTAGCTTCTGCAAGTTTGGCATATGATCGAACATTGTTTCCTTGAACTCGACAAGTTTTGCTGAGGCAATGTTAAGGCTAGACAGCGTCGGCACAGGTTGATCCAATTCGAAAGACGTTATTGGGCAGTGATCCAGGACCAATACCCGCAATTTCGGAAACGAGCCTTTGAATGTCGTGATGTTGTTGTGGCCAACGAGCAACTGTTCGAGATTCGGAAGGCTTGTTACATTGTCGATGTTGGTTATTGCGTTGAATCTTGCATCAATCTCCTTCAGATTGATCAGACTTGCAAAAGTCTCATTGAAGGGGCCTTTTAGATCATTGTTCGTGACCCAGAGGCGTTCGAGAGTGGTCAATTGTGAGATTTTCGGGAGCGAGGAGAGTTTGTTGAAGCTGATGTCAAGGTCCACCAAGGACTTCAAACTGCATATATTCTCTGGAAACGTGGTGAAGTTGTTGGAAGAAAGATTCAGGCTGCGAAGCTGGCGGAAATACGAAAAGCTGGGCGGCAATTCCGACAATTTATTGTTTGCCAGTTTCAAACTCACGAGGCCCATTAACCTGTGCAGCTCTGCGTGTTCCAATTGTTCCAGCCGATTGTTTGACACGTCAAGCACAGTTAGTCGGCTTGCCCAAGCCAAACTGGGTGGTAGCCGCCACGCTTCATTGCCAGTGAATTTGATCTCGCGAAGGTTGATGCAGGCGGTGATAAAGTCCTTTGGCACTTTGAGTGCAAGATTCCGTGAAAGGTTGATTGAGATTATCTCGGACGCCTTTGTATAAAGGATAATCGGTATTGTCACCAGTGACTTCCCGGAGAGATCCACATGGCTGAATTTCTGCATTTTGTTGAACGCCGGGTCTTTGTCAAGGCCGCTGCCATAACCCGTCTGTTTTTCATGGCTGAATGTGAATCGAATGAGATAGCTGTTGTCCTCTCTGCCCACCTCCTCCACTCTGTCTCTTTCTGTGTAGCCTGCAAGGTATAGGAGTTTCTTCTGCATGGCCACGGGACGTTCTCCCGACCCTAGCTGTCTCGACAATTGATGTTTGCGCATGAGGAGTTGGTAATTGTCAATAGAGTCATGCAGAACGGATTTCTTGGCAAGCGATTGGAGCACTTCGGCCACAGTGGCGTTGATAGACATGGACAATGTCGCAAATGTGCCATCCGTTCTGAAGACACGCATAAAGTAGGATATACCATCCTCTTCCTGTATGGCCGGCAGGCCGTCCTCCGTGGCTTCTGGTAAGCTGTCAAGCACCTCATCTTCCTGTCCCTTGACAGCCCAGCTATCTGGGGCATCCCAAGCAGGGGCAGAGAGCTCCGACATTGGTGTCGCGGAGGCTTTTCCCGTCCAAATTCCTGCTTCCCCGGGAGTTTTCGGAGCCGGCGGCTGAGAGATGATGTCCGACATGTCATCAAAATTCGTGTCAAGGCTGAAGACGCCCGCCTGCATTGGAGCTTGTTGGCTTGTTGCTTTGCCCTTCTCGGAGGTATCGCTTTGGATGCTAGGTCCACGATGTCTGCCATGCCGAGTGAACCTACTCGCCTTCGATGAGGCCGTCTGCGTCCGGTCAAGCTTAGGAGAAGGATCGGTCGCTTTGATTGTTGATGCGCTGTCCACCGATGCAACACTCGTCTCTCGATCTCGTTTATTATCAGAAAGGTCGGAAGTAGTGGTCTTTGTCGACTGTATCCTGCCCTTCTTCTGCTCCTCCGGTGGCCGTACCACCTCCACGTTGGTCTTGATCGGCTCAGGCTGGGGTGACTGCTTATCCTTGCGCGATTTGGTGAGTTTCGAAAATATCGATCTCTTCTCCGATTGTGTCGGGGGTTCCTTGCGTGACTGGGGTGCTGGGCTGGCATTCCGAGTGAGCGTCGTAGAAGAGCTCATTGGCGTGCTGTTGGGTGGCGTGTTGCGGTAGAAAGCCAGGTTGCTCGTCGACGATTCTCGACTTGTCGAAGGTCTTTTGGGTATTGATGCAGGGGTTTGCTGGCCTTTCGGGGGGTCTTCTTTGCTTCTTGTGTGCCGATGGAGCAGGCCACGTCGGTGAGTAGACGCCGGTGCAACTGGCTGTAAAGATTCGTGTTGCGGCTGCAATTGTTGTTGCTGTTGCTCCTGCCGTATTGGTGCAGAGCCGAAGTTCGAGACATCTTCAAAATTCTGATAAGCCCAAGGGGTGACATCGCTTGAGGGAGGAGGAGCAGGGGTCTTAGGTCTGTCGTCGACAGTGGTCTGAGTCTGGACCGAACCACTCCGCTGTGATGGCTTGTCCGATGAGCTGGCAATCGGCACTGACTCTGCCAAGTCTGCTGTTGAACCTTTCCGCGAATCTGTAGGATCCTCGCCAAAGAAACCCTTCAAGCTTTTATGAAATCGGCCATTAGCGGTGCTGCTCCTTGAGCCTGTACTGCTGACTGTTGTAGCACTGGCTATGGACGGCCGTCTTGCATCACCATCATATTCTGGCGAATCTGATGTATTTGTTCTTGCAGTATCCGGACGCCTTGACGAGCCCGGAGCATCTCGGCCGCTTGAATCGTTGAAATAAGACGAGTTCAATGGCCGTGTGCCTGAGATATGTGCCTGGGGGTCTCTTTCCCAAGGCGCGATGTCGTCGTCATCATCCGGATGCTGGGTGTCCCAGGGCGCGATGTCATGGATAGCTCGTGGTTGTGGGAATTGCTGACGGCCTGTGGCATTGGGGTTGGTTCCGGTTCCAAAGATGGCCATGGCCTTCGGGGGCATTGGCTGCGTGGGTCTGGTGTCCCATGGCGCGACCTCGTTGTTGGAGCGGGACATGGCGAGAAAAGGGAGAGTAGAGGCTTGTATAGATCTGAGATTCCACGTCAGCTCAACTGAGCAAACCATGCCTCATGTGTTTTCGACAGAGAGCATAAATGAGAAATAACAATATGGATGGCCTGCAAGTGAGACCCTCAAGGGGCACAGAGCGAGTAGCGGCACGGGGCAGATTCGAGCCAGGCCACCGAAAACCACCCAGTTCGCAGTGCGATGTGGCAGTGATGATCAGATGCTGAAGTTCAAAGTCTCAAAGGGAAGATAGGCTCGTGCTGGCGAATTGCAACATGTGTGCTCTGTACCTTCTCTTCTCCCCAGTGCTTTTTTTCCTTCGACGTTTGACACTTCACCCTTGTCTCTGTTCCCTTCAGCTCATGGTCTAGTATAGTCGGTATGAATTTCGCGTCGGGCGCAGACAAGTACAGTCAACCATGCTCGGTTCAGTCGCGGACAAGGCCAGCTCAGGTTCGAAAATTGAGGTTCTTTGGGGGCACTGAGGCGTCTTCGACACCGAGACAGACTCGAAAGGATTATGTGGATTTATGAGCGAACCTCTAGATACGCATGGGTAGATTCAGGTGTAGCTGGTCAGGCATTGCGGGCTCGCGGGTTCAATTGTCGAGGGTGGCCTTGTGCGGGCTGTCAACTGCTCGATCGAAGAACAAGGGTTGGAGGAGGACTGGAGATGGGCGTCTGGGCGTCTTGACGATGGTCGACGAAGAGGAAGGATCAAGAAACATCGAATGTAGGCAGGCTGCGGGTGAAGACGACGACGCAGTTGAGGTGAAGCCGATGATGAATGGGTGATGGCAACGGGTCGAGCACGCATACGAGTAGTAGGCGAGCAGGCGTTGGATCGTCTTGGGTCGGTTTGTGGAGATCGCAACGAGAGAGGAGATGGGGTTGACCTCGAAGCCCAAGTTCTGGACCGAAGCCGATCAATGGGCATCAATTGGCTACCCGGGCGCCCACCCGCTCTCGCCTGCCTTAATTTAGCCTTATGCCCTGGGCCGTGATGCCGGCAACTGAGCCTGGCAGCCCCTCACCTACAGCGACTTCCTCTCACCCTCTCCAGCACAAGAGAACGGAGTATCTACAAGCGGCACCGCGCCCAGTCTCCCAGCTGCGTTCCACAGGGCAAAGTCCATGAATCATACCGGTCAGCTGTTCATCGTCCAAACTCACCGCCGCCCACTAACCACTCACCCCTTTCACCGGTCCATGCTCTGCTCTGGCCTTGATTTGGCTCAGTAGAAAATGTAACCGAAACACAAAGAGCGAGTCTGCCTCACTCGCTGTGGTCGCATCCGCCCAGTGACGCCCCAAACTTCCCACTCCCTCCTCATCGGGCGCTTTCAGTCCACCTGTCGACCACGAGAAACTCTCAGGACGAGCAACTCTGAGCCGTTGAATCGCGTGACGGATCGTCCTTCTCTGACTGGCGAGAGCATCCCGACATCTCAAGCTTGGACCGCTCGGCGGACTGGGGAGCTATTCGCTGGTGTGCTCTGCCATGCTACTCCGTACACTTTTCAAACCCGTATTCCCCATCGCCCCGTACTCGCTCGATACATCGGCATTCCCTCCAAACTATCTGTCAGCTCTTGTTGCAAAGCAACCACGGGTTTGGAAATAGACATGGGATTAGATTAAAAGGATTTATCATCTTATATGCACTCTGCTCACCTGCTCAGCATGCATAGATTGCTGACGGTGGCCCGGCAACCGAGAACATCTTCGATGTTCCACTCCGCCTCTATCAAAGACTGCGCTCAAACGATACGCCAGGTCATTTCTTCGTATCGCCCTTGAACCAAAGTACGTCTTTGCCAGACGTCGTCATCATATCCGCAACGGGGGCGGGACCTGCCTCCGAGCCTGCGCCAGACGCCGATGCAGAAGCATTTGTTGCAGTTGTCGCCGTGGTGGTCGTTGTTATAGAACCCCCCTCGGAACTCTTTGCACCACCGCCACCGATACTGTCCGCAATGCTTCCTCGGAACAGACTTTTCCATCCACTTTTGCTCCCCCCAACTGTACTGTTTTTCTTCTTCTTTTTCTTCTGCTTGCGTTCCCCATCGAATTGACCCGCAGAGGCGAAATCAGGGTCCACCATGGGTCGGCCTCCAGGAGCCGGCGGTGCAGGTGCCTGTACTGGGGGTCCTAACGAACGCGATGATCGATGTGACCAGCACTGTGCCGAATTTGAAGAGACGCTCGAAGCTGATCTGGCATGAATAGGTGAACCTGGCGGTGTATACGAGAGTCTGTCGATGATATCTGCAACAACATCTATTTTGAGCTTAGGCCCAGGACTGCCAATTAGCGGCTTCGAACTCCCGCCAGGGCTGGGGACTTGTACGGGAACAATCTTGCCATCTTTCTTGGTGAGCTTCAACTTCAAGGGTCGGATTGGCTCTGGTGCGTTGGAATCCCCAAAGTCCTTGGGCTTCATGCCAGGTTTGATTGTAAGTTCGGTAGGCAGCTTGAAAAAATCATCGAGCCGGCCTTTGCTGGCACGAGGAACTTCTTTCTCTGTATTCTCAGGGGCGGCGACTGGTCTGGGAGGGAGGTTGAAAGTCTGATGTGGAGCCTCCAGCTCTACTGGTCCAACCTCTTCCTTTGCCTTGGGCTGCAGGGGTTTGGGAACAATGGCCTCTAACTCGGCAATAAATTCTGTCTTTGAGGCCACGCCATCGGGGTTCTGAGCAAGCACATTATTTGAGATGCTGTCTGAATTTGTTTTGGCTGTGGCATCGCCTTCAACACTCGTCGGCACTTCAACGGTGACTTGTGACTTTTCGCCATCATCGGCGTGTCCAGTTTCTTTAGTCGGCGGAGGCGCTGTAGCTGTCATCTGAGGCTGCAATGGCCCTGTCACCACTTCCTCTAGACCATTGTTTGTGGTGTTTGTCGTCTCTAATTGGCTGTGGAGCTGACTCTGCATATCGTCTTCAGCCTTTCGTTGTGCGGCTGCAAATGTCTCTTCCTCGGCAGAGGCTGGCACGACAGCGACGGTAATGGTTGATGTGTCAATGAGAATTCTCGTGTCCAACACCGATCCCGAGGTCGACCGTGTCATTTCACCTTCGTTCAACTCCGGTCCAGGTTCACCCAGGCTCGATAGTTGAGAGCCTTTCCTCGATGAAGAAGAGTTTGACCGCTCTTCTCTCACCGCTGGCTCGACCGGCGCAGGAAGCTCTACTGGAGGAGATGCCATCGCCATCACAGCAGGGTGCGAAGTAAACGCTGGGTTAGGGATTGATGAACGACGTGTTACCGGCCTAGACGGATCCACTATCGAGGCTCGAGCTGACGCCTGAGCAGCGGTCGGAGACGCTTTGGCAGAGTCGGTGTCCTTCCTGTAATCCAGATTGAACAGCCCAATCGAAGGACTTTGTTCATGCGAGAGGAAGAAGCCGGCCTCCCCTTCCGACATGACGGGCGATATCATAGCCTGCACAGGTGTGCCTTTCGACTTTCCGGGTTGCGGCGTAAGTAACAGAGAGGATATAGCGGGAGACTTCAGAAGATCACCCAATGCTCTCGGATAGTAGACACTGGATATGCGGTGGCTCGAGTTGTCCTTTGGCTTCAGCCCAAGTGTCATACTCAACCGGTTTTTGATCGACACCGGCGCTTGTCGAAGTACATCTTCAGGAACATCGGCCGGAAGCTCGACAAGCTGCTCCTCAACGTGTTGGATGAGCAATCCTCCTAGACTATGCATTCGGTCTGCAGTGTGCTGTGGCCCCTCGGTCGTCAACGCCTCGGAAGAAAATGGCCGCCCAGAAATTTCTCCGTTGCCTGGTCTTCTGGACCCAGCGGATTGCGGCGATTGATGCCCAATAGATTGTGGTTGCGAGGCCAATCCTTGACTTGATTTCTGGCCGCTGTTCGGTCGACTGGAGAAGCTGGTAAGTTGGGTACTCCGAGATGAATTTCTGGTCGAGTGTTGGCGACCCGGCTCACTCGGCAGCGGCTTGTGTTCGGCGATAGACCCTAACTGAGAAGGAGCACGACCAGCATCCTGAGAAGTAATGTGTTTCGTCTTTTGAGCTCTAGCCTGACAACAGTGAGACGAAGTTCGATAAGAGGGCAGAGACCATCTTACCACGAGATTCCTGCTGACTGCAGCAGCTCTTTGCTGCATCTCCGAAACCACCTCCGCGAGCTTCTTCAGAGAACCAGCCAGCTTGTTCCCTTGTAGATGTAACTCCAAGAAAGCTCTGCGCCATCCTTCGACATTCCCAAGCATAGCGACTAAAACAGCTTCATGCTCAGGTGATCCTCTCTTCCATGTTGAGTTCAATTTAGACAGGTATTTTTCCATCACGTTGGTAGCATCGAATCCCTTCTGGACGTCCTTCAGTGCATCCTTGGCCGCCTTCTTGGTCCGGCCAATGACATGGTCAATCTTTTCGTTCCCATCGAGAATTGAAGCGCGAAATGCCCGATCTTCCAACATTCGATCAAACACTTCTCCGTGTGCGAGTGGGAGTTTGAGACATCGTATTCTCTCGTGAATATCGCTTTGTGCAAGATCGAAGTCCTCTGTGGTACGCTCTAGGAAAGCATCGATGTCGTCGACGTGGGATTGCAAGATTCTCATGACTTCGTCTTCTGAAATCGCCATGTTCTGTGATAGAAGATGCATTCCAAAGGTCAGTTGGGCCACGAGTTTCCACAATGGATGATATTTTTCTCCTGGTTTCTGCTTCCACCTCCCGGCAATAACCCGTTGATAGGTAGGCGCCTCGAGAAGGATTGTCCTTCGTGACATGGCATCAGTAGGGATGTCTTCCGCCACCTGATCAGATATTGATTCTAGCATCGACTCCTCGAAAGGCTTTTGCAATTGCGGCACCGGGTGCGCGGGCGGGCGAACAAACGCCTGCCCTCCATTGCCGTCCTTGTCTATCGACATTGCGCGGGAGCAGACAGTCCGAGACAGCCCGAGACAGATGTCAGTCAATTCAGGTAATGGTGGTTATTGTTCACGAGCACCCTGCCCTCACAAGAATACATGTTCATCGAACACAACCTTCTGGCTCTGAACCCCATGTACTTAGATGTACGATCCCGACGATCTTTTCTTCTGTGATCTTGTATGCACGCACCAGAGGGCCGATAATCAGGAAGAGGATGGCGAGTTAAGATTTAGAACTTGGCCCGTGTAACTTGAGTACTTCCACGTCTCGGCTGCTGTGTAATGATGGCAGACCATGGGCCAGGCAGAGGAAAATCGAGTGCAAACGCGGAGAGATGCTCTTCAATGGCTGGTTTTTGAAGTGCGAACTTTAGTGACTCGGTTCGAGCGGTCGGGGTTCGCTGGTCTGATGCGGCACGCGAATTCGAAGGAGAGCAGACAACAGGAAGGACCTGGAAAAGCCGGTCTGAGGATGGCTTGAATGAGGAGAGAATAGAAGTCTACCGGAGAATCTGAGGCCCAGGTCCCTGTATGAGTGTCCACGCAGAGAACGACTGGCGAAAGGAGGAGGATGAGCACTTCTCGTCGGTGGAGGTAAGCAGCAAATGCAGATCCATATCAAGCCACCCACGGAAATGGCCAGGGTATCTCGCCTGCGGCCGTGAATTTGAGGCCTGATGCGCCATGGGGGCGAGTCTTGACCAGGCTCCCATCGTTTCAGCCCTTTGAAAGCAGCGTGGGACTTTGCGCTCTGCTCGAGAAGCTGCAGAGCGACAGAGGCAGAGTCAACGGCGCACCAGGTGGGATTGGCCAGGCCCGTTGCGGGCGTTAGAAATGGTGAAACCAGACTTGCATTTCGGCCTCTCCCGCGATAGGCCCCAGGAAATTTCCCGACCACGAGCTAAGGAGTAGCTCATCAAAATTGCCCAACCCACAGATCAGAAAGGCGATCGGGATACCGCCGATGATCACCTCCCCGGCGCGATATTTTAGGTGATGGACGACTTTGTCATCGTCCTCGAGCAGAAGATTGGGATGAACGAGGTACGTACAAGCTTCTACTCGTGTGCGGAAGTGGACAAGCTTCTCGATATCTATGGTTCAGCATTGATTCTATCCAGAAGACCGTGCCAGAAGAAAGGCAGCCGAGAGGACAGGAGCACCTGGTCTGACCCATCCTTCTGCTCCTGATTCATATCTCCTCCGTGGAACCCTGGCTCGCCCCCGCTGTGGGTTGCACGGGTGTCCCTTGAAAGGCGCCCGCCGCTTTATCCTCAAGAGGCCAAAAAAAATCCATCTCAATCACATTGAAGAGATAACACGCAACCTGCCACTGTCCCCCTCGAACCTTCTCCCTCACGACGGACGTCCCAACTATACGGCTCGTATCACCGGCCTGGACAGGAACGCTGCAACTCCTTAAACCCATCATACAGCAATCGAACGTAACCTTATCAAACCATAGCATGTCCACAGCGGCCTTTCCACTCTCGCCAAGAGATGCCCTACTCCAGGCGTACCAAGCTCAATCGCTACATGACGTACCTGTCCCGGCAGCGGTTATAGATGTGGCAAAGGTAAAGGCAAACTGCATTTCCATGCTGAATGCCGTCGAAGAGCTGGGTGTCAGTTTCAGAGCTCACGTGAAAACTCACAAAACAACAGAGATTACGAGGCTTCAGGTCGGCGAAGATTGCAATGACGTGAGGTTGATTGTATCGACCATTATCGAAGCGGAGCAATTGGTCCCTCTTCTGCTGGAATATAAAAGTCGGAATGCAAAGATCAATGTCTTATATGGTGTCCCCTTGGGCCCTTCACACGTGAACCGGCTTGCTACTGTAGCCCGCCAGCTTGGTCAAGGGTCCATCACAGTCATGATCGATCACCCAGAGCAGTTGAAGTGCTTGCAGTCATTCAAAGAAAAGGCTGGATTTCCCGCTCTGGTCTTTATCAAGACGGATTCAGGCTACCACCGAGCCGGTCTGATTCCAGACTCGAAGGATATGATGGATTTGGTGCACGAAGTTAGCATTGGCGAGCAGCGAGGCTACCTGTGGTTGCTCGGATTCTATTCACACAACAGCCTCAGCTATGGCGGATCGTCCCCAGACGATGCGATGGACACGCTCAAAGTTGAAATAGACGTCTGCCGGCAAGCTTCCCAACACTTCAAGCGAGACCGCCAGACACCGCTTCTCGTCTCTGTTGGGGCGTCCCCCACTGCTCTGTCCTTACAGAACATTCTGCCATCTGCTGCCAGTTCTACTCCTTCGGCTAATGCTCTCAAGGATACGCTTGAGTTGACCAAATCTAATCTCGAGCTTGAAATCCATGCCGGCGTCTACCCAATCTTTGACATTCAGCAGGTGGCTGCCAGCAGCCGAAGCTTCACCTCAGATCCTCATGATACCATTGCAGTATCTGTGCTTGCTGAAGTCTGCTCTTTATACCCCGACCGAACTAAACAACCTGAAGCACTGATCTCTGCCGGCGTTCTCGCACTTGCGAGAGAGCCCTGCAAGGACTATCCTGGATGGGGGGTTGTAAGTCCGTGGAACATGCCAGGCGATTATGGAACGACGAAGAAAGATCGCATCATTGTCAGTCGCATAAGTCAGGAGCATGGCATCTTAGCTTTCGAAGACAGAGATGTAGAGAACCGACAACTTCCTTTGCGGTACGGACAAAAGCTGCGCATTTGGCCGAATCATGCATGCATCACCCTGGCAATGTTCAGCTGGTATTATATTGTCGACACAGATACAGACACCCCCGACAAGATTGTTGATATCTGGATAAGGTGGCGAGGCTGGTAACGGAAGGAGACACTGGAAGAACGACTTTTTGGCCTCCGGTACTTACTAGGTACAGTTGGTCAATTGTGCCTCTTTCTAGGGCCACAACCAGGGACCCGAACTACCTCCCAGCAAGGGAAGGTCCAATACGACAAACCAGGATTCCTCCTGACAGACGAGTTGTTCCTGGCCAAGTCTTCCATATCTATCAGCACGCAGCAGGTCATAACATGGTCGCAAGCTTGAACCAGAACATGAGGCTCCCCTTTCTTTGCTTCGATCTGTGTGACGCTGATGCACCCATATCCAATATCTTCCTCCGGTTTGCACGCTACTCCACGCATTTTCAGGGAACCGACGAGAAGATGTATCCTACGTAATCAAGTGCCAAAAGCATGCGGGCTGTGGTTGATCCCGGAGATAACATCCCGTTTTGTTGGATAATGAAACTCAGGCATTTGCCTGCAAAGGTAAGAGAATTTCCACGTTTGGGACTGGATCATAGATCTGGAAACATCCTTCCTCAATTGTTGTCTCGCAGAGCTAGAATGTGGAGAAAGAGACGGTATAGGATGGGCAACATAGACACAACCAGGATGGTGTATCCTCCGTGCAATCACGAACTGAATCTGCCCGGTGTTTCTCTCCGGCCGTCCATCAGAACCCCTTTTGGACATCAGATGGCATCAGACAGAGCGCTAGCCAAGGCTGTTAGCATGATCGCCTGCTGACCTTACTGCTCTGGGGCCTCGACGATGTCTTACAGGAATACCGCCTCCACGGAACATAATACCATTCGGGAGAAAAGGCCTTTTTGGACAATGAAAGCAAAGACTGCCTTCCTCAAGTTTTTGCAACCAACGCAAAAGACTGGCGCAATGAACGACGGTCCGAGAGAAGCCCTTGCTCGTGATTGCAGTGTACAAAACTCATCAAGGTCATCCTTTGTTGTCTTCTTTGTTCCCAACACAGCAGCGACCTGGGCTCCTGAGACGGGTTGAGGACGCAGCGAATGCTGGCTGCACAGTGTGACCCGAGGCTCTATAAACCTCCTTGCTCTCCATTTCTGACTTGCCATCAAATTCCGTCACATCCTTTCAAGCTTCGTCATCACGCTAGTGTCCCTCTCAGGTGAGTTCAATCAACAGAGACATGACTAACTTCTATAGACAGAACCTTGGCAGAAATCGCGGATTTGAGGGTGGTTGGAGGAAGAGCTCTGCACCTCTCAGGGATATTTCGGGGCCGTGGAGACCAAGATCAGGTGCAGCTGTCGAGAGAGATCTCAGCCGTTCCGTTGACTCGGGCCAATGCATCGGCTTAGGGATCCACGAAGCCTCAACTATCAACTCGCTCTCCTCAGGTAGTCAAGGATCCGAAAGCACGGAGGCAGACTCGCTCTCCACGATGCAAAGATCTCAGCCTAATGCCTATACACACAGGTACGCCCGCCCAGAAAACCAGCGGCCCTTCACCCTCCTCATCCTCCCCTTCTTCCCAGTACCCTGCTAATTTCCGCAGAAAGTTTCGAATCCATTCCATTCAAGAGCTTGCAGCTGGCACCATCATACGCGGACTTCACGTCTCTAGAGCCGTAGAATCTGCTGCTGGCTCGCCGGACTGGCGCGTGCCACATTTCACGCTCAGGGTGGACTCGGATACTCAGAGACCGGTTACTTACAAACATCGGTTTTTCGTCGTCGTCCGAGTTAGAACTCCCACTACGTCGCATTGCCCATATTCACGAAATCCGGAAGGGGCTTGGAGCGCGTTCCAAAGGCTGAGAAGGAAAACTTCATGTCGGTCCGCGACGATCGAGCAGCCAATTTCCAATGCCAGAATCCGGAGCTGCCGGTTCTAGAGGCGGAGGAAATGGAATCTCACGGTTTTTCCCTCGCACCAAAGGCCGTCGTCAAGTCCACAGCTCCCCAGACGTTTCAGATTATGCACGCGATTGAGATTGTCGAGGCAGCTGATGGCAGGTAGCTGCCCTGTTACGGACTGTATCGAGGTCGTGAGAAACACCTTGTTGCACGTTGCGAGAGAGCTGCCCCAGAAGACTAAGACGGCAGTCACGGAGGCCGGTTTGACTGAGACCTTTGTGGCAGGGATTAGACACGAAAGGGATTTCTCTGCAGGACGAGAGAGAGTAAGGACTCTGGACAAAGGGAGGGATACGCATCATATCGGCTTGTCGGGTAGCCTTCCCCTTGAAGCCTCGAACATCTATCTTCCTGTGAGGCGTTAGCGCGCAGAGCTGGATGGAAATGGTCCAATGGAGATAGAAACACACGTACCCAGATTCATCTCATTCGGTCCTATCCATTAAGTAAGTGCCTCTTGAAGCATCTTTACGGCTTTACAGCTGCCTCAGCCGCGGTTCGCTCAAGGTAATCTTAGCAGAGCATCCAGAAACCACACAGGATCACTCAGCGTGGCAAGGAATAGCACGGCCGACCTGCATCCTTGCTTTACGCAGTAAGGCGAAGGCCTAGTAGAGCACAGTGCAGTATACATATACCACACAATAAAGACATTCCCAACTGGCGAGAAGTTGACAAACAAGCAGCACGGAGGCAAGCGACGGGTCGAGTGTCCTGATCAGGTTAAAGCCGCGAGACGGAATCTAGAAAATCCATAACATCTCACGCTTTCTGCTCGTCTTTCGTTGCTCCCAACAGCATGCACATCGTCTACCCGCCGAGCAGTTTCGAGTAAGGCCCCAGCAAATTCCTCAAGGGTGGTTCGAAAGCTTGCAAGATAACGTGCGCCACGACACACAAGATCTGAGGTAGTGGCCGTTATCTGAGACCCCTTGCAGAACAACAATGTGCAAGCGGCCAGCAGCTCGCTTTGCGCAAAGGACAAATCACCAGGATCAAGAGGCCAGTCAGCCAGGTACCGCAGCTACGCACTTCTGAAGCACGGGGATTGAGACAGGGGGCCCTTCCATCCGCTCTCGACCGTAGCTTGTGCGACGTACCGATACCCAAAAGGTGAGTGTTCGGAGGAGTTGTCGTTCACTCCTTCTGCCGAACCGCCATGACGGTTTCCTCGAGATCGAGAGGACTTACTCGCCGCGCTCTGAATGAAGAGAGTGCAAGCAATAATGAGACGAGACGATCAAAGAACGAATGACTCTCCCCAACCACTCCACTCACTCACGTCGCCCTCCCAGCTGAGAGTCTGAGACTTGTCTCTCCCGAACCAAACAGAAATGTCATCTCGTGTACTGGTGCCTGGGCTTGAACCAGGGTCTGCGAGGGGAGAGAGGGGGGGAGAGAGGGCCTGAGGTTGCGTTGTGGAGAGTGAGTTCAACCCAAAAATCTTGTCCAAGGTGCTGCTATACTGTGTGGGACGGTGTCCGCAAAAGAGGACGGGAAACCCCCAAATGGGCGAAGGGACACCTCTTTTCAGCACTCGCCGTACCTCTCTGTCCTACTACCAGGTAGGTCAGAAGATTTCATTCTCCTTTTCCCGATGACGGGTAATATGCATCTCCCCGCCGCCGCCGCCGCCGCCGCCGCCGCCGTCAGATGGCGACAGCGAGATGTCTCATCCAGACACGTCGCCGGCTCCTTGCACATTCCCGACGGGAGGGGAGCGGGAAAAAGCGACATGTCAGACAGGCTTCGCGTCCAGCCGGAGCGGAATGTACCTTCCCAGCCACCATCTGGATCGTGACCGCATTGACGAGTGTGAAAAGGGGACGGGAAGCTGCAGATGCAGATGCAGATGCAGATGCAAGAGGCCAAGCGAGAAAGGGATCACGAGGACAAACAGGACCTCATCGAAGAGGATGGGAATCAGGGAAGAAAAAGAGAGAGAGCTAATAAATAGCCTTGGAAGGGGAAAGTCACCTTTGGGAAAGCCACGCGTATGCATGCATGCATGCATGCACCATGATGTATGAATGTATGTATGTATGATGGTCCCGTGCGCATTACCCTTCACCGCTTCGTTGCTCGCTCTGTCCACGGTATATTCCTCGCCCACAAACAAAAAGGGCATTGCGCGCAAGCAGACGTGTAGTGGAGCGGAGCCATGGGTGAGAAATCATTACAGCACTGCTGCACCTCTTGAGGGAGTCATGCAAGCAGCAGCAGCACGACGAGATGCTGTGCCGCTGACACGGTCGGAAAATGCCATCCATCGCCATTCGAAAATGCGCGGCATTCGGCATATGCAAGGGATAGAATATAGTTATTTGATGACATCAGGAACCAATTAAACCCACAACAAAGTCGCGCGCGTGATGCGACGGAGTGCAGAGCGCAAAGGGAGAAATACTCTTCCAATGTCCTCTCCCATACCTAGTTAGATATGTCGTTGAGGGATGTCAAAGGGTTATGGATGGTGTGAGAGCAAGTCTTGCTATGTCATGCAAGGGAGAGTGATCGTTGTCCCCACTCGGCTATAGAAACTGCTATTTCCCCAAGGTGAGCAGCCGGAATGATGCAAGAAGGTGGGACACATCTCTCCGCTGCTCCTTGACTTTCGAGGGAAGTGCCGCTGGCAACATCCCATGGCCTTGCTTGACCTTGCCTAGCCTTGCCTTGCCCTGCCACTCCATGACCGAATGAGTCCCGGACGGACGGAATTGGCATGGGTTTTTCCCTCTCTCTGTGTCTCTCCTTTGCGTTCGTCTTGTGACAAGTATAGACAATACATGAAAGACATCACAAACCGGCCGCTTCTTTTCTCCGAAGATAGAATAAAAGGCACAACTAGCTTGCCCAAGCTTCGATGCCCCAGCAATCAGATAATGAGCTAGGTATTGGCCTGCTCGGTATTGATCACCACACTCTCTCACCGACGAAATGAAACCATTTAGTCCTTTGTGAGCCCGAATAGCGGCCCCGTTCCCCGACAGCATGGTTCGCACTGTGGCCGAGAGGAGCTCGGAGAAATATAGACCTTGTGAGCATTAGCTAGTGCTGGTCACCAACGGCACAAAGACCCCATCTGCAAGCACAACCCAGAGAATCAACATGGAAAAGAAGGAATCCGTGGCATGTGAAATCAGATTGCAAGATCTGGGGAAAAGGATTTCTTCAGAATCCCATTCAAACCACCCCTTATGCGTGCAGCCGTTGATGTAGATTAAAGGGGCTGTCCGCAGCGGAAGCAAAAGTTTCCTTTCGAATTGTTGGCAATACAGCTGCCCTGGAGACGGTCACAGGGCCAAGGAGGCAGTGACAGGATCATCGGTGATGTGGCAGAAAACTCCGAGTGGTTCTTTGAAGCCTCGCATTCTTGTCGCAAATTGGTTTGACGTTTGGGTAGATTCGCAGATCCGGGTAGAGGGGAACTTAAGCAGCAGGGTATCAAACTTCAGATGAAGCATAGAGCTTGAGGGATTTGTGGTAGCATTGGAAGATTGTGCGCATGTCCGGATGTTGAGGCTGTCCTAGCGGACGCGCATCAGAACTTCGGATCAAGCATTTGGAGAAGAAAGTTCAATGAGTGGTGGTTGAGGTAGTTCAGGTTAGTCACAGTTAATAATGGGCACTGAGTGGCAAAAGGCAGGGCACACCTAAGACACTGAGATTGAAGGCTGGAAACCTTCACCCGGGGCATAATACAAGGTCGCTCAAGAGCTGCGAAAGGGGGGGCCGGGCATGGGGTAGGGTAACTTTTGATTAAATGTGAGGGAGGGAATGGGATTGAGTTCCAAGAGACGCCATAAAACGCCACTCCAGGGAGGGTATTTGCCCAAAAAGAACAATGTGCTTGTTGGCAGTGACGATGGTGCTCTCGCAATACGAGGGCGTTGCACGAATGGCAAGGCTGCGAGAAGCGAGTAGCCTACCAGATGGTCTGTTGCATCTCCGAGATGGCACCCATGACGAATTTGGGGGTGAATGGACAACCGGCATGTGCCACCATCGACCAGCTTGTGCAAAATGGGCCCCGGCCTCCTGCAAGTCGTTGAGTGACCACCAGGCTATCTGTGAGCGCCCGTGTTCCCCGCCATACCCGGCATATGCAGACGCAATGGTCCGCCCGGGGCGAGTTGAGTTCAGCTGCAGTCGGCGGCCCAGCAGCTGGCATCGAAAGCGTCGAGCAGAGACTACTCGTAGCAAGCGGCCATGGGGAAAGGGACCCCAGGAAGGGGAACCTTAAACCAGGAGTTTGGGTGGCTTTGAGCCATCCGAAGCGACCAAG
The DNA here is from genome assembly GCF_000835495.1 of Cladophialophora immunda. Taxonomy (NCBI): domain Eukaryota; kingdom Fungi; phylum Ascomycota; class Eurotiomycetes; order Chaetothyriales; family Herpotrichiellaceae; genus Cladophialophora; species Cladophialophora immunda. The sequence goes on from NW_015622546.1 coordinate 1,640,759, forward strand.
GCCAGCCCATTCGTTGGTCGGTGGCAGCTCCGGGACAACGGTCTGCGACTGTGCGGTTCCGAGTGTCCCACCTAATATTGAACCGGGTGAAAAGCCGGTGTCCGGGGGCGCGCCAGGCCAGTGGGAAAGTCTGGGAGGCCTACAAGGGAGGGTTGTCTCTGCGTCAGGATTTGCTGAATCGACAAGCTGCCGTTCCCATTCGAGATGGAGGTTTGTCTCGAGAGGCCGATCACTTGCTCGATTGTGTCCGACCGTTGCTCTTGGTAGCGTGACCAGTGTCGACCCAAACTTGATCGAAATGTGATAGTTGCGAGAGGATTGAGCACACCGAGGGCTGCAAATGCAATGCTCCCGCGAGCTTCACGGGAAAAGGTAGCCGACGAATGAAGAGGAGATTCGATCATTTAACCACCATTGAAGCAAAAGCCCCGAGGCACAGAGGGGTCGCGGATGCCACTGAATGGACGCCTCTTAAGCCACAAACGCATGGGAGGTAGGGCCCTAACCGAATGCCGAGAATTGAAACTCGAGGGTCAAGGAACACATTACAGTGTGGCTTCGGGGAAGGCTGCATCGTAGGCTTGGTGGGCGTAAAGCCGGGACCTTTGAGTTGAACGCGGTCGACTGCATGCAGAAAGCATAGCAAAGATCACAGTCCAATTCCCTCTCAGACCCAGATGGGACGCTCAGGAAAGATGCCCGTGCAGCCAAACAAGGCGCTTGAAATATGGATCGATAGTTGCCCGGTGAATGCGCTGCATTCGGACCATTCGATGGATCGGTACCAGAACGTCGGAGCGACGAAGATTCCACATTCCTCCACAGCATCCTGGACACACAAAGAGAAAGCTACCTGATTTCGCGGTGCTTTCGTGGCCAGCGACCACACACCCACACACTCACCCCAAGTTCGGGAGCGACACGTACTGTAGCATCGGGGCATGTTGTTGAACAAGACCAAGGGGGGGTGAGGTAAGTCGGATGCGTAGGGAAATGATCTTCTCGGCGCGCAACCTGGGCACATGTCAAGGCAAGATTTGCAAGCTGGCCGAAGCGGACATGGGTTCCCAGTTCCACGTGCAGATCGAGAAAAAGATGCTCCTCTCGCTGCTGTCCAGCTGACTCGTCTCCGGACCACTTACCGTCTTTGTTTTTTCTGCCCTCTGGCCTCTGGATGGGCTTTACCTTGCAACCGCGCTTATGGAGATGCTCCTGCTCCTGCTCCCCCACTCAGGTAGCGTCAACGGGGAAGCGGAAGGCTGCTGAAGAAGGGTGACATGCTTACTCGACCTGCTCCGGGACAGAGTGTACCAGTAGTGGCTGGGAGAGATTACCTTTTTGGCGGAATTCCACCTTGGCCTCTTGGTCCGCCAATCGCCGCGGTATGATGCTTGAATGCTTTCCATTCGCTCGAGTCGAGTCAGCTGCTTTGACGAATTTTGGGGGCATTCGAGTACGGAGTATAGCAGGGAGCTTGAGGGCGTTGATACTTTCCAGGGTGATTATGTTGGTCAGTCACATTGACACTCTTAGCGAAAGCATGTCTCTGTCGCACCTGGTCCAAAGCAAACACTACCACCCAGCCAGTCGCTAACTCTTCCCTGGATCGAAGGGATGGATTGCCCTACGGCGGAGGTTAGATGTGGCTGAGGCGAAAACAATCCTCCATAGGACCAAGGGCAAATGTTATTATTGGCATGTGACCGCAAAGCAGCTTCCAGACCATCGAATACATTTATCCATCTGTCTCACATGCCACTAGCAGTGATGAGTGGCCAGTTTGTTGTTTGGGGAAAGGGAAAAAGGAAAAAGAAAAGAACAGGTACTATGTATCTCCGACCTTTTGAGTTGTTTGGTCCAGAGGGATGTACACGATCCCAACGAGAGTTTCCTGATGGGTGATGATTTGGATGCCTGGCCCAAGGAACCTTGATGCCTAGACGGGCTGTCTCCTGGGGGTGATCGGAGGCCCAAGAAAGATGCCAGATGGGCTGTGTGGGTGGTGCCCAAGGGGGCCGGGGCCCCTACGAGCAACCCACTTGTGATGCCCTAGGCACTATTGGTTTAACGGAGGGGCCCCCATCGTGGTAGCCAACAATCAGCTCCGAGCACTCCCCGAGCATCTCTCTCGGTCATTACATCTGATACCAGTGGGTTCTAGTGTATTCACTAAAACTGGTCTTTTTGCCCCCCCCTCCCCCCTTGCCTCCCCCCAAATCCCTCTTCCCCTTGCCCCTTCTAGGCTTTCTCCCACTTTTTTCCCTCGTGTCTCGAACCTTGCACCCCCGGCCAATAACCACCTAGCCAAAGGCTCAAATCTGCAGTCACCTTTCTCACTTGGGGCTTGTTGGCTCGCCCACTGCGTCTCCTCCTGCCCTCTCGAACTTCTGGTCAGTCCTGGTCTATCGACCCGAGCGCCGGTCCTCTGCCACCTCCTCCACCCCATCCTCTTGCTCCCCCCCTCGCACCCCTGCTCGCTTTTTTCGTGCCTTGTGCCCTGGTTTTGCTCCTTCTGCAACTCACCACCTCGACCATTGCCCCCCTGCAAGTCGCACACCTGGTCCGGACTTGTGGTCCTTATACCGGTCGTCCCCATCCGCAAAGCCCCATCACCATTTCTTCACCACACGTCTCTTCAACTAACCGCGCTCTCACACATTACATACCTACACCTCTGCTCACATCCTCCTCACAATCCTTCCTCCTCAATACACACTTCGTTCGACCTCGACATCCGTCTCACCGACTTTTACCTCAGCCTCTGTCAAGTCGTCGGTTGCGTCCAGTCCTCTGAACACGTCCGTTCTGAATCGGCCCGAGGTCTCGCATTGCGTCACAAGCCGATCCCACCCAATTCCCACCCGTTTGCGGTCTTGCAACCTCCTGCCAACCGCCAGCGCCAGCGCCGTCCTCTCTATTTGATCCTCCTCTAGAATCCGTGATTTGGCGTCTCATCAACCTCGTTTCTCTCCTGCCCAGTCCGCGAAGTCTCCCGTTACGATGCCACCGCGCAAAATCCCCCATGTCCTGTGCCTGGACAGGGGCAAGATGCACCACATCGATCCTTCCAATGCCTGCAGTTTAATGGCAATGTGGTCCATGTTCTCAAAATGCTCAGATACCCTAGACGAAGGCCCACGGTTAGAGAACTTGAGCTGGCGGATATGGTCGCGAGAGTCATTATGTGTGACACCTATTGACTCCTCTCCCCCGAGGGCGAGCCAAGTGCCCTCCCTCTCGAATTCATGGTCGTCAGACGACAGTCTGAGCGAAGGACGATGCAGTCCTGTCCACGCCAGGACGAGGTCCAGATCACCTCCACAAGACGACTGCGCCAGCTCTCTCTCCAAGTCTCGACACCTGAGCCCCATTACACTAGAAAAGATTGTCGCTTCAATACAGGAGAAGACCGATCTGTGTCCGCTGTCTCCCTCGCTCGAGGCCAGCCGTCCTTTCACTAAGGTGCCGACCCTGGAAAAGCAGGGCTCGGACAACCCAAAGAATGGAACCGAAGCCCGACCTCAACCTGTGTTGAAACCCCTTCAAGATTCCACCGACTCGTGCCTCTCCGCCACCACGACCACAACACTAAGCACAGCTCGTCAGAGTGAGCATCGTGATTCCGACACTTCGGTATCCTCGGAAGGACTCATTCCAAGCGGTTCGGTGGTCCACGGATTTTCCCCTGTAGCATCCTCGTGCCGTTCTCGAAAGGCCAGCTTGGGTGTCAAGCCGACCCCCGCTCTGACCAAGGCCATTCCTCCACCCAGAGGTGCGCTAAAATCAACAGCAATGTTTACATTAGGAGGCTCTTCGGAAGATGATGAATCTTCATTCGAACAGCGAGTGCTGTCTGTCAGAGCTCCTCCGCAAAGAAGTTCACTCTCTCAGAGTTTGAGCAAACAGAATCTGTCGGAACGCAAGAGTGATTTGCCGCCCAAAAGAACTTCTTTCCGGGATGTCGTCGCCGAGCGGAGAATACAGGAAGATGCTGAAAATGACGAGGGGGCTATCGCAAGCAGTGACGATGAAGACGACACCGACGAAGTTATGGAATCAGCCATTGATGAGGACGAGGAAGACGGCGATGACTGGGAAGACTCGACTTCGGACGATGGAAAGGTGGTTCAAGAACCTCATCTTTTCCGCCGCGTGGACAGCCGCAGTGTGTTGCCATCACGGCGCTCCATGTTGACCTTGGCCTTGAACAAGGGCCAGGCTGGGCTCGCCCACGCATATTCCCAACCTACACTTCATCGGTCTCGGCAAACGTCGCCTCCACAAGGACCCTCATTCGCAAATTCGCCCGAAGAAGAGGACGGCATGATGATGCAAACGTCCAATCGGCGACCTATTGCCATTCCACCCCCCAAATCATCCTCCAAACCTGTGGCTCATTCGCCCAGGACGACAAGACGTAACATGCTGTCTACGGAATTGACCGAATCTCTCCGAAAGAACCTCCTCTGGGAGAGACAACAGAAATCTCAAACTGTCAATGCTTTTCTGAAGCGGAGCAGAAACGCCCAGTCGATGGCGAATCTCTCATCTGCTGCTGCTCAGGCCGGAGGTCCAGCCCAACCTCCAGCTCCCGCTCCCGTGGCGGATTTGTCAAAGGACGATTCCTGGACCTTTGATAACACCTGGGAATACCATACCAAAGGCTGGTAGACTGGGGGCAGCGAGAGACTCATCTCTTGAATTTTTGATATTCTTGCGCTATTTTTGTTTCCATCTGCGTTCCGAGCGGTGATCATGTTGTTCATGTGCTTTACGACCATTTTACACCACACTTTACGAATTGGCGAGTCCGGAAAAGGGCGAGGATGGTGAGGCCTGGTCCCATCCCTGTACAAAGGCGCATTTCGGACCATATTCTTTTTATGGAGGGCGGCTCAAAAGTGACCATCGTTTTTATTGTCATGTTGAATGAATGGAGCTAGATACAATTGACCTCAAACCTTGCCGGCTACGGAAAAGAGGTATCGGCTCATCAATGGGTAATGCTCTGCTACTCATCTACATTGTACTATACCACGAATATACCAGATAGCTCGGGCTAGTTCGCTGCATGTAGTTGGCTGAAGGAGAAGAGAAGCGAGAGAAGTTGTACCATTAGCAGCAGATCCAATCAGACCCAACCCATATTCTTTGCTTGACGCTTTTCTGTCGCACATAATAATATCAGGTAATATGTTTTTGATTTTGCTGGTTGTTGGACGTGGTGATTGGCCCAACGGCATGCCTGACATGGCTTTGATGACTTGTCCACTCTTGTGCATGGTGGTGTGCTCATGTGAGTCTCTTTTGCCAGCCTGGCCATCGAGCTCATTTGCCAATTTCCCGGCCGGGACCATTTCCAGCGGTTGCGTGTGAGTGAGTGTGTGTGTGTGTGTGTCCCGGACACGTCAATCGGGCACGGAGGGAGTCAGTACGGCCACCAGGTCCATCACGGCGGCCATCATCATTTGCCGAGTCCACTGTCAAGTGGTTCTAGCAAGTTTCACGGCTAAAATCCCCTGAGGTTGAAATTCTGCAAGAGCGCGTGAGCGGAACAGCGGTATTGAGGCCCAGCTGGGATGGAATGGAAGGGCATGGAACTACCTCCTCACGAGAATGTAATGGTTACATGTGGTGCCTTCTTGCAGGGTGGATAATATACGACAGTACCGTGTAAGAGAACAATCTATTCAAGTGACCTTGCCACGCAAGGAGGACGCAGGAACGTTACCTTCGGCGGTCCCTGTGTGTGTACTACTGTGTACAAACATTGGTAGGGGGCAGCGAGTAGGTATGACTATGGAGAAAGGGGATGTACTCCGTACTCCTACCGCAACTCGCCAAGTACTACTCGGTACTAACTTGGTCCCTTTTCCAAAGTTCCTTTCTTTGGCTCGCTGACCCAAGTGCCGAAAGCAATTCATTGCGATTTCCGGGATCTGGCACAGCAGCCCGCTTTCCCCCCTCTCCATCTAGTCTGCCAACGAAGAAGGGGGGGGATGAACAGCACCGAACACGGCCAACGAGCGCGAATACGCACACAAAAGAGAGAGAGAGCGAGAGATTGCAAAAAAAATGTAAAATACAAAGGGTCAGAGCGAAAACGGGCCCCGTTGCGAAACCGGGGAAGCCGATTCTCTGGGTTTGTTACTACTGGTAGGAGGAGGTTATTGTACCTGATGACCTGAAAAGAAAATGTGTCGGGCGCCCGTTTTCGTGAGGCTGAAACGAAACGGGGACCGTTTTCGTCGCCCTGTTGTTTCTTATTCGGCGCCTGGGCCCTCCCTTCTCTGGCCCGTGACCGACTGTAGAAGCTACCTACAAGTAGGGCTAAGAGGTTTTGTTTGTTGTTGTCGATGCCTGACCCGGCGCCGGATCCGAGCGAGCGAGCGAGCGAGCAATTCTCGTCGGGACTTGTTCCTAGCTGAACCTGGGAGTTCCCCTTAGCTTGAGGCAAAGGTGCCGCTACAAAGTTGCGAGGTACGAGGTACAATGCCGAGGGCCGTCGCTCAACATGCTGACTAGGCTATTTATCCGGCAAGCGACTCCAGAGAGGGGGGGTTGTTGGCCTGTTTGGCGGGTTTTGCCAGAACCAGACACCAAACGACAGGGTTTGACACAGTAAAGGCCCCGGAAAGAAAAACGCAAACCACATAGAAAAGGAAAGAAGAGAGGAGGCGAACGAGGGAATGGTGGATGGTGGATGGTAACCCGACGATAAATCGCCGGCCATGTGACCTTCCAAACGCGCCCCCGGTAATTCCACCCTTCAAAAAGGGTCAAGCCTCGCTCCTCCACCGCGCTTCGCATTCTTTTTCCGTGCCTCGCCGCCTGGCGCTTGTGGGTAAAAGATGGGTAGTGGCGGGAATGTATGGATGGATGGATGAAAGGCAGGCAGGCAGGCAGGCAGGCCGGCCTTCCTGGGCTCGAATGCCACGGGGTTATGGAATGATTAATGATTCTGAGACAAGGGGATCTTATAGACAATAGCTAGTAGTGTAACTTAGCTTGAAGGGAAGGTTCAGGCCTGCAGAATTCGAGAGAGGAGAACTGGGCCAACGAAAAGAGACGACGACACACCATTACCACCCACACCGTTGAACACTTCAGCGCATAGAACACGGCACAGAAAGCGGGGGAGATGATTAAGCTGCCCTTCCCCAGCCCGGGTAGAGATGGAAGAATGGAACATGGCCCGGCAGGCGCCCGGAAGAAGTAATAGTGAGTGATGGTGAAAAAAAACGAGATGGTCATGATGGTGGATGGAGGTGGGACACATTCCGGGGGTGTCCTTCCAGCCTCCCTTCACACCACGGAACGAAGAAGAATGGTTCAGAAAGTACGACAAGTTGGAGGAGAGGGGGCGCATAAGCAAAGAAGCTGAAGTGAGATTTGCGGTGTGGTATACAGGACGGTGCGGTTGCTGGGTGTCGTGGTGTGGTGTGGTGTGGTGTTGGTCTCCACGACTCACGAGTCAGTCCAGGGTGCGGATGTGGACGCCCGGATGAGGCACCTAACACGCCTCCTTGTAGGTACATGCTCGGTACTCGGTACCTACCCAATGAATCTTCGGCACATCATGGACGGGGCACGGAGGCACATCAAATGACTAAGGACACCTGGGGTAATACCTGGAGGCATGTACTCGGTCCTTTCCTCGTGCCTGCAAAGTCAGGGTTTAGGCGGAGAGTCCAAGCACCGCCTAGCAACAACAACTAGAACAGCTTGAACAACGGCATTGTTGGTCGGTACGTGCGAGGTACTCGGTACATACAAGTTCCTCCCTAAGCAAACCTCCCCTTGGCCTAGCCTTGTCAAGGCTTCGGTACCGAGGAACCATTGTTCCAGGTACCTACCTACCTACGTGTATGTCCCTACAAGGTTACTCCACACAAAAGTCACAAGTGACAAGTAACTCTATACCAAGCGGTAATATTCCTGAACTACCAAGCACCTACTATCTCCTCTCCTTTGACAAGTCTAGGTACCTAGGTAGTAGCGTGACGGTTCCCCTTCCCAGTACGGAGCCACGGAACCCGTTCACCCAGTACAGTAGTAGTACTCGGTGACTTGGACAAGGGGAACATACGGAGAACATGTGAGAAGACAAACGACTAACAAACACACGGCACGGAAGGCGTGCGGGAGGGCTGAAGAGGAAATTGGAACGGCCGACAGGCCAGGCCAGGCCAGGCCACCGCACCGAGGCCAGCAGAAGCTTATTACTCTTTGGTGACAAAGTACGAGGTGCAACAGGTGCGAAGTAGCGGGTACCTACCACGCCCGCCAGCAATGGGTGGAGAGGGAGGTACCCGGGACCTAGAGGGGGCCTGGACTCGACTCGACTCGACTACTGGGACCTGGACTGGATTGTTGAGGCCCCCGCGAAAAGTTCTGGGCGCGCGCCCCCCCCCTGCCCCTCCGAGCCCTTCCCACGACATCCCCGTTGGTCCGTTCGGTAAGCTGTCTCCAGGAGGGCAGGGTTTCTGAGGGCGAATAAACAGGGGAAATAGTTAGACGGAGAGGGGGGGGTTGTGATTATTCATTTTTGGTCGTACGTTTTCCCCCAATCCTACAGTCAGGCGGACAGAGGCCAAAGGGGGAAATGGACCTCGTCGAAGGAGTCGGATGCGATGGAGGGGGTGGGAAAAGTGCGGAGATACGGGAGAGCAATGGCGACCTGACGAATCGTTGATGGGGTAAAATCACGAGAAGAGAAAAGAGAGCACGAAACAACCCCCCCTGGCCTACTGCAGCGGGTGATTCTTCAAACCTGCTGACACTTTTCAAAGGCGCAGCGGGATCAAGTGGTGAAGATCAAACGTGCAGAGACTCAGCTTTTGCTTCTCGCCTCGAAGCAAAGCCAGGCGCGGCCTAGAGCCATCATGTGAGGCTGAGTCCATGTCCACAAGGGTTCCAACGTCCCCAACGCCCATGGTCCACAATGGCCGTGGATGCGTGCCGACAACAATCCCGGCGTTCAATGATAACCACAAAGTAGAACAAGTGAGCTCTAGTTCGTCCGAGAGGAACTACAATGCTAAGCCATCGTGCTTGGTCCCTCGTTGTCCAGAACGGCAGAAACCTGGAGTGCAGGTCTAGAACATGCCAGATATTGTGGGGTACATGGGCTGGCATTTCTTCATGCGCGTGCAAACACTGCGCTGGCACCGGATGGGCCGGCGCTCGCTTGTCAACACACCATCCCCAGTGTTCAAAGGAGTTCGTTATTGGAGGGCAAGGACGAAACTGTTTGACGGACGATCAGACGAGACGGCTCGAAGCGAGCAGGCCTGGATTTCTTTGCACCCTTTCCCTGTCCGAGGGAGCATTCGATTTGATTACCTTTGAAAAACGGCCCTGCTGCGATTGGCTGCTTCAAACGTCCAACAGGAAACGGGGAATATTTACTACCATGGGCAGGACGGCCACAGCAGCGTGTCTGGGTATCCATTGGCCCCGAAAACGAGGGCTGGTTGGTGGAGCACGGGACAAAATTCTGCATGTACCTGTAGTGATCAGCAGATGGACAAGAGCCCTCGTTCTCCAGCGATGCGAACATCGATTGACGGAAAAGCAAGAGTTGTGACCAAGCAAAAGCCACCACTGATTTTTCTCCCAATCTGGAATCCATCCATCTTCCCGAGAGTGGTTCGATATTTCTGCAGATTCCAGCGGCTGATTGGAGCCGAATTGATGGACGCCTTTGGAGACTTCCCGTGCGAGCCGCAAAGACAAATACTCGGCTTCACGTGATGATATAGCTGAAATCGAACCAGTATCATCTCGGTCTAGCACGAACCGACGTGCATTAACAAGACCCCCTGGACGTTCGAGTATGCAGGGGGGCCCCTTGTTACAGACGAATCCATGAATGCGGAACTCGGCCTTACGTACAGGAAGTCCCCGCTTGCACATGCAAGAAAAACACCCAGCCTGTCAATTTTGTTCGATTTTTTCTTCCATCGTGACGCGCAATCTCCCTCAGAATGGCGAGATCGAAAATCCAGACTGGGGCAAATGTCGAGGCGCCCGCCAATCCATCCGTGGGTCCTGGACAGCTGTCCAGCAATACACGGTCCATGTGTAATTGTATCGGTCAGAATGAATGTTCACTTGCCACGGTCATGACCTCAAGAATCGTACCAGGCCTACTGGCCTCGAGCCATCACGCCCACCGAGAGGGTTTTCTCTGCAGGGTCAAACGTTCATATGCACCTCCCGGGAAATTTTCCTGTTGTAGCTTACGTCGAGGATTCGGAATTGTGGCTCATTCATCCCAACCGCCGAACCACCGAGTCCGCAACCGGAGTTCCGAGATGAGTTGTCCACAGGAGAAAACGCCGATTGACTTCCCAAAGAACTCTCAAGCACCGACCTCTGTTATATGATTCGGCAACAATCCCTACCTGTTTGTTCCGATCCATATTCGTCGTCCCGGCGGGGAAGGCTTTCCGGAAACCGAGGTTTAGGCTGCCTCGATTACTTTGGACTGACCAAGATCGTCGTCGGCGATACTGGGTATAACAGGTTCAGGCCTGGAGGCGGTATTGTGTGTTCCCGTAGATGTCTGGGGTTGACTTTGTCCCATCATGTTTTAAAAAGGGGCTCCAAACTCACCAGGCCAATACCGATGAGTCCTGAACATGAACGGAAAAGGCCATTGCGAAGTTTGTAGGTCCCAAGATTTGGGTCTTGTGCCGAGGATCAGGAATCGTTTCGCCATTCGACGTGAACTTGCAGGAGCAGCATCACCTGGGCTCCCAGATGCAGTTACATACCTCTTCATCTACGCGATGCCACTCATGAGATGCAAGAGTGCAGCAAGCTGAATAGCAACGACCAGGAAAGGACAGCCCAGGCGGTGCGGCGAGAACACATCACACGCAGGAGCGGTGTTCCAGAGATTCAAGGCATCAACATGGATATGCTCTGGTAGATAATTGCGAGATGCTTGCTGCCTTCGTTGCAACAAGGGAGCCGACCATTCATGTCTGCAGACGTGCTCCCACTCCATGCAGAGGGCTAGTATCGCCTTGATACTAGAGAAGGGGCGTGGATCGGTTGACGGGTCAGCTGTTCAATGACTTGTTCTTGCTGACAGCCATGTAGCGCTACGCCAGGAGGGCCATCTCGATATCTAGTCAGCACATACCCAGTGGTGGCAGCCGCTGCGCAAAAGTCACCTGCAATGTTGCAGGGGTTTCCTGAGGTCTGTTCTCAGCCAAGTGCGAGATTCACGCCAGGAGCCTGCAAAGTTTGTTACTTATACACAACTTCCCCAAGAGATGTTGGGTCATAGGCAACCAGCAATACGGGATGCCACTGTCGATCACCGATACTCCGCGTCGAGATAGAAGGCTGTGGCATGCATCGGGGGGGGCTTGTTGACGCCTCCCGCACATCACACATTTAGTTAATCTGTGGGGTAGCGGGAGATCATTTACCCTGCATCAAATGGGGCGCAAAGAAGCGCCCCCTTTCGAAAAGGAACCTTTGTATCACCACCATTCACTAGACGATTGGGAGATTGAACCAAGCTTGTGACCAGGTCAGGTCGGTCTCAAAAGTGTCCATGGACCTTCGTATTCGTTCATTTTGGACTTTCTGGCACACACCGCTACGAGAATTCTGGGGGGAAAGGATGTAACCTCAGGTCTATAGTCTCGCAAGATCCCACTTAGCGGAAGGTGATGGGCCATGGTGGGGGGTGATCTATCTCGCAGACGTCAAGGAGGCCGGCAACATGGGTTGACAGGGGGTATTCTCTCGACAGTTGGATAGAGAGAGGGGCCATGCAAACAATGACGAGTCATGGTGACCCAACGTGAACAATTGGCAAGGGCCTATGGTTTAGTCGTGGTGTCCGCGGGCAGGTGATGAAAAAGCTAGGGGCTTGAGGTGTCTGTATGATCTCCCTATGCAGATAGGTCTGTCACAGACATCCGAGTTGTGCACATCCCGCACCATGTCTATGCAATCTTGTGAACGTTCGAGGATGCCGGGGGGCACAAGTTCCAAGATGCTTCTGGAAATTCCGAGTGGGAGTGCCGAGTACAGGTGGGACAAAGGGCTGGCGAGGACAACCCAATATGTTTCATCTGGGCAATTTCCCGCCGGCGCCGACTTGTTAAGGCTGTGACTGCGTGAAAAGGGAAGGTAGTTAGGTTTGGCCAACATGCGATTTGAGCCCAAGCAAGCCACCGGCGCCTCTGATTCAACGGTTCCAACGGTCAAGGATTGCCACCTCCACACCCCCAAGAGAAATCCTCCGAGGCCGATGAGGCATCGGCCACGAATGACTCTGATGCAGCCATTACACGATTTACCACTGCGTGGCTGATACTGCCTGCCCCATCTTTATCGGTGGTGATTGTGGTTGACTGGACTGCCTGTTTTGGCAGTTAAATGGGAAAGAGGGCGCCAAAGACACCGAGGTCCCCTTAGAGCCAACACTAATGTGGACTGCTACCTCAAGCGTAATTGAAATATGCGCCATGTGGGAGGTCCGAGGACCATGTATCTGGTTCATGTGGGACCTCCATCGGCGGCATATCGTGAGGGATTGAGGACCCCTTGCTAGCAGGTGAGAATTGCTGTGTGTCCCACCAACCCTCTGCATGAAGCAGGGACAGGGAACAGGCCTGCGACGAAAATGATGATGAGACACCAATCTGGGAAAGGCGTGTCGGTGTCTTTCTTCAAGCACCAGCAAGCGAAAAGACCGTCGAACAGGGAGCGGAATTGCAAAGCCTACGCCAAACGCTTGAAGCACAGAAGTCGTGAACAATGTCTGCGAAACAAAAGTTTGGAACATCAACTATTTGGATCTGAACTGGAGCAAGGCTGAGAAAAGCAAACCCCAAACATGTGGGAAGGTACAGCTTTTCCTTGTGAAAGCCTCGGGCTTTCTGGGGGTATATCGCCATTGCAATCCCATGGTTGCAAGGTCTGTGATACATGGCGACGAGAAGCGTGAAGAGAGCTCGCTTTCTCCTGCAGGGTCAACACATTCCCGCTGTTAGTTCCCGCCTCAGCTTGCAAGTCGAGGGTCCTGGATACAGATGCAAGTTCGCCGGGGCATGCCGTGCAGCTACCAATGGTACAGACAACGGGCGAGATCTTATTTCTCGGCGCCAGCTCCTGCGGTCTCGAAGTCAAAGCACATGAGAGTACTATGCCACTGTCCTTCGGGGGTTTAGACCCGGCAACAATGGACCTGCAATGTCAATGAGTGACATAGATGTTTTTGGAACTTATAGCATGGGAAAACATCAGGCGTCCCTGTAACACCGCCGACCAGGTTTGTGAGAGCTCGAAGCCCCCATTCCGAGTAACAAAGTTGTGAGCCGGCAAGTCAGGAACTTGCTCAATTCTATGGAGTGTATTCTTGGTCTCGGGCCCGAGTGATGTCGGTGCGAGCACACAAATCAAGCGGTCAGTGATGTCGCAAGATCTTGCCTATCAAGAACGACGGTGCCAATGACGAATCAGCCGACCTGTCCGAAGGATCGAGCCGCGGTTCCCTAAGGCGCGGATAGCTGGAGTTGATGAAGATCGTCGGGATGTATCCACAAGAACTCGTTTCTTGGGATGCAAGTTGAACGAGTACGTACCTGCTCTTCATGCAACCAGACATTTATGGGCATGGGAGAGCAGACTATGCACCTTGTCAGGGGACCAAACTGTCGAGCATGTTGGCAAAACATCGACATGGCTAGTACGGTGTCCTTGCTAGGGTCGAAACACAAAGGTCCGGTCTCGCAAAAGCTAGCGAATCTATCCCATGATCCGCTAACAGACGGTCAGATAGCTAGAACAACAAGAAGGAAGGAGGAAGGAGAGAATAAAGTGGTGAGAGATAGCGTCGCAATTGATCAGGCTGTGGAGCCTGGAGCCTGGAGCCCTGGAGCGTGGCGAGCTCCTCCCAACAGGAACGGCACCTGCCGTCGCCGCAAGCCACGGGGGTTTCGAAATAAGCGAACCAGGTGGTTTACGAGTAGATGGCTGGACTTCCGAAGGTGCAGGCCCCGGTGATGATCGATCCGCACTAAGGCATCCCGAGGAAATGGGTGTGTGTGCAAGTGTGCGTGCGCGCGCGCGCAAAGCAAAGCAAAGTGTGGTCTAGGGGAGGGCCGAAGGGTGACGCTCCACGTGGGATGTTCTGATAGCGATACTCGTACATCCAGCCAAAGCCTATCGAGCCGGGGTCTGTAATCAGTTAGGACGATGACAGAAGCAGAGGTATGATGTTCCACAGAGATCGGAAAAAGAAAAAGGGGGCGAATGGGGAGGAGGTTCAGAAGGAATGTTGCAGAAAATAACAGGGAATTCAACCAGGTGTCGATGGATTTGTTGGCACTCTTGGGGTGGGAGGTGAGACGGGCAGTAAAGTGGCCAGTTGAGGGCTCGAGGGCTTGACTGATTGTTTGATTGACGGAAGAGATATCAATCTCAGAGTATTGCTTATGCCAGCTGTCAAAGATAGGTAGGTGGTTTGGGGGTTAGTGATTAGAGCAGGCGGCAAAGTTGGTTGCGTTTGGGGTGTCTGGCTAAGGGAGGCGAAGGGGGGGAGGGCGGAGTGGCCATGGCCCTGGAGGCTGCGCAAATAGGTGCTAAACCAATTATTAGCCAGGTAGCACGGTAGGCAGGGCACAGGTATAACCCACCGAGACAGGCCTGTGACTTGATTAGGTCTGGCGAACCAGTAGACGGCAATGAAATGGTCACGTTGGGCCCCGAGTGTCGCTGGGACGTGTACCTGAGGTATCACCAGTGTTGATAAAAATATGTGACAACGGCCTCCGTAATGGGCCAAAACAGGGGATACAAACGTTACCGAATTCTGGTTTTGATACACGGCCCTTACGATACAGAAAGTGATGTGACTCCCCAACGAAGAATTCAACAGAAGTTCAGTGCATGAAAGAGACGATGATCAAGGTGATGGATGAGCACAAGCAGCAGCGAGAGGCCTCTGAACGAGACACAGGGGGGGCAACTGGCTAGGCCACCTACAAGTACACAGGATCGCATTCCCAGCAATGATGTCACTCCCCATCTTTCGAGTCTCTCACTTGAACTTCACTTCTGCCTCACTTGTCGCTCACTTGTCGCTCACTTGTCCCTCGCCTTCAACGCCTCTAGCGAGAACTCTCCAGACTCTGGCATATGGGAGGAGTCATGCATGGTGTGACTCAAACTCCTCTCTTGCCACAGCCATCCGTGACTCGATCACCGTCAATATCCTTCTCTCCCAACAGTAGAAAAAAAGGCGCTCGAATCGTTGTGAGTGTGCCGCTTTGGCATCACTTGATCACTTTCCCTTCGTCCTTGTTCGCTTCGATTTTCCCTTTCATCTCTCATCCCCGATCTACATCTAGATTTGTTCGCACCGGTGCCCATCCCCCATCATCCATCATCCATCACCCTTCAATCCACCGCCCTTGATCAGATTCGGAAGTGCATCGTCCGCCTCCTGTGCCCCCAATCCAAGACTCTCTCCCTCCTCGCATAACCGGACCAGGACGTGGTCTGTTGGTCTGCCGACCACCTCCGCCAGACCGGGAAGCGATTTCATCATCTGGCCGGCCAAAAACTGAAATCAAGGAACCTTTGTCGATGAATGAACAGCATCGTTTTGCCAACTCATCAATCATCATGTCACTTGACGACGCCAGCCTCAGTAAGCCTGCAGCTCCTTTGTTGCCTTGTCCAGCTTCGCTTTGCCCTGTTGCGCGCGTGGGCTAAAACCCGTGGCCACCGTCCAAGCCGCCCCCATGCCCTTCTCAAGCCATTCCCGAAGGCGCCTCTGCGTCGAATCCCCTTTCTAGCTGGAAGTGATGGGGGGGCCGATGGTTCAGCCGATGAAACACTGCCCATCGGTCATCTGACTGCTGAGTTGTACCCCAGTTGCTGATCGCTTAATGCGTATTGCGCCCAATGTCCAGGCACCAGCCGTGTCAGCACCCAAATTCAGCATCAACCACATCCTCAAATTCCACCGCCAATCACTTCGGCACCGGCTCAATCACAGCCAAGGGTATGTCGGTTTTTCAATACAAACAAAGGTAATCACTCTTCTGTCTTTTACCATGCAATTTTGTCATTGGCCCAGCCATGTAATCAATTCCTCCAATAGCCTAAATTGAAATATGCACGGCATTCTGTCTCCTGCCTGGCCTTAGCTGCAGGAGTGATCACTGGCCATCGCGTATCCTCAATCGTGGGCCTGGACATCATGTCAACGATTTCACGTGATAACGCAGCTAATCACCGTGCTAGGTTGTCGAGCTGGCTCGCAATGCCCCTTCAAACACCTTCAGCCTAAAGACAGAGTCACAAGCACTAGGCCGAAACCTGACCATCAACAGGCCGACGCTGCGCAAGGCCCGTCGGTCGTGCAAGAAAGCCAGTCTCTGTCTCACCGAGCCAGGGCGTTGATCCCCGGCTCAACCCCAAGTCAGAAACCCCAATCCCGATTGCAGCAGCG
Organism: Cladophialophora immunda; assembly: GCF_000835495.1. Lineage (NCBI taxonomy): Eukaryota > Fungi > Ascomycota > Eurotiomycetes > Chaetothyriales > Herpotrichiellaceae > Cladophialophora > Cladophialophora immunda. The sequence goes on from NW_015622546.1 coordinate 1,657,251, forward strand.
CGATCCTCGTGAATTCGAGCTTGGTCAAGTGATTAAGAGGTTTTCTCCAGTTCGGAGAGAGACCAGTGACGGCACATCCTTGTCCTTCGCCCTTGCTCCGTCGGACCCGGACTTTCCATTCGAGCTTGAAGGTGGCCTCCGTTGCATCCTGACACTGCCTACCGCCTATCCTCAAAATGGCAGACCGACAATCAGAGTCACAAATGCCGAAATGGCCCGGGGTTTCCAGATCAACGTCGAAAAGGGGTTTGACAGCCTTGTCGAGGCTACCCCGAACAAGACGCTGTTGGCGTTGTTGAACGAGCTGGACAAGAACTTGGAGAGGTTCTTGACATCTGAAAAGGCCCAAACCATCAAGATCATTGCAAATGCCGACAAGATTACCAGGGTTCCTGATCCCGTGCCAGAGGTGGTTCGCCCTGCCTTCTCTCCGACCAGATCCGTGGCACCACGCCCACCAACCTGGACAGCGGAGCAGAGATCCCGCGCCGTAACCAAGAGAGAAGCTGATATTCGCCAACTCGAAGCACGCATGGGACGAATTCCGCATTACTCTAAAAGTTCTGATGGCACGACATTCAACATTCCTGTTCAAATAGCCAAATCAGACAGACTGCCCCTCAGCCTGCAACCGCTCAAGGAAGTCACCCTAATTGTCCCCCGGCTTTATAACCTTGAGCCTTGCACGGTGTTTCTGAAAGGAGTCACAGGGCCGGAAGCTGAAAATGTTCAATGGGCGTTTGAAAGACATGTTCGGAAGAAACTCGACATGACCCTTATGGCACATATCAACTACCTGACGCAGAACATTCATTCAATGGCTTCCGAAACCGCAGAGGGCGCGGCCCCAATAGCTTCACTCGATGTTCCGGCCCCACCAGAGGCTCCTGTGGACGAGACACAAAGCGTTGAGTCGAGAGGGGAAACCGCAGCAGAGTCCAGACAGCTGATCTTGGATGAAGACAGACCGCACGTCAAGATCATCCCTCGACCGCCTGAATGGGACCGACATGATTCCGAGGACGGGTCAGAATCATCGTACGACTCTGGCGAATATTCCGACTCGGAAGATGAGGAACAAGACGACGACGAGGCAGAAACCGAGCAAGGCGGCGCCGCTCTTCCAGTCTCATCGACCTCGACGGAAAGGGGCATCCACATTTCCTTTCCGAATCTGGAACTCCACAACATTGAACTTCTGACCTTAGCGTCCCTATCCATCTCGGTCAAATGCTTGCGCTGTAAATCTCCCCTGGAAATCTCGAACATTAAACCTAGCGGTGACGCAGCTGGCTCGTCGACGTCCAGCGTCCGCACCGAGACCTGCTCGAAGTGCACTACACCGTTCACGGTCTCTTATACACCCAACGCCTTGCACGCCAACACAGTCCGGGCAGGCACGGTCGAAGTCACAGGCTGCACCATCGCCGACCTCCTCCCGTCGGTCTTCCAGCCCACGTGCGCGTCGTGCTCCACGACCTTCCCGGTCCCGCCAGGCATGGTCTCCGTCCGAGGCGACACGCCGATCCAAGTCTGCCGGGCCTGCCACGCCAAGATGACCTTCACGATCCCCGAGGTCAAGTTCCTGCGCGCCTCCTCGGCCTTTGCCTCGGGCGCGCTCCCGGCGCGGCGACCCAAGCGGGAAAACCTGGGCATCTCCGCCGGCACCGCCCTGCCGGACCACGGCACCTGCGCGCACTACCGCCACAGCTACCGCTGGTTCCGCTTCAGCTGCTGCCAGCGCGTCTACCCGTGCGACCGGTGCCACGACGCCGCCGAAGCACACGTCAACGAGCACGCGGATCGCATGGTCTGCGGCTGGTGTTCGCGCGAGCAGCGCTTCCGGAGCGAGGACTGCGGCCTGTGCGGGCGGAGCGTCATCCGCCGACGCAAGGCCGCCGGCGGCTTCTGGGAGGGCGGCAGGGGGACCAGGGAGAAGGGCCTCATGAGCCGCAAGGAGAAGAGGAAGTATAAACGGCCCGGAGGCAGCGTGGTGGGGTCCGCCGCGGCGGCGGCGGCGAAGAAGGATGGTGCGAAGTAGGCAGATAGACCTTCGCACATGCACCAAACAGGCTGTACAGCCCCTTGACATTCCGCATTCTGCGGAAGATGCGACGCGGTCTCAAAATGGGCGGTGTCTACCAGTAGGTCCGAGGTTCCAAGTCCCATCACAGAAGGGATATAACACAACGTACCTTAACAAAGCTCATTTTATACCGTAAGATACGTTGAGAAGGGGTCATTTCCCTATACATGTCCGACTTCCTGGGTGATTTGTTCACGACTCCTGTGCGATTGCAATACCCCTTTTCCGATGGAACGAACTTGCGCCAGAGAGATCTCTACCGCCAGCTGACACGCAGCTTTAACCATCCCCAAATCCCGGAACCCGTGTGTGTCGAAGCACGAGCCTGCCTGAATATATCTACCCTGGGTATAGGGCCTCGTATGGGCGCGTCTACCCTGCACAGATCAGGGACATGAGGTGCAAAGACCCACCGACTCCGTCCTTTTGTTGCTCCAGCAGAGGCGCGTTAGGACGCCCGTCCGCCTTTTCTAGGCCCAGACCACGCGAAGCTACACCGCCATTGTCGTCGCCATCATCATCGTCAACGATGCCAGCCCTGATGGTCGTCCACACCCCGAACGCGCCCTTGTCACAAGCGCGCTCTAGCCAGAGGAAGCTCCGCATGAGGGCTCGCAGGCGGGCGAAGCGCACGACCCCCAACCTCGTAGACCATGTTGACACGAGGTTGAGGAAGAAGGGGCCATCGTCGGTGTTCTTGGACGCCATGGCGCCCAGGACGGCGAGCCACAGGAGGAAAGCCACAGGGGGTGACGGTGCGTTCGTGGGCACTGCGGCATCTGCGTCTGCATCTACTCTCTCTTCTGCCTCGTTCTCGCCGAGCATCGTCGCGTCATCATCTTTCGCCATCGAGGGACAGAAAACATAGTCCTCCAATGCAGTTCTCAACTGCTTGGCCAGAGCCCGCAACGGCTCCGGCCGGGCCACGGGGAAAATGACGCCGTAGCTGAAAACCATGGCTCCAAGGCGACAGAGCTCCTCCTCTGGGCTCTCGTAACGGGGCAGACGCAGGAGCCGGTACTGGATGAGGTTGCGATAGACGTGCGTTTCCCAAGCCACCGACGCGGGCACGAGGTCGGCATCGTCGTCACTGACAGAAACACCCGACTCGGCGGCAACTCTGTCCAGGTCTCGGCAGTACATTCTCATGTCGAGGAGCAGGTCCTTGAAGTCGACGTCGCCGAGGGCCGGAAAGGCCTCGTCGAGTCTCTCCCGGGGCGGACGGATCATTCTGACGTGGTTGTCCAGGACATGCTGGTAGAGACGGCAGAGGGCGAAGTGCGGGCGGCCGAGCGACAAACTAGCCTGGAGGATGTCTGTGGACTGGATTTGCTCCGCGACGCCCGGCGTTGTGATGTGTTGCAGGCCGCCTCGCGCAGCCACCAGGGACTTGGCCGCTCGGATGTGAGACGGCGTCCAACGAAAGTGGGAGAAGTACTGAATCCAGCCCAGCGATCGCAGCGGAGGATCGAAGCCTCCAAAGCAGTCGTCCCCCCGCTCCTGCATGGCGACCCGAGGGTTCGTGTCGCGTATTGTGAGGCCGAGCACGGCAAAGATGACCGAGTCTGAGATTTCGTTCCGCTCGATATGCTCGCGGATGCTCTGGACGGCTCTATTTTGGCACGTGAACATGACCGCATCGTTGTCGACGGCGGTCTGAGGCAGGTGCATGGACATAACCAACGCGGCGGTCCAGACGAATGAGTTGAGCAGCAGGTCATCGACCATACTCAGGTGGAAGAAGGCTGAGGTCAAGGACTCATCGGTCTCGAGGCTGTGGTGCCTGAACGAAGGCCAGAGGGTCGTGAGAGCGTAGTGGTGTACCCTCCGGACCTGGGGATTGGACAGCAGCACTGCGCATCCGGGGACCGGGGAGGTGATTTGCTGGAGCACGGTCTGAGAGCATAGGTCGACCTGAACCCGACCGAGGGGGTTCTCTGGACACGGGGCATCTCGCTTAGAGGCCGTCTCGATGACTTTGCCTTTTTGATGTGCCGTAGGTACAGGCTCTCGAGGCGCAAGCGGGACGGGCTTGTGTGGGCTGCAGGCTGCTGACGCCCTTCTGGCCGCTCGTTCTGCTGCTCTTCTGCGGCCTAGACATGGATTAGCAGGGAGTCGGCAACAGCGTGGTGGTGGTGAGAAGGGGTCTTCAACGCACGATAAGAGCGCTGGTTCAACCGGTTCTGGAGCCTCCTCCTGGCCCTTGCGTCCGACAAGCCGCCCCAGTCCTCTTGCTCCCTCCTTGCTTCTGTGGGCAGCCTCCTTTCGAAGACGATCCGGGACGGTTGGACCACCATTGATTGTCTCTGTCGTCTTCTACGTTGCTTTTGCTCGAGGTGCTGTCATTTTTGCGACAAGATGCTTGCCAGTGCATTGCATACCAGGCCAACACTCAGTCCATGCTGCAAATTGCGCAAAGTACGAGGCCTTTTCAATGCGCTGGCCCAGAAATTGCGGCGAGAGAGGATGTTCCCAGTCCCTTTCTACTTGCCGAGCGGATATGCAGGCTGCTTACCTCTGCAGAGCCAATCAGCATCTGTCGATTTCGCCGCCGCCACCTGCAGCCTTGCGTGATTTCGGCCCTCTGGACTCGTGTCGATCGTGGTCAGACGATCGGGACCTGCCCCTTGCATCGATCGACATAGTCTGTTCGTACGCAGCTAAGGAAGAACAAGAGAACCTGGAAACACTCAAGGCCACAGTCGAGGCGGCACTTACGGCACTTGCGGCACTTTGGAGGCCACGAACGCATAGAAGATCAAGGCTACGTCTCACACTGGGCTCGTCAAACCGCACGGAATGATGCGTCAAGAATACTTAGGAGACGAACTGAACTTTACTCCACCAGGGAGAGGTGAACCCTTTGGAAGGCCAAATAGTCGATAGCAAATTCATGACGTCCGACAGCTTTTCATTTTTCTATCCGATCTGCCGACGGGTATCATTTTGTACATTCTTTCCGATCATGTCTTCATGCAGGACTTTTGCATAAACGCCGTGAGATGCTGACGCACTGCTGATGGAACAAGTCTAGAAGTCATTATCGTCGCTGCCCGCCACAATCACGTTGTTGATCTTCAGGACCTGTGCGATGTTCGTGAGCTACTTGGCGCAGGCCGCCAGGAGGTCCAAACTTACCATTCGACACAGCTGAGTTGCAAGGAGCAACTGCTGCCGTTTTCCAATTAGGGGGTCGATGACAAAATTCGCCCGCATATCTTCCAGAGTCAGTACAGGGCGGAACCCAGCAATGCAGTTTAACATACCATTGTTTCCAGTTCCCATGCAATCAACGCCTAGCCGAGAGTTCTGTTCTTTGATCTGCCGCGACTTCACCTCTGCCAATGTCTCAATCGGACTTAAACCAGAGTTCTCTGCCAGTGCCATCGGGATTGCATCCAGAGCGTCTGCAAACGCTCTCATGGCATACTGTTCCAGGCCTGGTGATTTCGAAGCCGCGTCCTCAACAGCGATAGAACAAGCAATCTCAGCAGCGCCACCGCCATAGACGACTCTGTTGTCTCTGACGAGGTTGCGAACAACACACAGAGCGTCATGGAGAGATCTCTTCGCTTCGTCGATGATCATCTTGTTGCTGCCCCTTACGAACACGGTGACAGCTCGGGTATTGGCGCACTCTTCAATGACCAGCATCTTTTCTCGAGTGGTGCCAAAAGTCATTTCCCGGACCACGCCAGCCTTGCCTAGCTTCTCTCTACTCAGATCCTCGAATCGCGGTACAATGCGACCATTGGTGGCGATCGCTATCAGCTCGATTTCAGGCCCGCCAACCCATCGTACGGCAGGAAGTTTGTTTTGAAGAAGTAGATGGTTTGCCTCATCGTCAAAACCCCATTGACAGATCACAAGATTTGCCCCTGTATCTTTGATCATGTCGATCATCTCCACGAATTTATTCTTTTCGTACTGTTGTAGCTTCCTGAATTCTTCCACGGTAGATATATCGAGCTTATGTTTGGTTTTCGGTTTGGGCGGTTCAAAGGCACATGTCAGGATCGCCAGTTTGGCGTCCCTCACTTCGCTCGGCATCTGCGGGTGGGAAAAGTCTTTGTCGATGATGACTCCTTTGACAAGCAAGGAGTCTTCGATTGAACCGCCTGCTTTGCCGTCGACTTTGATGAGCTCGAAATCGACGTCTTTTCGATCCAGATCGGCGACAGACATGACGGCGTCGACGGCAATCTTCGCGAACTGGTCGTGGGATTTGCTGACGATCTTGCTTCCGAGACTCGTTTTGGCAACTTTGATCAGATTTTCCTGCCTCTCGCGGCTGAAGGCGATTTCATCGCTGATCTTGTCCAGATGTGCCACAGCTACCTCGCAAGCCTGGTCGAAACCGTCCGCGATTCGAATGGGATGGATACCTTTGTCGATGAGGTCTGCGGCCTGATCGAGAAGAGCAGCAGCCAAAACAACGACGCCAGTGGTACCGTCACCAATCTCTTCATCTTGTGATTTGGACAGTTCGACCATAAGTTTGGCGATAGGATGTGTGATTTCCATCTCCGACATGATTGTGCGGCCATCGTTTGATATCTGAATGTCCCCGTCCGGAGATATGAGGATCTTATCGAGACCCCGTGGGCCCAACGAGGTTCTGACAATGTTTGCGATCGTGCGAGCCGCAACAATGTGTTGCTTGACAGCCTCTATGCCATGTGTCCTCTTCTTCTTGCCCTGGTCTCGGACGACAATGAAAGGTCTGCCCGTCTCATCTTTCAGGACTTGTGCCTGAGATAGGTCCAGTTGCATTGCCATAATGAGGGTGTGTCAATCCAACCAACGTCGCCCGCCTCCTAATGTTGGTCGTGATTTCTCTTTTCCTCGAAGGTGGGCGGAAATGTGGTGTGAGTTGGTGCCTGCGGGATGGGTAGAGGTTGGGCACAGACGAGGCGATGCACAAGGTTTTTCGTTCCCAGATGGTTGTTCTCACACACTCTCTCCTGTAAAATCCAACCTCAACGTAGACAGGAACAGTCCAATGTGCGTGCTGGAAGTGATTGCTAACTCGCTGCGGGAACTCGTTCGCGAGCGGTAAAGTGAATATCTCGAAATTTTGGAGACGCTTCTTGTCCCGCTGCTTTTGCCCCCAGCCAAGACGTATTTACCCTTTTCAGAAAAAGTGGAGCTGCCCTACTTCGCCTTTCATCTTCCTGCTTCACCACATTGCCTGCATCGATCCAGTCGAGACGGTGGGTACTGCTTGAAACGGCTCACAGTGTTTGAAGACGATGTGTAGCCGCATTTTAAATTTGCTGAATCAATAAATATGCTCAGACATTACAACTCGGGAAGCTCGAGTGCTCTCGACGATTTCGTATTTCAGCTGACAGTTCCACACTCTACAAGGCTGTGCTTCCCGTGCAACTTCCTCAGCATATATACTTGACTTGAATTCTTTCGAGGAAGAGACCGGTATGGTCACCATCTATTTTCAGCGTTGTTTCCTAGGCCACGCTCTCACAGCGAAATCTTCTTGGACGACCACTGAATTCGATCTCACTTTGATGGGGTTGAAAGGATTGACGACAGTAAAGTCATAATGCCGCAATAGCTATCGTGGGATGAGTCAAATGTCTCCAAAGACAATAGAGAGGAAAAGGTTCCACTGACCTCAAAAACAGCTTTGCTCAACTCCATTAGCGCAATGCTCTTGCCCAGACAGCTCGATCTCCCGGTTCCAAATACCAATTCATTGATTCTCTCATACCCCTTAATCGTTTCGTCGTCGCTCTCGATCCACCGCTCAGGGTGGAAGGTGTCAGCGTCTGGCCCATAGAAATCCTTGCGGTGGCCGACTGCATATGAGGCCACTCCGACTTCAGTTCCCGGTGGGATAAAGACTCCGTTGATGGTTGCACCATCAGGGTATGGTGAGACTCGTCCTGCGAGACCTTGTAACGGCATAAACATCCGGAGGCCTTCTTTGATACAGGCCTGGAGGTAGGGTAAAGCTTGAGCCTGACTGTTGCTGATGACTGGATAGTCGATGTTACCAGCATCCACTGCAGCGGCAATCTCCTCTCGCAGTTTGCTGTACGTTGGAGGGCTGGTCAAGATATACAGGAACGTAGTCCGGAGTGCAGTGGCAGTTGAATCGGCACCTGCCAGGATCTGGAGCAGAGATTCAACCTCACATTCCTGCTGGGAGAGGCCGTGGTTGACGAATGAGCCCAACATATCATCTACCTTCTTTGCATCAGGTCCAAATCGCTCGGCCACCGCCTTGTGGGCGACGCCTACAATGGCCCCGAATCCTATCTTGTCAGTTGGCTTGGGTGCCGCCCCTTGCATAAGTCGGCTGTTGAGAAACGCCAGAATTGTCGGGTGATTTGAACTCATCTCCATGATTGGATAGAATGCGGCGCTCGACTTGTGGTAATCGTAAAGATCTTCGTTCTTGATCAAAAATCCAATCGCCTGGCCGAAAGCGATTTGAGTCAGTATGTCAAGAGTGAAGTAACCTGCTAGCTTTGCAAAGTCCATGGCCTGATTCTTTTCAACGTAGTCTCGACGAATCAAATCTAGTAGTTCTAGTACTCGTGCATCGATATCTGCTTCAAGCCTAGGAACTTCTTTTCCGGTGTACTAAGAAAGAACGTGAGCCCCGTGGTCCATAACAGAAACCCACTGAAAGGGTATCACGTACCCCCGGCATCAACTTCGTCCTGAGATCAGTATGGGCCTTCTCATCTGCCATGGACAGCAGATTATCTCGACGTGGATCGAACTTCATTCCTCTGAACCAGCGACCCTTAGTGAAAGGTGATCTGGGGGCATTCATATGTCTTTGGATCACAGGGTCATCTGTCGCTATGTAGTCGGGGCCGATGCGTACAGGCGAGCCTAGCATTATTCGTGTGAACCAACGTTCTTCTTAATGAATGTGACCATTGCGCACCATATTTCCTGAGCGCGTCTTCAACTGCCAGGTATAGGGTGCCCCTGCAGGTGTAGTAGAACATCCATAGAGGTGAGATAGCGGCAAGCCAAGGACCTTTGATGTGCTGGAGTTTTCGATATTGCATGTAGGTGGTCACGGTCCAATACAGCACGTACAGAACGATGCAGGAGGCGGCGATCAGTGAAAAAGAAAAGCCAAAGATGTCGGATAGAGCCATTGTGGAATCCTTCACATCAATGCTTGCAGTCTTTTGCGCAGCTAGGACTCAGGAACCAACAACACATCAGATATGGCACCCACCAACAGAGGTAACGTAGCGAGGAAGCGGGCGACAATCGGCGGCATAGCTATTATACGAAACAGCTGGGTCGATCCTGCATGGAGTGACCAGCATCGACGGCATCCATGGGACAGCAGTTCAAACCACTACTGCAGGCGGTGCCGACATTTGGAACAGGGCCGAATAGTTCCAAGCCCCATCCGCTTCCACGCCGTCGACTAGAAACAGGGACTTTGTGTAGAAGCTGCGTGCGTGGAGCTCGCCTGCCGATGCAGCTTTGGCGGCGTGGATTTGCACGTCTTCGCCCTAAAGACTCGGCCCGCGTCGCTTGATTTCGACGACTTGGAGGGCATGCTTCTCCAATCCATGTATCGTTATCAATGCTAGTATAGGCGAATGTCTAGGCATCAAGGCCTAGCCACTTAGTCTTGCGCGGGGAGCTTCCACGCCGGGGAGGGCGGAATGCCCCAGCGATAGAGCTGACTGGCAAACCTACGAGTGAGTTCATCCAAGTGATCGTGACGTACTTCCGGCAGTAGTTTGATTGATATCATAGCGATAGATGACTGAATAACGCCAGCACCCCGTTTTGACGGTAAACAGAAGCTGTGTGCGATGTTTGCAAGGGTTCTGCCACGAGGGGCTGCAAGCCTATCTGGACCGACACGCTAGACCATGTGGCTGTCCAAGGTTGTTGTTCTGGAGGGCGTGTATACGAGAACTTCCTCTCCCGGTTGGTCCGACCAGCGGATGCATCCCTTCGTGCTGACAGGAATCATTCTTGCTCTCCACGATGCATGACATAGGGCCCAGGCTCTTCGTTCCGGGCTCTCCTTGCTTTGCGGATACTTGAACAGGGAAATCGATCTCCAGCCGTTCAACTCTGCTTGGGACATTTCATCATTGCGGACAGTATAAGCAAGTAAGACGTTTCTGAACCTGGTCCGCTTTCGTCTGAGCTCTGTCGTCCCTTTATCTCTCAGATTGGACTTGCTTGCGACCTAGAGTGTATGGAAACCAAGCCATCGACTCGGAGTAACCGCGCGAGATCGCGACCATGGCAGAAGAGGAGGAAGTAGGCGACATCGAAGTGCGCGAGGATATGTCGGTATGCATCCCAAGCGCTTGAAATACGTCCTTGGTGGTAATCACTCATCCATTGCAAAGACGCTGAACGACAACGACTCTGGGTATTATGATGACGATGCGTGGGTTTGGAACAATCCGGCCAAAGATCTCCTTCTGACCACGGTAACAGTGAGTCGTCAACGAGGTCTGTAGCTTCAAGTATTTATGATTATGAGCGATCTCATGGACGGACATATCATGCGGTAAGCTTTTATGCACACTTTTCCATCATACCAAGGCTCAAACTAACGTAAGACAGTACCATGCCGGCAGTAAGTCTGATGGTCTTCTTATGACCCATTGCTGACTATATCAGAATATATTCTTCCAAACGATGAAGTACTGATATCTTGACCCTCACCATATTTATGTTGCATGCTGACTTGCTCCCCAGGCCGAGCAGGACAGGTGATGCTCGATATACTCCAAGGGCGAAACCGCCAAAATGGCTAACCCAGGCAGGATCGATGTCATGTATCATGCTGTGCGCCTTTCGGTTGGAAACAGACTCTTCTTTGCCCCAGTGAATCCAACTTCCGTCCTCGACGTCGGTACTGGCACAGGGCTCTGGGCGATCGATTTTGCAGACGCACACCCGGAAGCCGAAGTCATTGGAACTGACCTCAGTCCCATTCAACCAGACTACGTGCCCCCGAACTGCCGGTTCGAGATTGCAGACGCAGACGAGGAGTGGACGTTTCGCCAACAGTTCGACCTCGTCCATTCTCGTGTCATGAACGACACGTCCTTGAAGGACTGGCCTCATTTTTACCGGGAAGCGTTCAACGTCCTCAAACCGGGTGGCTGGGTCGAGTCTCAAGAGTTCAGTTACAAGCGGTACTCAGACGACGGTTCTCTGCCGGCAGATTCCCGTATCACTCACTGGGAAAACCTGTGGACGGAGGGAATTAGCAGGATCGGCCTCAAAGGCCACTGTGATCCTGACCTCGTGATGCAGCAGATGCGTGACGCAGGGTTCACGAATATCACAAGGATGAATTTCAAGTTGCCCATCGGGCCATGGGCCAAGGACGCGGCGTTGAGGGACGCCGGCCTGTATGGATATGTGAATTTAATGGACGGTTTCTACGGGTTGAGCGTCAAGGTTTTTACGCAATTTTTGGGCTGGACCGTCGAGGAGTTGGAAATCTTGCTTACCGAGTGTAGGCAGGAGTTGAGGCGCAAGGATATCCATGGCTACTGGCCCATGTGAGTTTGCATTCTACCATTCTACCGTCCTCGAGTCCTACTCACAGACGGCCTCAACGCAGCTGGATCATGTACGGCCAAAAACCTCTCCACCCTTGACGGGTGCCCGAAGGAACTACCCTCCTCGGAACATTGTGATCCTCGAATAATCAGGGGATCTGCGATCTCTCGGTTTCGATACAGCGCCGGCGTCAGCATTGTGCGGAGAGCTTCGGCGGGAGTAGACCCAGTATATACCAAAGGATATTCGGCAACGGAAGGGGAATGCATTTAAATCTAGTCACCCCAATGACGCAGAAATGACGACTAGGAAGCTCGGATACATGAATTGGCATCCCAGTTGCCTTGACTTCAATCAATGGTTTATTTCTGCCCCAGCATTGGAAGCCGTAGATTGGCATATCTGAATCGACTCCAGAAGTCCAAGTGAGAGGGAGCGAGGGAGCAAACTAGTTAATGCTAAAGGTAAAGGCGGCATGTTTAACTGACCAAGACAGACGCTAGCGTTGTTTTAAAGCAGCAGGCTGGGGTTGGATCCACATGAAGTCCAAGACGGCTCCGAGTCGCTTTCTCCGCGTCGCGAATCTTGTCGCATCTCGTTGTGAGCAGCCTACAGAGGGCGGCGCCTCTGTCTATCACAGCTTCACCGTGTCGCAAGCTTTCAAGTACGACAGGCGTCATTCGGCTTTGCTCTGTATCCGCTCTAGCATCGCCCCCCGCCCAAAATGCCTCATGGTTTTGGTGAGTTATCGTCACCCGCTCCACCTTGGCCTCAGCGTCACCATGCCTGTACGCTTTCGCAGAACAGTCTTGACCAAATACTGAACGTCGCGTAGAAGACATCGATGATGCAGACGCCATCTTCCACGACCCAACGGATGGCGACCTTGAAGCAGAGGAACAAATCAATGGGGAATTGAAAGACCAGGCTGAGGAAAAGAAGGAAGAATCCGACGAAGAGGAGGCGCCAGTGACTTCTAAAGATGCGGGCGATGTTCCGGAGGATGACGTGAAGGACGGTGCAAGAGGAGAAGACGACGCCTCCGAAGATAGCGACAAGGAGGAGGAGGAGGATGAGGAGAAGGAGGAGGAAGAGGAAGAAGGCTCCGAGTACAGCGTCGAAGCTATTCGAGCTCACAAATTCCTTAAAGGCGAGGTTTACTACTTGATCAAATGGCAAGGCTACGGTGAACATGACAATACGTGGGAACCTGAAGATAACTTGTTACCGTAAGTCTGACCACTGCCGCAATGTCGCATCAGCGTCGCCGTCGCAAATCCAGCTAACACGACATGCCTTCTCCAGACATGCTCGCCAGACCCTCGCGAAGTACCACAAGAATCTGGGTGGACCGCCGGTTCCGCCCGTGAAAAGGACAAAGTCAAAGCAGAGGTTGCGTGGACAAGCCTCGTCCGAAGACCTCCCGGCCACGAAGCGTCGGCGGCGCAACAACGGTGACGTCTCAGAGAGCCCCGGGGACAACCCCCCTGAAGAGACCGTTGGCACGTGGCTTCCTAGCAGAGAAGACTGGGAGAGTCTGGTGGTCAAGGTCGAGATGGTGGAGCGAGATGACGCCGGCCAACTACTCGCCTATATCAGGTTCAAGAATGGCAAACGGTCCAAAGTCGGCATGGATATGGTCTACAGACACTGCCCCAGACCGATGCTCAGGTTCTACGAAGAGCATCTGAAGTTCAAGTAAGACAGGGACATATCAAAGGGTTTGACCGCAGAAAATACTGACGCTCAGCCAGTGGACCCTAATGAACCACCCTCTCTGCACTGTATATTAACCTCCCCCACCTTTTCCACTCGGCAGATCAGGGCGAACCCGCCCAAAGGTTAATATTGTTTTGGGGACATGATGGGAGATTTGATGATTCTTTGCTGTACGGCGCTGGAAACAAGGACGGGAACGAGGCTATGGGGTTTGGGACCGTGGACAACCGCCAACGGGGTTTGCGGTGGATGTTGGGGGATTTCCCGACATGACAAAGAACGAAGAAGAGCACAATCTGCCGACTCCTCTCTCGAGGCCGCGGAGTTGCCAGTGGAGCTCAGCAAAGCTTTTAAAAGTTGATGGAAGCGAGAACCGGTAAAGCAGAGAAAGAGTCGGGCTTTTTTCTGTGGTGTGGTGCAAGCCTGGGGTGACGGACTTTGATGGAATGGAATATGCCACTTGCGGCGCACGGTTCGGCGCTTTCCGAATCGAGGAATGTATGAAGAACAGACAAGGTTGATGACGACTTGGTTCGAGTTCAAGAGGGAGAAGGAGGCACGCAAGGAAACAAGCAGGGAGGCAAGCTTTGGATGACCAGCCGAGCTACGGCGGGAATGGCTACTCTTCGTCTGGGTTTGCGCAGCCCGGCACCGCAACAATTTCAGCGCCAACTACATTGTTTCTTGTTTCATTGCGGAATTGAGCTCAGTAAGGGTGGACGAGGCTGGCAAGCACTGAGCTGGAAGCAATGAAAAGGCAAAGTCTTCGCAAAGCGACCTTGGAACCGATCAGGATACCACCGGCCAAAGCATGAACACTGGGTTCCTGCAGAGATCCTGTCGTGATAGCTGTTTCTTCTCTTTTTCTTTCCTTTCGCTTCTCTTCCTGTTTGACTTCTCGCTTGATACCAGCCAATTGATAGCCTTGCTCTGCTCTGCTCTGCTGTCTCTGGCCCGTTCGAGGATATCGCGGCTTGTGCATCTCAACATGTCACAATATGCGGTGCGCAGGCAACAGCTAGGCCGCCGTCTGACCGTCCTGATCTACAAGGTCGTGTCTCATCTGCTTCGGCAGGTCCAAGTTCCCATTGCGACAGAGGTTGCTGAGTGCTGTTGATCCTCACAAATCCTCCCGTCAGTCCTCCACAAACTCCGCTAAAAACACGAAGCGAGTATCACATATGTCACGTCCGTGTTTCCTCAACACCTTGGTCATGTCGCTTTCGTCCGGACTTAGGAGGAGAGAGTCATCCGTCTCGGTCCACACGCCGCGCATAGTCTGTGGAAGAAGACTCTCCATATCCAAGTCAGCTTCTGGTAGAACAGTAGACCTTCCGACGCCGCTAACTCGGTTCTGTCTTTGCTGCTCATTCATTATACGACGACGGTTCGCCAGCATGATATCCACGACCTCGTTTGCAAGTCCGAAATCGAAGCTGGTAGACTCGACGGCCTTAAACAGCACAGGCTCCAGGTTCGGGACATGTGGGTGCAAGCTCCGCTGAAGAGCAATCCATTCGTCCGTTTCGTGGCCGTCAGGCTCTGGTGAAGAACCTTCTCTGGTTTGCACCTGCTCTGTCTGCTCCTCAACTTGTTTTTCTTTACCCTTGGCATTTTCCGTGGGACCTGACATATCTCTCGAGGCCGGTGACGATCCCAAGGTCGGAACATGAGGAGGTAAGAGCAGAGGAGGTTCAGAGAAGCTGTGGTCTTCCGTCATGATCTCAAGTTTCGGGGGATCCCGACGGTGCCCGGATTCAGTTATTTCTCTGCCCCTCGTGACATTCGTGTCATTCTCCATGAGATTCCCATGTTGACGCATCGCAGATGGGCCGAAGCCAACTACATCGAACCTGCCCAGTGGCTGCGGGAGTTCGAGAGCCCTATCAAGCCTGTCTTCGATGTCTTGAAACAGTGCCGCCGTGGTCCTCCCTTCATTGTAGGCACGAGGCAATTCTTCGGGTCCTGTTTCATATTCCTGGACGGACTCCTGGGCGGTTTCAAACTGTTCAGAAGGCTGGTGGTGATACGATGCAACTGAGCCGCTGTTATCCGCATCCAGAGTCAACTCTGATCCTTCGTTCCATTCGTGCTCCTCATTGCTGTTGTGATGTTCTGAAACAAAGAGTGGCGAGTAAGCAGGATCGGTTCGTACACGCTTTGGTGGGTTAGAGGGGGTGGTAAGATGCGAGAGCTCATCATCCCATTTTAAGTCTGTCGTGGGAAGAGTGCGTGGCGGACCGGGTGCAGTATTCTCAGTGCCGAGTGAATGGTGCTGTTGAATATTTGTGCCCCCCAGCCCATCTTGCGGCTGCTTCCGTTTCCCTCCTGTAGAGAGTGGGAATGCCGCAGCAGCTTTTGGTGATGCGTCTCTCGCGCTCCATGTTGACCATTGTGTTTGCGCATCGCTCTCCTTCGACTGGGCTTCTCCCATCTTTGCTGCCAGATCTTGCGACGGTTCCGTTTGACTTTGACTCTCCGATTGGAGACTGTAGTTCAGGGTCTGACCCTGAATACCGGATTGATTCGATTCCTGCGTAGATTGCGACTGTGAACCTCCTCCAGCACGCCTCTTCCTTGACTCGTTGGGCCCAGGTGGACGACTTGTGGTGGAAGGTTCCGGTTGGAATGGGAGAGGCTTGAGGCGTGGAATTTGAGAGTTGTCTCGGGGAAGAGGCGTTGGAAGGCTGGCGTTGCCTTCTGTGGTCAACAAAGGATCCGGCTGTCTGCCGCCAGCAAGACTAGAGTCTTCGAGAAGGATGACTTGCGTGCCAAAATCGTTCTGGGCATCTGTCACGGGTGGTGGTCTTCCATGTATGCCCGATTGTCCGTTGTCGACACTTTCGCCAATTGACCAAGTTGTCGATGGTCTATGATAGCCGTGTCTCCTCATAAATTTCGCACATTCGTAGCAAATAAGTTTGCCTTCGTTGTCATGTCGCCATTTGACACTTCCAACAGTAAAGCAGTTCGTACATTGGTAAGCTTCTTGGGTGTCAGATGTGACAGATGTTGCTTGATCATCTTCCGGGGCGCTGACCGGTTCAGATGCTTTAACAACTTGTTCGTTGGTTTTCCCAGACAAATAAGGAGCAACTTCTGACAAGGTCAAACTGTTATTTTCACAATAGTCGGGAAGAACTCTTGAGACAAAGAAATGCTTCCACTCTGCAGGGGTGTGGGTACCACGGTGCTGAGCCAGCTCCTCCCATGGAGTGTCGAAGTCATCGAATTCCCAGCCGGCATACGTCTCTGCCATCTCGTAAAGTTCGTGATATTCCTCTTCGGTGAATGCTCCGCGGGACGGAGACTGCGGTTTTGTCGAAAGCTGCGCCTCTTTGCCGACGTCAAACTCACCTGCACGTTTGGATAGCTCAGGAGAAGTTCGCACGGTGCGGCTTCCCTCCCCATGCGGAGCCACAGCGTCTGGCAGCCTGTCTGCATCTCTGCCAACCGCGGCTGTCGTGGACCGATTCGGCGCAGACTCAGGTTTGGCCCGTTCTTCCTCTCCATCGTCGTGTAGTTCTCGACGACGCTTCTTCTTTTGTAGAGGATGAGCTGGTCGCGCGGCAGGCTTATCCACGTGAGAGTTTTCAAGAGCAACAGCCTCACTGACGGGTCTCTTCTGGAATTGGGTATGTTTTATCCATCTATCCCGCCAACTCTGAAACGTATGTCTTGGATTCACCTCTTCCATCTGCTTGTAGATCTCATTTCCTTTCCAGGCTCCTCCGCGGTCAATGAATGGTTTCATCCACTCCCACAGAAACCGATCGTCCTCTGGAGTGAAAGGCGTCCTTCCCGACTTTGGGGCTGTGACAGTACTACCAACAGGTCGCGAGACTCGTGAAGGGGCTCCGACTGCATGGTCGGCGAGATTCTCAAGTTGGCCATTGCGGATCGAGAGCTCGACGTATCTGTACGAGTGGGTTCCTGGCGCATTGTTCTTCCTGAGGTGGTCAACAAGCCTCACATCGGCGTCGGTGTCTCTGTCGACAATGATAGCGCCATTGAGTCGAGCATTCTGGATCATCTGCTGGCGCTGAGGGATGACGTGAGAGAACCATAGCCTTTGCCCCGCGAACAGAGTCGCGCGAGGTTGACTGTCATTGTCATCATTGTGCGTGCGCGGCACACCATGATACACAATGTGGCCTGACATTGACTGCCGGGTGGTGAGGATGAGGGGGTTTACGGCAGGGTTATCGTTGCATCTTGGGGGCGCAGGTGGTGTGCAATTGTTTACGGAGGATGGAAATCAACAACGACAACCTCTCCGCATTTTTGGTCCTGTCCGCGACCTGCCCGCACGAAACCACGTGATGTTCTTGGACCTCTGTCTGGATACCTCGCGAGCTCGCTACCACCCGCGCACGCCCCAGATTTGTTCCTGAAACGAGATACGGAATACGTCCCACATCCCAAGGAGCCTCCCAAGAAAGGCAAAACACCCCGAGCAAAGAGCGAAACACAGGGCGGAATTGAGCGCGAGTATAGACCAGAGAACAAGTCGGTGGGAGACGGCAAGTTATCGGAAGCGGGCTGACAGGTTTGGGGCATCAAGTCCCGCCTTGTTGGACCTTATTATCACCTGGGCTCCGATTCGTGTGCCGAATTGTGCGAGGTCAACGGGATTGTGTACATGGTGGTTGCTGTGGCTCCACCATCTGGACCCTGCGGCGCTGGCCTCTCAGTTTCTCTCAGTTTCTCGGCTGCTGCTGGCTTAATTACTGCCACCACTGCTTTCCCCGACCGACAATTTGGCACTTCTCTTCACAAAATCAATTAATAGATTCCTTCCCCTTCAATTGCACCCTCGCTGCTCCCTGCGCGTCCCTCGTCCATCGCCTTCGCACCTCCACCGAGTCGAGCATCATCCCGATCCTCTTCGTCGACCTCCATTCAATAGAAGCCGTCGTCCTCATCTCACGCAGTCCCCAACCCCATCTCCTCAGCCATGTCTCAAGACCTCACATACGCCGAGGTGTCCAAGCACAACACCAAGAAAGATCTCTATCTGGTCATCCACGACAAGGTCTACAATGCCTCCACTTTCATTGATGAGCATCCGTATGTGACATTGTGTCTCCAATGTCCCCAATGCCCTCCTTCATTCCCCCACTGCTGGTGGCCCCACATTGCGATTGACATTTGACGATGCTTCCCAATCTCCATCCTCCAGCTATGTCGATGAGTTCGTGACTGACAATCGAGCGTGAATGTTCTAGTGGTGGTGAAGAAGTCCTCCTCGACGTAGGAGGTCAAGACGCAACCGAAGCATTTGAAGATGTCGGCCACTCAGACGAAGCCCGGGAGATCCTCGAAGGCCTCAAGGTCGGCTCCCTGAAGCGCGTTCCAGGTGACCCAGCCCCCAAGGTTGGCGCCACTGATAAGATCTCTGCTGGTCCTGGTGGAAAGGGCGATGCTGGCACCGGCATGGGTGTAGCCATGTACGCTGTCCTCTTGGTCGGCGCGGCTCTGGCATATTTCGGATACACATACATGCAAACCCAAGACAAGAAATAGATGGCGTTCCATGTGATGGGAGTGCTGGCGGTGAAAATATTGGGTTACTGGGACGGGTTGCGTAATTGAGAACGTGTCGACCTTCGATTTCGTTTCTAGGACTTGCACATTTACCGAAGGTGGCTGCATTGCGTTGTGTTCGAAGCGAATGCACAAGGCGCCGCAAATCTACTTGGGCCAGAACAACCCCTTCTACACCTTTTTGCTCAGCTGTGAATACACAAAGGATGAACACCAGATCATGCTACTTCGACATCAACCTGTCCGGGAAAGCCATCCATCCAGCTCAGACAACTCTTCTGGAGGAATCCACCTACGGCGCAGACTTGGAGTTTCTCTCCTCATCCTTGTGGTGTACCGGGACGCGTCAACCAAGTCAAATGTTCTATGCTTGCTACATGGATAGATCTAGGGCATTGGGTTTGGCTTTCTGTAGTTGAAAGAGCTACTGAAGTTCTGAAATGTTGTTCCAGTTCGCGTTGGTGGCCTCTCTCGCTCGCTTTTGCTTTCGTCCCAGCCATCAGACCCAGTGGCTTTGTGCTGTTCTTTCGAACTCGACCAACCGCATATCCCAGCCAAAGTGATCGCCGACGACTCGCTCAACTCAAATCATGCAGTAGACCAAGGCTTAGTTTCTCAACTTCTCGCGGGGCGGGCGCTCCCGATGAATAGGTGTCAGGCACTTGGCCATGAGTATACAAAAACGGGGGTTCTCGACTGGATACCTATTGTAATGGCAACACGTAATCCATGACCGACAAGGCCAGGCAGACGAGGCTGTGTACTCGGCACAATCGACATGTTGAGATTTCTTATCTACTGGTGCGTGCGTGCCAGTCCGTACGCATGCTTTTCCTTACCCACACGCTACATTAATGTACTCCGTACTGGACGTACAGAAATACTCGTACACGGCTAGGCTTTTGCCAGCCCGAAGAGGGGCTATAAGAAAGGCTACGTGCCCCAGGGGCAGGCTTCAGAATTGATCGGATCGGGTGAAATGGAAGAGATAGATGCACGGACGAAGCCCGTCGGTAAGTACGGGTGTGTATAGAAACGACACACACGACTAGGGGCTCCAAAATAACCAGGTATCGAGAGCGCCGATGAACATGGGGCTTGCGAGCGATTTTTCGAGGTTTCAAAACGTGGGAAAGACTTGAGCTTCAATTGCAGTCATCTTTTTCGACCCTTGGACCTTCTTCCTTCCAACTTCCCCATCCGAACGGTGGCCGCTGAGCGTATCTCGTGGGTGCTTGATGCTGAGCCAAGCGGAGAGCTCGATGGCCACGGAAATCGATCGCCGCGGGATATCCATGACAATCCTCTTCGTTTGGAGGTTGCTTGGAGAGGAGGGGGTTCGACATGGTCGACCGTCGTAAAGGAACCTTCTGTCGTGGCAGGGCCATTGTTGGCCTAGAGTCCACCACACACATGCCACCGTGAGCATCGTATCGCACTTACGACGTGGGCCTACGCAAACGCCATAAAATGCCCTGGAACCAAACTCCCCCCTTTACTCCTCCTGGTCGTTTCCCGCGCGTTTCGATATTGTTTACCATCGGCCAGGCAGCCGACGTTGAAGACTTCCACGCCTGGGCTTCCAATGCACAGACCCAGATTCTCGCTCTCATCGCGATGCGAGTGTCTTCCTGCTTCTGGAAAGCCAGTGGACGCCATTGCTTCTACAGCACATTCCAAGTCTTGCAGGGCAGAAGAGGGAACCACGGATTGACGAAGGGGACGGAGGGAAGCAAGGCTCTGCATGTATCCCCATAAATTGTGCATTATGACTCCTCTTACTGCAACCCGAGGTCAAATGGGATCCTGGCCTGTTGCTAGGTCCGTCAAAATCATGAATGCGGTGCATCAAACGGCTGTTCCCTTCCTCTAAACTCGTCGCAAATCCCTGATCACCACTGCCGCATTTATCTGTAATAACTTGTGGGCCTCTGACTATACGCTTGATACTGCGGATTCGCATGTGCCTGCGTAGGTGAAAACACTGGATAAGCCGAGCTTTGTGGTAGCGGCGTGATAGGCCTCTGCGCGGGATCGACAGGGACTGGAGGAGGGACGTGACTTGGAGCCGGGGGCGGAGAGCTGACGGGCGGGACTGGATAATCGTACGACACGGGTGGCTGAGATGGTGGATATTGTGAGGATGGAGGCTGCGAGGGTGGCATTCCTTGTTGCGGTGGATATGGCTGTGGAGGCCCTGGGGGAGGCTGTGATGTTGTTGGCAGATGTTGGTGGCTGAGATCCTCAGTTGAGTAGTTTGAAGGTGAATAATCTTTCCCTTCGTCTGCATACTGTAACTGTGCTACATTCGGCGGTTGGATTGCTGGGTACGGTTGACGTCCTGGAGGAGCAGAACCGTCGTTGGGTGGAGGGTACCCCGCGTAAGGATCTGAAGGTGGAGGATGTGATTGACGACGGAGTGGTCCTTGTGCTGCATTTGGGTAAGAGGCGTAGTTATCGGGCACTTGAGAAGGGGGAGGTTGAGTTTGATTTGAGGGAGTCTGGCTCTGAGGCGGTGGCGAGGCCACCGGATACGGAGGCTGAAAGGCTGGTTGTTGCTGTTGCTGTTGCTGGTTTGAAGCGTAGGGTACAGCGTTGTTGGGTGGTTGGCCATCTGAAAATACCATTGTTTAGACCTTGTTCCGAAGAGCTTGTCCCAAAGATGGTTCAGAACTCACCAGGCGTGTAGAATCTTTGAGGCGGATAACCCTGTTGAACTGGCGGGCCGCCTCCTGCAGGCCCGTATCCGTATGCTGCAGGGCCAGGACGAGCGTATTGTGCGGCGGACTGTGCCATGGATGACTCCAAAAGGGCTTCATAATCGCGGCGTGCCTTGATGAATTTCTCGTTGAGTTGCTGGAAATCGTCTGAACGACCGATAGATGTTAGCATTGTGTTGCACCGTGACAGTCTTTCTCTCTCCTCTGGATTTACCTTTCTTTTGCGTATATTTCCCAATCAGCTCAATTAACTTGGGCCGAATCGCCAACGTGCTGTGGTACAACTCGGTAATCTCCTCGTTGTCTCGCACGTTCATGTCCCCCGTGCTCGTGCTTAGAAGGGCGAGCAGTTTCTCGACATTCTTGATCTGCCCAAACACCTCTGCCTCCATTTGTGCTTCTTTCTGCAATTCCTCGGGAGTGGGGTCTTGTAGCTTCTCGACGTAGTTGAGGGGGAAGATTCCCGTTTGGCCGCGTAAAGAGCCCTTCCACCAGTCTTTGTATACGGATTCAAGAACGGCAATTACGTCGCCTTTGCGGAATTGCAACTCGCCGGGTTCCGAAGGTTGAAAGTCGAAGAGGGCCCGTACCCGCGAAACGGTGGCAGCGGTCGTACCTGAGGGCACCGCCTGATGCTCTGCCTGCTGTGGAACACTGCCTGGTGGCTGGGCTGCTAACTCCGCTGGACCGCCAGAGGGTTGGCTGGAGGGACCGGCAGCGGATTTGTCTTGAATGGAGAGTTTGAGAGCCATTTGCAATTCTTCCTCTTCTCTCCGTCTGTCCCAATCTGTGATTGCACTCTTGACGGGGGCTTGAGGGGGTTGGAGGTTGGGATCTGGACGTCTCGGTCAGCCTTGTAGAGAAACCGGGGTGAAATCTCACTGTCAACTCACTCTGTGCTTTCAATCTCATATATGCCTGCTCCATGATGCCCAACTCGGTATTACTCGAGAAGTCTTTGGTCCAGGCCTCCATCCTTTCCACTATCTTGGATTTGACTTGTTGATGCGTATTCTAGAGCCCGCCCATCAGCAAATTCCCTTGTGGTATGACATTACCGCGTCCTAGATTCTTTGAAGCGAAGCAGAGGGTTACGTACTCGATCATTCGCCAAACGCAACAAAGCCTCAGTGAAACTCCGACTTGCCAGTTCCCTGTGCATCTGAATCCCACAATTTTGCGACAACGCATTGGCAAGCTCTAGGGTGTAGAGCTGGACATTGGCATTACGATGCGCCAGCCGTTTGATCATGGCGGCCACGACATCTTTGCTCCCGCTCTCGCTGGACGAGACTCTGTCGCACACGTCGAGGATGTATTCCCAGTTCTCGGAGGTCAGGTTTTCATCGGTGGCCTTGGCTATATAGGAGAGAACCAAGAGAGGCAAGAGTCAGCACATGTACACAGATGCGAGGCAGCAGTGGAAGCGAAGTGCAGTGCTCTCAAGATCGTGAGCTTACCAACGGCATCGTCGAATGTATTTTGTTGTGCCCGGAACATGGCGGGCAAATCAGCTTGATTAATCGAACCAAAGGATGTAGCAAGGAGAGCGAATGCAGATAGTTATGACATGAACAGAAGGCTCGGTATGGAAGCACGACTTATCTTCGGCCTTGATGCGGCGCAGCCTAATGACCAGATGCCACAGGGTGCTAGCATGAACTCACCTCCAGCTTTTAGCGCATGTTGAATCTCGGTGACGCAGCAGGTCAAAAGTGGCGGGTGAAAGGTGGAGAATCCTCCACACAAGCCACACTGCGTACGAGCGAGGTACCCAGTACTGCATAACATCACTGACACACGCAGCAGCAGCAGCAGCAGCAGCAGCAGTAGAGGACTCGGAAGGGTGTGTAGCAGTACTCAACCCAGCGGTGCACATGCAGAAACCATCTCCCAGGTAGATGCCTACCCACGAGCGCTTGAGGTGTGGAAAGACAACCCATCATACACACAAAATGGAAGCTCTTTATTTCGAGGAGCTCTCTCGTCTACATGGCTCATCTGCCTTGCTGTTACACTAGAGGTCAAAATTCCTCGCTCATCTCGGCTTTTCAGACCTCTACATACTATCGTCCCGGAATTGCGTAGCCACCAGACGGGCCCGACCCTTTCATTGCCCATTGACCTTTGCCCATATTCCACAAAACTCCTTTGCCCGCTCGTCTGATCATAATGTTTCCTTAAAAGTCGTAAAAGCAACGGCAAGCTGACAGCCTGCAGAGAACGCTGCGCGAGAAAAAAGAATACCCGTAAATGGACGTGGGCAACCCTCGATGGGTCCCGTGTCGAAAAGAAGTTCCGTTGCGGTGCGTCTAGTAAATCGCCTCTTCCCAAGTCTTGATCTGGTAGTTGACAATGCATTTTGAAGGATGCAAATGAGCATATAACACTCCGGCGCAAGGGGCCGACAGCAAATCTCGCCGAGTGTAAGGTCGCGTCTGTCCAAAAACACAGGCAAGTCGGATAAGGGCTCGTCTCAATCACACGTGGTCATAGTAATTGTACAAGAATCAGACCAGCACAACCATCAGTTGCCTCTATTGGCCTTCTCGGCGGCTCTGCTTTCTTTCGCTGACTGAACAAGAGGCGCTAGGCTGGAAAGCGGGGCACAATTATGCATGAATGGATGCTGTTGTCCCAGGTTAGACAAGTAAACTCGAAAGTGTGGGAGACCGTCTTACATGTAACAAATCGTGAGCACTTGCTCGCTTCTCAGGTTCGACTTTCAGGGCGAAATGGAGGAAATCTCGGAAAACTGGCGACAGTGCTTGCTCGTCCTTGATACGTGGTGTCCCGTACTTAGCGATCAAGTACAAGGCCCGCAGCGGTGACTCTGTCAGATATGGCGGTTCTCCCTCGATCATCTCGATCGCCATGATGCCCAAACTCCAGATGTCGACCTTTCGGCCATATTCTTTTCTCGTCACCACCTCCGGAGCCATCCAGTATGGTGTTCCAACCATCGTGGTGCGCTTGTTGTGAGTGTCATTGATTTGGGCACAAAACCCGAAATCTGTTAGCTTGATGTCCCCTCTTTCCGAGAGCAGGATGTTGTCAGATTTGATGTCTCGGTGTATCACATTTTTAGAATGCAGATGTTGTAAGCCGTAGAGTGTCTGAGACCGTCAGCAATGGAACGCGGCACCGATTCTCCGGGACAATACTAACCTCCCTACACACTGCAGCAATTTGGCCTTCGCTCATGACATTGAAGGTCACCACATCGGTGAGACTGCCACCTTGCATGTATTCCATGACAACCCACAGGTCTCCCTCGTGCAGATAGCTGTCGATAAAGTTGACAATGTTTTTATGCTTGCTGTCCTTCATAACAATGATCTCGTTGATGATCAAATCTTTCTTTGGTTGTTGTTCGAGGTTCATTTGCTTAATGGCAACACACCGTTTTGTGCCATTTTCGAACGCTGTATAGACACCACCAGAAGCACCTTGTCCAATTTTGTTGAGGTTGCTGTACTTTGTGGTTGGGTCACCCGGAGTGCATATCGCTCGTAACCTGGCTGTGACATCCACGATGTTGCTTTGTTGCCGCTTCTGTCGCGGGCGAGGCACAGCAGCAACCTGCGGAGTTCCTTCGAGGGCTGGTGAAGCTGTCACTGCAGCAAATTGCGCTTGTGGAATATTGGGGCTGATTTGTTGAGGCAGGATCTTTGGTGGAACCTCGGGGGCTCCGTGCGCAACTTGACGCTGGCTTCGACTCCGGTCTAGTTGTTTACTCTGAATGGCTTGTTGTGCTAGCAGCATTGCCTGTTCTTGCTGTTGTTGATACTGGGCAGGAGATTGGATTGCCGGCTGGGTGCGCGGCGGTGTTGCATTCGGTCCTTTCGAATTGGACCGACTTCGAGCTTCTTCTTGGGGAACTGATGGTGTATTGGGTAGAGAGACTGGCGGCGGTTGCGCTTTCGGCGGCTCCTGAACTGGCCGTAGCGGTAGGTCTCGGCTCATAGGAGGAGGCGGCGCAGGCCGAGAGGGTGCCATATCTCGCAGACTCTGAACAGGAGGTTTCGGAGCAGGCCGATTGGGCATCATCATCACTGGTGACTGACCTGGTTTCATGCTTCCCATTGCGCTAGCGGGAGGACCTTTTGGGACAGGTGGCGGGGCGCGAGGGTTTTCAAAGCTGCCCTCGTGATTCTGGGGGAATCGAGGACTAGCGGGGGGTGATATTACACCAGCCATGGGGGAGTACGAAGCAACGCTGGTCCCGATGATTGGCGTCACTGGACTCTGGTAGCTGCTGTTGCTGCTTTGAGGAGAGTCGGAGAGTTTGGCGTGGTCGAACTTCTGCCATACCCCGTCGTCATTGCCACCCAGGTTGTTCTTGTACGTCTCGACGATGTTGACCATCATCTGTGGATTTTGATCTTGCTCAGTTTTGGTGATGCCACTGTCGGCCAGGATCCTCTGCCAGTCCGCAGGTAGTCCCTGTTGGATATGAATCAGCTTGTCAGGTTCGAGAGTGGGGGCCGTTCCGATCAATGGAACGATAGATGATCCATCCAACCAGTCGATGACTTACCGTAAACTGCCCGGTCTGGTTGTCGTAGCCAACATGTATCATGTGCAGAGGATTCTCTGGGGCTGAGATCTTGATGGTCCTCGGAGAACCCAGCATGTTGTTGACGAAACTGGAGAAGCCGCTCTTCTTGCGAAATGGGCCGGCCGGTTTTGTGTGGCCGTCGCCTGAGAAGCGCTTGGGACTGAGCGTGCCATTTTCTGATTTTGGAGGCGTCACTTCCATCATAGCCACCATTCCAGGCCCAAAGGTCTGTGAGTTCCGTAGCGGATGAGACCGAAGGTCGGGGCTGGTATGGGTTTGGGTTAACGGCGGCGGGTATGGTGATTGAGCACCGGCATTCTGATTGTCGTTCATCCCGGTGGCTTGAAAAGAGGATAAGAGACCTGAGGCGTCAAAGGGCGCTCCGATCAAGTCCTTGTGACGGTCATCTGAAGTCTGGGGCGTGAGGGGGAGGTGTTGCGGCACCTGGTAGCCGTTGACTGACGACGCGAGGAAGTTTGCTGAAGGGACGATGGGGGACGGTGCGCCACTGCTGTGTTCAAGCGAGGATGTGGAAGAAGCAAACGCGCTGGATTGGGTTCTCTGATGGAAATCGCGAGACGACAGTGAGGCGTCGTGACTGCGAGGGTATGGGGACGGAGCTGACGGGGCCCGTTGAAGTGCGGCAGACGACTGTTGTTTGCGTAGCGAGCCCTTTGAGGGGAAGGCGGAAGGGGGGGGATTCTTGGTCAAAGTATTTCGACGTCGCTTGGAAGAGGTGAAGGTGGTCAGGTTGGAGGAGGTCGTGTTATGGACGTTGTCCATGGCTCCAAGTCAACGTGAAGGTTGGCAGGTGCAAGTAGTTGCAAGTGCAGGTTGCGGATTCGGTGCAGGTGCCACTGGACTGTCGACTGCGCACTGCAGACTGCGCACTGGCAGTTGGAGGGAACCAAGAAAAGCGGGCAGCAAGTGCCAGGTGGGTGCCAGATGGGCGCCAGGTGGACAGCCCGAGCCACTAATGGTGCTAAGGGTTTAACTGAAGGCCAGCGGGAGCGGCAGATGCCAGATGGGGAACTGAGCTGGTGCTCAGCGCTCAGCTTAGCTTTTGCAGCCCCGGGTGTCTGGCGCCAGGCTTTCAGACTTCAGGCTTCAGGTTCTGAGGTGCTTCGGGGCTCAGGCACAGGTTCAGGCTCAGGCTCGGGCTCAGGCTCCAGCTTCCAGGCCTCATCCAGGGCTTCAAGGGCCTCTAGTCCAGTTAGTTCCTGTGAATCAGGGCGAAGAACCAAGCAAAGCACCAATGAGTGACGCGTGCTGGTGATATTTCTCGCCTTTCTCTTTCTCTTTTTCCCAACAAGGACAAGCGACAGGCGCGCAGCAGCCACTCACCAGTCACCGGTCACCAGTCACCAGAGACCAAGATAGTCACAGCAGCAGCAGCAGCAGCAGCCCTTCGAAGACCCGTTCGCTTGCAGGGTTGGGGCCGAGGCGTGAATGGGCGTAGCACGGAGGACGGAGCACAAGGGAGAAAGATCTGAAGGGCACAAAACACAGACACACACACACTCATACACGGGGGGTTGACGAAGCTTTGAGTCTCTACGGAGTCTTGCTGTGTCCTGCTCGACATGTATCCACCCACGCGCATCGCAGTGCAGCGCAGCGCAGGAAGCATCGACAGCGGTAAGAAGCGCGCACCAACACGTCAAATCGACAGAGTCAAATCCCACCCAACAGGAACGAGCCGTAGAGGAGGTATATTTAGTTACTCCTCGTTGCTGTTTGGTTGCTTCGTCGCCAACGGTTTACCCACAAGGACCTCCAACAGACGCTCGCAGCAGCCGTGTCCACACGCGTTCCTATCTCTCACGAGAGTGTCGCCTGTCTTTTGTCCGGACCTCTCAAAAGGTGGTCAAACTGCTAATGTGATATCAGGTGCGGTCAGATTTCGGCTCAAACCAATTTGGTCTTCGTTTTGTCCGCATCCAAGCCACGCTGCTTCAGCCAGCAAACCTTCGTCACTGTCACAAGCATGCATCACCAAATGCGCCCTATGCGTTCATCCTTGGTCAATCTCCATCCCCCACTTTGGCCCTGCTAGAAATCGATAGAGGCACTGCACCATATCGACATACCACTGCGGCACTGCGTAGCCAATTTCCCGGACCATCTTACGCGCAACGCCGCCCAATCCACACGGGATTTTCCACTGCTCAGAGTCCAGAATCCAGAAAGCCCAACCCTGCACTGCCACCTCCACGTGGCCCGCTGAGTATTCCCACCCTCGAGAAACCCAGCAAGTCAACGGTGTCTGATCGGCAGGAAGATTGACCATTGCCACCATAGTCCGATTGGGGATGCTCTCATTTCGTCCTCTGAGCCCTACGAGTGCGAGGTGTGCCAGGATACAGCCGGTCGGCCAGGCTGGATTGATAACCCTCTTGTGGGCATATGCTTACTTGGTGCTTGCTATCCTGAAACAGACCAGGCCCGATTGTCGCAGAATAGCCAGGCCTTGCTTGCTGGCGCGAGCCACGCTGGCAGCGTTACCTACATATGTTGAGGATGCCATGTCCCGGAACGTTTTATCAGGTGCATCCGCTGCAGGTTCAACGCGACAGAGGCGCTGTGCATCGCTCCCTCGAGAGTGATAGACAGCCCCTTGGAGACGGTCGGGCGATTTGCCCAGATTTGTGCGTATCAAACCCATGACGAATTCACCTCCAACGCATGTGTCATTGGGCTTGCTGCAATCTGCGGCCCGCTCCTGAAACCCAAGTCTTTGTTATGACCGACTGGATGCCCACGACGCCAATAACGTCGCTCGCAGCCCTCTCGAAACAATGCTTGGAAGAGCTCAATGCAGGATTTCGACGCAAAATACCAGTATCACGTTTCCAGTGGACTTATAAGCTGGTTCCATCACCCGGTGATTCCGCGCCACCATCTGCAACATCCTGATTGAGATACAAGGTACGTACTCCGTAATACTATTAGTAGCTTGCGTAGGATTTCCTAGAGAAAGTATCAAACATTGCTCGAGCCGCAAAATTCCTCAAACCTGTCCTCCCGCCTTCCGCTCTCTCAACCCCAACGTGTATGCCATACTCCGGTCTGCGTATTTGTTTGCTTCTTCTCTTCGGAACTCCCAAGCACCCTGTCGAGAGTGTCTGCTTTGCTCAAAGCCCCCCTTCCTGTTTCCTAATCGGTTACGGACGTGATAAAGAATAGTGCAAACCCGGCGGAACTCCGTTTCAAGCCGCAGAAAAGAAGAGGAGGGCCAATAAATGCCCGACCGCATCCTTTCCCCATGAGTGTTCGCGAACCGAGAGACTGTCCAGAGGTCACCCGAACACGGGCTCGGTCTGCACTGCTGACCGTCCAGCTGTGGGAGGAGCCATCGGGATCAGGGCGGCGGGAGGATACCAGATACTGGGTCGTGTCTTACACATAACCAGACAGGTCGGTGCATTAACAGGGCGACCATGTGAACTTTTTTCCAGCAAGAGAAAAACGTGATTGATGTTGCTGCAGGCGTCGCACGAAGGACAAAAGCTGTGTTTGTAGGGACTGGTGTCCGCCCAAGCTTGACCAGTGCCAGGCAATCAATCGTCCATGTTGCCGGATTCGACAACGCGTCTTCGAAGGTGCTAATATGCTCATCGCCGTGCCGTGCTCAACGTCATGGGGATGGCCACCCTGTCTTCGATTAATTCATTGAGCACCACTCCATAGTCAGGCAACTCGATGGCAAGAGTTGGTAGATCGCGCATTACAAGACGATACCCGGCAGTTTGGGACACCTGTACCTCCTGTCTGGCGATGCTTCTGCGCTCCCATCGGAACAATCTATTGCAGCACGCGCAATGCAGCGGCTCGGGCATATCAGTCTCCAGAGGTCGCGCAGCAGTCCTCCTTTCGACACCGCCTCGTCTGGCGGCAGAGGAAGCTGAGATGGTCCCAAGACTCGAGTAGAAGTCCTCGGACACCAGGTTCAAGGCGAAGCCACATTAGAGGCCGAAGGCAGGAAGTCCACAGTGCCAAACACCGTCTCCCGCGGCAGGTCTTGAAAGCTGCACTTCCCCGGCTGTTGTTGGGGCCATGCTTTGGGCTGGCCTTCGGCGAGGTCGGTGGGGTCGACGTTGTTGGTAGCACAGTCACGGGCGTCGAGGCCTGCTTGGCTCAACGGCGGTTTTGCAACCCCCAAAAGCGTTGCTGTGTGAGGGACAAGCGTCTCACCCTAGCCTAGGCCAAAAAAGACGGAACATCGCCAACTGTTGGCAGATTGACTGGGCGCTGTAGTGGGTGGGTAGAGGTAACCACGAAGTTCCTGACATTATGGCAGAAAAGACCAAGTTATAGCCGCCGAGACTCCCAACCTAATACTCCGTATATCAGACGCGATCCCCAAATAGTTATAGGTGGCTATTGTGACGAGCAGATGAACAATTCCAAGTGAGGGTTCACAGTCTAACGTTGTAACACAACATAAGGTTGTCAAGAGTGAAGATTTGGAGTTCCGCCAGATTGATTTGTGTTACAAGGTCTTCGATACTGGCGAGGACCGCGTTTGTCCAACCTCTGGGACTGCCTGATGTTCGGCCATTCGGGCGGCTCGCAGCCTCGCAACTGTAGCTTCTGTGTGTGAAGCAAGCCCAAGACCTACGCCTGTGACAACGGGTATGAAGCCCATAGCAGCCAGTGCGGTAGGGCTACCAGGCATCACTGACTTTGCCTTTGCTGCCGAGGACATCAGAGCCGCCCTTTGTGCCATTTCAGCAGTAGTACCACCGAGGTTTCCCTTCGCCATCATTCGTTGGGCCAGAATGCGTGCAGCCTGTGTAGGGAACCAGACCCGACTTCCCAACACGATTGTCCAAGTCAACAATGCCAAACTCCCTGCTTGGTGTGCGCTCGCCAGTCCGGTCGGTACCAAATATAAAAGCGTGGAAATGCCTAGGACGACCTGCAAGCACACAAATCCGACAACACCGTGGACCCCCCTTTGCGCTGCTCTGGGTAGGATCTTCTGCATTGTGGCTGAGCGTGAGAACGCCCAGAGTGCCATGACTGCGGTGAAAGTGGTCGTGGCAAGGATCCGGTGATCGAGTTGAACCAGACTGGGATTTTCGAGCAGATTGCGCCACCAAAGGTCGCTGTGGTCAGGTGCTCGACAGTAAAATTTGTCCCATAGCTCGCTCCTCGGAGGGGTCAGACCGAGTCCCATGTATGGAAATTCGTTGTAGATCAAGCCTGCATCGAGACCTGCGACCAGACCACCGGACATGGCTGTAATGAAGACTAAACCTGCAAGGAGCGAGACATATCGCTTGAAGGGCCTTAACGCGGGGTTGCTCAAGCCTTTGAGCGTCGCATTTGCAGTGTCGGGGGAGACACGCAGGATTTTGTTCGTTCGTAGAATTTCAAGGCCGTTCCAGAGCATGGCGAGATAGCAGACAAAAGCCGCGCCCAGGTGAGCGGTCAGTCTGTACTGTGAGACGCGCGGATGAGAACCCGGTGCAAATAGGTCATCTTTCAATCCCGACTTCACCATCCACCAGCCGATAAAGCCTTGGAATCCAATCAAACCTGCAATGCCCAGTAATCGCATGGCCATGGAACGGGAGACCTGCTTCCGTGCGACGAAGTAAGCGGCCGGCAAGACGAAGGAGAGTCCAATAAATCGACCCCAGAGCCGATGGATCCATTCCATCCAGTAAATTGACTTGAACTCCTCGAGAGTCATGCGCGAGTTCAGCATGTGGAACTCGGGACTCGAGCGATATTTGGCAAATTCAGACTCCCAGTCTGCGTCAGACATGGGTGGGAGGGAGCCTGTGACGGGTTTCCATTCTGTGATGCTTAGACTAGTTTTGTTGCACGAGTCAGTAGGTTCTCTATACACGAAGGATTCCAATGTCCAAAGGATTGTAAGGAGTGCGGTGTGGCATACCCTGACTCTGTAAGTCTCGTCAATCCTCCAAACACCACTATACCAAAGACACTGGCGGCGCTGCCGAGCAGCCAGTAGGCCACAGTATTTGAGGAAGTATCTGGGAAGGAACTCCTGCTCTTGCTCTGGCTTTCTTGTTTTCCCGCATCCTTGCCATGTGTATTTGGGCCTGTAGCTTCGTCCGCGGCGCCTGAGGCTTTGGTGTTGCCAGATTCAGAGAATCCTCGGACAACAGCACCTGTGGACGATCTGTTGTTCGAAGGATAATGAGGCTTCGGACGACTGCAATTTCGTATTAACGGACCACAACGCGTGGTGAGGTTCCGAGCCTGCCTGATGGTGACCGACGTTGGTTGCGCTCTTCGAGAGGCTGTAGATTGGGGTTGGAGCTTGCTCAGCTGAGAGGTATGATTGCGACGGCTGCATTCGAAGAACCGCCTCGACAAGCCTGGTGCGACTTCACGAAGCGTCCTCGAGAAAGCAGATGCAGGCAGCATCGCGATTCCTTGGGAGGGTCTAGCTCTCTGTCTCTTGGAATAAGGACTTCTGAATTAAAATATTATTATGTACCAAACCGGGAACACCAATATGAGCTTTGCGATTGGCCAATCGGAGGCCTCAGGAGACACATCTTACATCGACACCCATTGAGTGCACCCGACAAAGAGTCTATCAGACCACTTCTCCTTCTTCAGCGTACGGGTTGGAAACATCTTCTGAAAATGAGAAACTAAGTAAAATAATGTGCCAATTTTGTGTTACAGAATCTAGCTATTAATCATCGTTACTGTTTCGTCACCGCGAGTCCGCAAATCGCTCTGGTTTTCAGGATGGCCAACTCTTAATAATGGTCCAATATGTCGTCCACTCCCTGACTTCCCTGCCTCTGTGGAGGCGGCCGATCTCGTGGACCACTGGGGAGACCTGTCTGTGATCCAAAGGGCGTGTATGTCCTTGTTGGTTCAGTGACAGTCCGGATGGTGGCACTGGGGGGAATTGAAGATACGGGGGTCATTGATCGCTCCGCCGAATAGGGGATATAACCACCAGAGCTTGAGGTCTGCAATCGAGGCAAGGTTGGACCTCCAGTCGGTGTCACAGCCCTCATTGGACCTACAGCGGTTGGTGTAAACGATCTTTCTGGAGGTCCTTGAATAGGAGTTTGTGATCGGAATTGAGGTCCCGGTAATGGTGAGTTTCGTCCTCTTTCTTCGGGAATAGCAGAAAATGCTGGTCCAACAGCAGCTCCAGGCGTACGACGACCCGATGCGTCAACTTGGTTGTCGAAGTTTGGTCCTGCCCATGATGGTGGCTTGGTCGATGGGGTCGAGCTTCGATCATCTGGGTACGGAAGAGCACTGCTATTTTCCAAAGGATACCTGGGCCGTCCATTGCTAGACATGCTAGTACCTGGTCGTGGCAGAGGATCCATTTGGTATGCACCAGGACCATTTCTGTCACTCTGTGCTGTACCTGGTCGTGGAAGCGCAGGACTAAAGGACCGTTGCGGAGGTTGCGACAGGTTCGATATGCTACGGTTTGGTGCCTGTCTTCCATACCAGGGACTGTTCACATCAGATGCTGGCGTCTGAACTCGATCAGCTGCAAACCCCATGTCCGCGGCAGAGCCCATTAATGGAGCATTTGAGCTGTAGCTTGACCACGATGCTGCGGATCCATGGGTTACGGTACGAGTAGGCATAGGTGGACGAGGCGCGATATCAGGTAGCGTCGGAACTGCATCATCACTGCTCCTGCTTGTTGCTGGTCGCGAAGTGTACTCCGGGAGGGTTGTCATTGTCGTCTGTCTCGACAGCGGAGGAAGCGAGTCCTCATCGGCTCCTGCGATATTCGGCAAGGTCGGTTGTTTCTTCATATCTGTACCTTCACGAGCCGCCCTAGCCTCTGCTCGAGCTCGCAGCGCGTTCTCTTTCTTCAATGCTTTGTCAACCTTGATCTTGACGACTCTCTCCATCCGTCGGTTAATCTTGTTACGGCAATATCCAGTTAGACCTCCATCCTCGCTAGGAATGTGGTGCCAGAGGAACACGAGATAGAGAATGACCGAGATGATCAAACTGATGACGGAGATGACCCAGATGACCAGAGTCCACAGCATGCCGAAAAGAATGACGGCCTGCAGATGATTGGAATCGGCCAGAATCCCAA
This sequence comes from Cladophialophora immunda, assembly GCF_000835495.1. Lineage (NCBI taxonomy): Eukaryota > Fungi > Ascomycota > Eurotiomycetes > Chaetothyriales > Herpotrichiellaceae > Cladophialophora > Cladophialophora immunda. Next base: position 1,691,504 of record NW_015622546.1, read on the forward strand.
CATTGACAAAGAACTGGACGACCGGAGAGTGGCCATCCGATGGAGCATGTTCACCCTCTGGGACCAACTTCAACCTCAACACCGAGTACAGTGTGATCGCGTTGACCACTTGTCGCGGCCCTTCTGCAAAGACAATACGAAGCCATGCTTCGAATGAGAAATATGCAAACAAGGCAACGTAGTCGGCGCCTTTTCGACTCTTTGTCAACTCGGCAAAGACCAGGAAACGCTTCCAGCCTCTTGCCTTTCCCCACCGGATCGATTGTATCCGTACGGCCAGAGGGTCCAGGTAGGTTTTCGCGACGCCACCCTGTCGCATGACTCTGACTGCCCTCATCCACCGGTAGACGAGTAGAACAAATGATAGAATGATACAACCGGCAAAGATCCATCGAGAGATGTTGAGTGGGATCTCAGGCTTTATCTGACCCGCCCATCTATCGAAGGCGAGGAGGTTGATGGCGGTAAATGTGTCAACTGCGTAGACGGATATCGACACAACAAGCATCAGCAAAAGATAGCCATAGGCAAAAGGGGTCCAGCATGAGGAAGATTTGAAATCGTCAAGGTTCTGCGATATGGGTCAGTCCCTGGTGGCTTTTGATGTTCACATGTGCCATACAATGTAGTCCCATTTCTGCTCAGCACTCAAGTTCCCGAACTTTTCTCGTTCACCGCCGCAACACCCCATAGTGAATATGGTATTTGTATTGTGTAAAGATCGTTTGATGCGCTGCGACCTGGCAGCGGCTTATCAATAATTCGTGAGAGGGAGCAACCGATCACGGGGGGTCGGATTTCTATTTCTGAGGCAGTTGTACTTTGTTGTCTCGGGCGCGGCGCAGCCGAAGGCCAGGTGTAACAAGAGTCCAGCTCAATTGCCTCGGAGATCGAAACCTTTGTCTTGTATTGCCTTTATTGCATCGCTGTCAAGGTCGGTCTGTCATCCAAACAGTGACCGCAACTGCTCGTCTCGTTTCCAGGAATTGACTTCCTTCACCGTTGAGGGAGAGCGTAGAGAAGAGGCGTCGGGGGCAATTGACCGGCTGCCGGCTTGCTTGTCGTCCGTCAAGGTGGACAAAGCGTGCAGCAAGGAGACAAGGGGTCTGGGAGAACAAAAAGAACGAACGTGGGTCGAGAGCGGACCAGGAGAACAATGACACAAAAAGAGCCGGGAAATAAGGACGTGTATTCTGAACGAGAGACTTGATACGACAATGCTAAGGAATGGATGGAAATCAGGAAACCTGAAGTGAAGGGCGGGTCGGTGAATAGGACGAAGAAGCTTGAAGACGAGGAGAGGGTGCAGCAGAATTACGACTGGAGTGATTGATGGAACAGGAGCTGCTGCAAGCCTCGGTGCCTGAGCGCGCCTGGGGCCCTGATTACCCGCCCCCCAAACATCAAACTGCGCTAGGCATCCTGGGGGCCTCGATCTGGCTAGACCTCTGCCAATCCCACGCCCCTGTCGAGCATCCTCAAACACCGCCTCCTTGACCTGTGCACCGCGCTGATTCGCCCTCGAATCCCCCTGGGCGATCGTGCTCATGCAGGAACCCGTCACCCCGTTCACCGACGAGCGTTGGGCTTGCGAGATCTCCAAAGTGTTGCATCACACTCTAGCCCCAGTTGAGACAACAATCTCCGCCACAGCCGTTGGATACTGTTCTTGGTGCGTATAGGTCACGACCTGGAGTTCGTGGAGACTGGTGTGAGCAACAATTCTATTTGAACCAAGCTATCGTCCTACACACAGATGTTTCTCTTCTACGCGCCTGTGAACAGACGCAGACACCACCCAGACGCCTTCGCTTCAATGTACCGCCACTCAGACTGATACCTGTTTTACCGAGCCGACTTCAGCTCCTGCTTGCCTTTACCACCCGCGCGGCCATGGAAACCCCACGATATCTGGCTTGCAACATGTATCTCGACACCGAGTTCCTCTGCGAAGGTCCAAACCAGGCCGGGATTCTTCTGGAAATACCGTCCAACTAACGCGGCGTCCAGGCCTTGGTCGAGAAGTTCTTGGGCCAGAGTTCCGGTTGTGATGGAACCAACAGTTCCCACAAGCAAAGAATCTCCGACCGCTTTCTTCACCGCCAGTGCAAATGGAGCTTGATAGCCCGGCCCGCCCTTGATTTGTTGCGCCGGGTGGATGCCGCCTGAACTGGTATCGAGAAGGTCCACGCCCAATTCAGCCAAAATGACGGCGAACTTGCTTGTCTCTTCGATTGTCCAGCTCTCTGGGAATTCGTCTTGACCTTTGAGCCAGTCGTCGGCGCTGATTCGGAAGAAGAGAGGCATATCTTTGGGAATGACAGCCCTCGTGGCCTCGACGATTTCTCGGGCCAATCGTGTTCGATTTTCAAAAGATCCACCATATTGATCGGTTCGCTTGTTGCTGACTGGGCTAAGGAACTCATGAATGAGATAGCCATGGGCGCCGTGGATCTCGATGACGTCGAACCCAACTTCGACGGCTCTCTTGACAGCAGCCACAAAGGCGTTCTTGATTCTTTGGATGCCCTCAAGCGTCAGAGCATTAGGATCAGGGTAGGTATCCTGGAAGGCGATGGCGCTTGGGGCAAGTGTCTCAGTTGGCCAGCCGCCGGCTTCTTTCTGCGCGGTATCGCCCCTACTCAGCCAAGGGGCAACAGTGCTAGCCTTCCGACCCGCGTGACCCAGCTGGATCCCGATCTTTTGGCTCTGGCTGTGCGCAAACTCGACGATCCTCTTCAGAGGGCCCATTTGCCCATCTTCCCAGAGTCCGCTGTCCTCGGGGGTGATTCGACCTTCGGGGGTGACTGCTGTCGCTTCGATGATAGCGAGGCCAGGTCCTCGCTGAATGATGCCGCCAAGGTGAGTCACATGCCAGTCAGTCAAATAGCCATTTTGGGCCGAATACTGGCACATGGGCGACAGAAAAATGCGGTTCTGGAAAGTCACCCCGCGAATGGTCAGAGGCTGGAAGAGCTTGGGAATGGCACTGCCATCGGACTGGGGATTCTTGGCTGAGCCCGAGGGGGGCGATTGCGCGGGCGTGAAGTACGAGATACCTGGCGCTCCCTTGTTGATGATGAGAGGCTTTGCGTCGTGAGACTCCATTGGGGATGTATGTGAAAAATGACGAATTCTATGATGAATTGGCGCGCGTTCTAGGCGTTGAAGGGACAATATTCGGCAAATGCGGACCGGTGTCGTGAGAGTGACTGAAGATTTGATGAGATGAAGAAGAGAAAGGTGATGGGCCGCATGTACCATCGGGAGGTTTTATGTGCTACTGGTCACGCCTCTTCACTCTCCCCGAGAGCTGTGGGAGGGCTCTTCCACAACCGACGCGAAGTGAGCTTTGAAATCAAACTCTGTCGAATCTACCAATGAGCGTCACTCCACCACATCTGTAATGTTGCTGCGGGCGTGACAATGACATGGACGGACGGGCACAGGCAAGAAAAGAGAACATCGTACTTGGGAGTTGGAGGTACAATCCATCTGCGAAAACTGGGGATAGGTTCGCCAGGATCCTCCGGGAGAGGGACCAAGAATACCAAGAAAGACCAAGGAAGATGACATGAAAGCGGACATCAAGTCCTCGAGTCTATAGTTCCAGAGGGTCTTTGTCAGGAGATTGACGTACGTAGCATAGGGCCCAGATTTTCCGTCCCCAGAGAGCAACCGCCTGGTTTTCGTGGTACGGTCCTTACATGGCAGTGGGAGCGCTGGGAATCGGGGATGCTGAGTAAAAGGAATAATTAATGTACGACGATGTCCCGAGTCTGATGGTCCTAAATGGCATTTGTCTGACAGCCATTAACCATTAACGGTTGCTTGTTCATTGCGTGCCCAGTCACCCGTGGCCCAGTGGTCTGCGGCGATATTTCTTGTCAGACAGGCTGGCCGTTGGTGACATCGTACTCCTGCTCCGCCGCCGCCTGAGATTCTCTTCCGCCGGATCTTTATCTCCATGCTTTGTCAATGCCCCCGAAGCTCTTATTCTCATTACCAGGTGCCCAAAGTCAGCAAGTCCCTAGAAAATGTGTCGAAAATGTGTCGGCGTCCTTTCCCATTCGGCAATCGCGTTTCTTGTAAGCACTTCTTGTTCCTGGTACACATGCCTATTGTGGTGATGGCGATGTTCAGCCTCGTCGAATTCATAGCTGAATCTGGCTTGAGGCACGACGACGCCCCCGAACCCACGCGGCGCTGATCAGTGGCTGTAGATGTTGTTACTCAGTGAGCGAATGATAATGTTTTGATCATTTTCCTGAATGAAAAAATTGTCATTCGTGTATTGGATAATCAAGAGGCCCAAACATTTCTTGCTCAGGGCCGTCACTGCTTGCTCGACGCTTCGTTGCTTGTTGAAATCCATAACTCGTCATCTTGACGCTACTTGAATGCTTGAAATGCAATGCTTTCCCGGTGTCTTAGATGTTGCCAATGACGACCATATACCTCAACTTCCCGTCCTTACTCGACTTTGTCGTGTCACATCCGCCAATCCCATCATCGAGCTGCATTTGGCTGCTCTTCCATCCCCAACTCTTGCTGACATCGAACTTGTCTGGTGCACTCTCGTAAATGCTCAAAAGTCGCCCGCCCTTACTCGGTGAATAGATCTTAAAATATGTTCGGATTGTTGGACGGCCATCCATGTATGGCGGCATTGCGGAAACGTTGTACTTCCTGTTGGCCCGTAATAACTCGGCGTCCTCCTCGTCCGAGTCCAGCATCAGCCCGTCCGAGGGAGAGGAATCGCTGGATGGTCTACCTGCAGCCTCGGGGTTTTGTGAAGTCTTTTGTACCGACTTCGCCATCCGCCGCCGCAAAGTCACTCTTTCACCCTCCGAAATTTGCGGATTTGAAGTATCATACTCTTGTGTCGATTCGGCTGATGCTTCTTCCTGTTCCACTGCCGACCCGCGAACAGGCTCGTTGACGTGCCAACTTCGGTTTCGCCGTTCGTTCTTCCGAAGCAACATCTCCCGCTCCAGCTGTCCGATGCGATCGTCCACAGTGGAAGACATCCAAAGGGCAAGGGGGTCTTCACACGGATCTTTATCCTTGGCTCTGTGCAGGTATATGCCCAACTGTGGGACTTTCGAGTTATTGACCCGCTGGATATAGAGGTTCCACAAACTCCCCGCATACCAAACCGTGTGAGAATAGACCCGTTTCTTCTCCTTGAGCGTCCGGGGGCTCGGGAACTCCGCCGAAAACCGAAATGGAGGATAATAGCTGAAACGGGGCGCCGACGTTGGCGAATAGCCTCTGGACGGGGGCCTGCCACTGTCGATTACATTGCCACTTGTGAAGTCGAGAGCCCATGCAACATCGGTAGGCTCGAGGCTAGCCGACAATCTCGCTGCATGCGTGCTCCATTCTGCAATACTCGTAGAGTTGGCCGCTACACAAGCTTCTTGAGTGCCTCCCATCACACAGGAGACATCGTTGCTCGGAATCCAGAATTTCCTAGGTTTGCCGTTGCCATCCCAGGAGCCAGACTCCATCTCTGCAGGAACTTCATTTTGGCTGGCTGGGCCGTCGTCTCGCAACTTTCCTTTCTTGTGGACCGATGCTTGCTCAGCATGATCTTCGGCTTCTTCAAACTCTTCTGCTACTTCACTCAATCCCAGTGTCTCGTCGGTTTCCCTGGCATTGAGAACTTTCTGTCGAAGTTCCATCGACATCCATAACGCATCACCAATGACCTTCTCGGGGAGAACCGGAACTCCAAGGATGTCTTTTTGCGTCCGAATCTGCTGCAATTGTTCGAAGCGAAGATGAACATAATGGATCCCTTCGTCCAGCAGCACGAGCAGGGGTGCGATTTCCGGAGACGTGTACAGGGCAACCCAGGCCTCATCTTTTTCGGAAACGTAGCGGTTGTGTCCAGTTATCCTGTAAGGTGCATCAAATCTCACTGCAAAGAATCGCAGACTTGTCGGTTTGGGATAGAGATATCGACCACTCGAGGAAACCAGCCCTCCTTCGATGGCTTTGGCCCTCAATCGGCGATTCAAGAGCTTTAAAGCAAGATACCATCGCTCCCACTCGCTTGGCACGAAGAAAGGATCCCCGCCAACAATCTCGCGGATGATCTCAGCCGGGATCTCGTCCCAGTATTCATACGGCATCTCCCAGCCTTCTTTGCAGAGCATGGCCTTCGCAGAGGCGAGGATTCGATCCCCGGCTTTCCCATAGTAATTGTTGGTCACTAGCTTAATCAAGCTGTGAAGGGTAGCTGGCTGCATCTGTCGAAGGATCGAGTCGACACAGGAGTCTACTAGGTCGGGCATATCAAGCCAACATGACGTAGCGAACAGCCCGATAGCTTCTTCCTCTTCCTGGCGAGGGAACTGGGTTCCATAAATCCTCTTCAGGGCCAGCTCGAAAGCATTTTTGGTGATATTGGGATCGAGGTCTTCACAAGGGATTTTCATCTCTCGCGCTGTACTTTCTGCCCAAGATCCGGAGAACGCAGACGAAAAGTAAGGCACACGATCGAGAAGCAGTTTGTGAAGTCTGTAGCTCTGACCAAACGCATACACGGTAATGTCTGAGTGGCGGCCTTCCTCGAAGCCATGGTGAAAGAGATGACCTTGGAGTGACGCCGTGCCACCTAAACTTCGGCTGGTACTGGACACGGTTCGAAGATGGGAATGAACTCGAGATGTGGGATCAGGACTTGTTCCGTCGCTTGTTATGAATAAGCGCGCAAGGGTAGTGGAGGTGTTGACAGAATCAGGGTCAAAATTGTTGGTGACTGCGCTCGTCGTGGGATCATCCACATCCTTTTCGGGGTTGAGGAGAGGATGTCGACTGCTCGAGGCGGCGGGTGAAGCGAAAGGCGTGGTGTCTCCTGCCTTTATATTAGTACGCCGACTTCCGCCAGCATTTGTCAAGGCCGCTAAAGAGCCTGAATTGTTGGAGGAAACGGCAGCGCTCAGAGATGCCAGGGCGGTGTTCGCAGAGACCGAAGCAGTAGGTGGTCCAGATACGAAGATTGATCGAAGAGGAGGCTCGAACGACACAGGTGGAGATTGCTCTCCATAACCCAAGCCAGGGATTTGGTTTGAAGAAGCTATCCTTCGCTGGGGGAGTGGTCTAGAGCTCGGAACTGTGCTGGTGGGCTGTTGAAGCGGCGATCTGATAATCCCGGGAGAGGAAGGTTCGAGATAGCGTGACGGGCGAGGAGAGGATGTTGCGGTGCCCTGTTCACTCCAAGCGGCCCGGTTGACCTCTGGCGTAATAGTAGATGCATCATACCCTGAGATCAGACCATCGAGATCGTCTCGTGGGGGACTCCAGTTGCTGAAGTGTTCTTGATCCATCAGATGGACTATTGTCTAAACCTTCTGAACGAGAGGAACGAAGTTCTTGACATAGCCGTTGAATGGACCCTGGGGCTGTCAAGGTTTTCCAACAAGAAGCATCTTGGACATAGACCGAAGAGAGAAGGGGAGTGACCGCCAAAGATGGAAGAGACAGAGGAGTGGAAAGCCAATAGGGGTGATCCTGGAGGCCGCTGAGTGTTCTATCAAGTCCTCAAGGCGCAATTTCGTAGTTACAGCTGTCTCGTTCCTTCATAAACCGTGATAAACGCAATGAACTGCAAAAGTTGGCAAGATGTTGAGAGATGTTGCAAGAGACAGCGGGACAAGGCGATCATCAAGGCGTCACCTGGACGTTGTGCCGCTGTGCTGCAGCCACGCAGCCACAAGCCACAAGCCAGAAGCCACGTGTGGCCCCGGAATTACGGCGGACTTAAATTATTTGGGCGACGTCTTCCCTTCCGCAGGAGGACATTCTGCTCGTCCCTCGACTCACACCGACACCCAGCAGAAACAAGGCGATGGCGGTCTAGAGATTGGACTTTCACTGGAATTGCGATCAGCCCAAGACCATCCGATCTTCTTTTGCGGCGGCATAGCAGCATGGCCGGCTTTGTATCTGGCACGTCTCCCTCCCCTGTTCATCATGGAAGGGCCAACCATCGCAGCCATCGTGAATGGTGACCACTATTCCTTCGCCAATCGAGAACCACTTACACCTCCCAACTCTCAGAACACCCCATCACCGATAAGTTCCCCTACATTTCGAAGGGATGCCCAAGATGGTCTTCCGCCGAGCCACGACAACGGTTCATCCGAGCCGAATAATACACAACTTCAACCAGACGAGGGTCTAAGCAATGGTCTCGAGACACATGATGGAGTTAAGAGCGTCACCAGACTTGTCGACGTGGATCATGTCCACGCGGCTACACCTACGAACATGTTGCCAAATGGCGAGCCAAAAGACCTGGCTTGTTCGCCTCCTTCAATGACGGAGTCAGGCCAATCGGGTCCGGGGCACGTCGCAGAACGTCCAAATGGAGTGGAAGGCAAACAGAATGGAGGAATAGTGTATATGCCATCGCCAGATATATTGCACAGCCTGACGACTACAGTAGACTCTCTTCCTCTGAGTCCTGACGATCCACAAACAACAGTACCAGTCTCCAATAATGACCTGAGCCCTCACACGGCCGTACCCATCACCGCCAAAACTCCTGAGTCTCCTAAATCTCCTAATGAAGATGTCTTCATCTCCACTCCCCGGGCGGAACCAAGCACATTTAGACAATCTGAAACCTCAGAGACAAGACGAAGTCGCAACCTCACCATCGAGACCGGCAACCAACTGTTGCAATCTACAGGCAGTCCTTCACTCAGACCCAATGTTCCACAAAGGGCTCTATCCACCCCCGGCTCCCTGAAAAGTCCTCAGTCCCCTCAGAGACACGATAGAATCGGTCCACGACCAACGCTCAAGATTCCTGAGACCGGTGCGAAGGTTGATGGAACTGGAGGAAGAAGGCATTCGTCTTCAGGGCGACCTCTCCCGTCCCCTATGCCGGCGTCAATTCCACTACCGCCCTTATCGATTCCGACCTATCTTCAGCTCGAACTATCGTCACAACGACCCTCCCAGCTATACATTCACAGGTCCGCCAACAGCGACTTTCCGTACGAGTCTTCACGAGTTAAGATCGAGAGGTTGATGAACTTCTTACTCCTGCCCATGTATCTCGAGAGCGTCCTCTGGTTCGGGACTCTTGCATGTCTCGATTCATGGCTCTATACATTCACGATCCTCCCACTCCGACTCCTCAAATCATTCTACATCCTCGTCAAGTCTTGGTGCATTAACTTCATGAGCGAAGTGCAATTCGTCTCCAACTTTGTGTACAACGGGACCGGGAGAATGTGGAGAAGACGGAGGAGCAGTCTAGCGACTGTTTCTACGCGAAAAGTCTCGGGTTCTGACGCTGGCGAAAACAAACCGGCTCAAACCGTCGCAGCACAAAATCGCAGGTCAGGGAGACAGCATCAGAGAACAAAGTCAGTGCCATCGGCATTACTTCCGGATGACAAGGCGGACATGCTTAAGGGCCTGCTGATAATCTGCACATGCCTTATCCTTCTTAGGCTTGATGCTAGCCGGATGTACCATTGGATTCGTGGTCAAGCCGCCATCAAGCTATATGTCATTTACAATCTTCTGGAGGTCTGCGATCGGCTTTTCTCCGCAATAGGACAGGATGTCCTCGAATGTTTGTTCTCCAAGGAAGCGCTCGAACGCAAGCCAGATGGCCATAGCAAAATTCTACGGCCATTCTGGTTGTTCGTCCTGGCACTCACCTACACAGTTATTCACTCTACGGCTCTGTTCTATCAGGTCATCACGCTCAATGTGGCTGTCAACTCATACTCGAACGCCCTCATCACATTGCTGTTGTCAAATCAGTTCGTGGAGATCAAATCCACTGTGTTCAAAAAGTTCGAGAAGGAGAACCTTTTTCAACTGACTTGTGCCGACGTCGTCGAACGCTTCCAACTTTGGCACATGCTGGTCATTATTGCATCTCGCAACATCGTGGAAACCGGAGGATTGAGTGCGGGATTAAGTGCTCTTACCAGAGCGTCAAGTGCAACAGCGGCGCCTCCACTGACTACAAATAGTAGCATTCCCTTCACCAGTGCTCTTCCTCCGAGATCGGTTAGCTCGATCCTTCCAAAGTCATTTACTCTGTTACCGGCGGCGGTCAATACGATAACATCGTATGCGCCAGCTGTCAGTCAGGTGCTCGGACCGTTTCTGGCAGTCCTTGGGTCTGAAATGTTGGTTGATTGGCTCAAACATGCTTACATCAACAAGTTTAACAACACCCGCCCTGCAATATACGATCGATTTCTGGACGTGTTAGCGAAGGACTATTACACAAATGCTTTCGGCGACCAAAATTTAACCAAACGATTGGGTCTGCCAGTTATCCCTTTGAGCTGTCTCCTGATCCGAGCCACTGTGCAAACATACCAGATGTTTATGGCAGCCTGGGTCCCTTCAAGTTCGCCAAGCTCATCAACAAGTCTGGCCAGCATCCACGAGCATTACTCTGCGGCCCGGTCAAACATGCCAATGACCACAAGCACCGCGATTTCCAAAACCGTCGACGACATCATCAGAGCCATTCCTGCAGCCATCACCAGCTCCAGTGTCGTCACACACATGACGACCATACTTTTGTTCCTCCTGTTCTTCCTGATCCTACTTGCCTGCAAGCTCGTGTTGGGAATGCTTCTCCTCGCATTTGCGAGATCTCGCTACCGGTCGATGAAGCTGCGCGAGAGAAACCCCATTTACCATGTTGACGGCGGTCGGCGCGTTGGGGGATGGGGCGTCGTTGAAGTTGACGACGATAAACGCAGATGGATCTACGAGGATGACCCTGCCGGTCTCAAAGCATTGCGTGAGAGGGAGGAAAAGGACAAGAAGAACAAGGAAAAGGGGACTGGGGTGGAGAGCTTCGACAAAGTCAGGCGATACGAGATGGTGGCAAAGAGGATATGGTAGCCTCCCGGTACTCAACAGTTATGTAGATAGCAGGTCATCCTGGTATTTGAAGCAGTCCGCTTGAATTGGATTGATATTCCCCTCATTGGTGCCAGACATGAATTGGTATTTCTTCTTTCGTCAGGTCCGTGAGAGTCATCTACGTAGTTGCGCACATTTCTATCCTTTCTTGATCTCATGTGGTATTCCCGTGCGTATTTCTTAATCCGTGGACATCAGCATATCGCCCACACACACCTCCGACACATTCCAAGACTGAAAAATCCGGGGGGGGGGGGGGGAGGGGCGCATGAGCTCATCGAACGCTACTTTGCAGAAGCTGGAGTAACAGCAGCAGCAACAACAACGACGCGAACGGACTCAAGGCAAGGGCCTGGTGGCGACGAGCTCGTGGACGGTGGGATTCTCCTTGCCGCCGGGCGGGGTCTTCTCCTCCTTCATGAAAGGGAAGGCCAGGACCTCGCGGATGGTGTAGTTGTCGGTGAGGAACATGACCATGCGGTCGATGCCCATGCCCCAGCCGCCGGTGGGGGGCAGGCCGAACTCGAGGGCGGTGCAGAAGTTCTCGTCGATCATCTGGGCCTCGTCGTCGCCCTGGGCCTTCTGGCGGGCCTGCTCCTCGAAGCGCAGGCGCTGGTCGAACGGGTCGTTCAGCTCCGTGTACGCGTTGACAATCTCCTTCTTGCACACAAAGGCCTCGAAGCGCTCGCAGATGCCCGGCGACGCGCGGTGGTACTTGGCCAGCGGCGACATGAGCTGCGGGTGGCCCGTGATGAAGGTCGGGTTGATGCACGTCTCCTCGATGAACTCGCCGACCAGCTTGTCGAGCATGCGCGCGTTGGTCTCGGGCGGCGGGCACGTCACGTTGCACTTCTTGAGCACCCGCTTGAGGAACGCGTTGGTCTCGTCCGTGTGCAGCTGGTCGCCGGGGGGGAACGTCTCGCCCGTGGCCGCCTCGAGCGCCGGGATCATGTCGACCCGCTTCCACGGCCGCGACCAGTCCACCTCGTACACCTCGCCCGTCTGCGTGTGGAACGTCGTCTGGTACCCGCCCGTGACCTCCTTGACCAGGCCCGACACCAGCTCCTCGGTGCGGTCCATCACGTCGTAGACGTCGGCGTACGCCTCGTAGAACTCGCACGTGGTGAACTCCGGGTTGTGCGTCAGGTCGGCGCCTTCGTTGCGGAACTGCTTGCCCAGCTCGTACACCCGGTCGATGCCGCCCACGACCAGCATCTTGAGGAACAGCTCCGGCGCAATCCGCATGAACATGTCCGTCTGGTACTCGTTGATGTGCGTCTTGAACGGCTTGGCCGTCGCGCCGCCCGCGATCGAGTTCATCATGGGCGTCTCCACCTCGACGAACCCGTTCGAGTCGAAGTAGTTGCGGATGTAGGAGACGATCTTGGCGCGGGTGAGGAGGATGTTGCGCGACTTCTCGTTCATGATCAGGTCGAGGTAGCGTTGGCGGAAGCGCGTCTCGACATCCTGCAGACCGAAGTGCTCCGAGGGGATCTGGTGCAGGCAGGGCGTGAGGAGGATGACTTGCCGCGCAAAGACGGAGAGTTCGCCCTCGTTGGGCCGGTTCTTGGGCGACGTGCGACCGGGGTATCCCACGACGCCGATGATGTCTCCTCTCCGCAGGTGCTCGTGCTGCGCCTCGAAGGAGACGTCGCCGGCCGCCTCTTGCGCCTGGCACATTATCTGGACCTTGGTGCCGCCGCTTCGGATGTCGTAGAAGACCAGCTTGGCGCCTGCGGATCGCTTGACGTAGACTCGCCCCGCGACCCGGATTTCCACCTCCTTCTTCTGCTCGCCGGGTTTGAGAGAGGCATATTCCTGGACAAACTTGCCCAGGTCCGTGTTGACCTGGAACTTGTGCGGGTAGGGGTTGGGGTCCTTGGTCTCTCTCAGCCGGTTGATGCGCCCGCTTCGGATCTCGAAGTACTGGTTCGGGTTGAGATTGCTCTCGTCCAGTTCCGCCTTCATGGCCTTCTTTTCGACTGGGGGCGGGGCTGCGGCGGCCTTTTCTTTCTTCTTTTCCTCCAGTTGTCTTTGCTTCTGTCTCTTCTTCAATTCCGACTTGGACACTCTCTCACCAGTGACCTCGTCGAGGTGGAGATTGGCGGTGTCTTGCGTTACAGACTCGGTGGCGTCCGCCATGATGAAAGGGCCAACAGGCTGAGGGGGACAATGGTTATGACTTGTATCCGTCGAGAAGATCGCAGCTGCAACGGGTTGATTTGAGAGTCACGAAATAAAATGTCCTGAAAAATGACTCACTTAGTGTGGGGTCGTGTGCTTCACTGACTCATGTTGCTATTGATGTTGGCGAGGGGCACGCGAGGGCGAAGAGGGATAACTACTTGTATGCGAATCCTCTCTGCGATTCTTTTGCGACTGTCTATTAAGCCTCGTCGCATCAACATTTGACCTGCGAACAGTCGAGATTGTCGATAGGCATACGTCGCCCGTTACTATGGAACTTCAAGGATACTTGTATCGCCTCTCTCATCATCTAGTCCATCATCTCTGCCCTCTCCCCGTAGTTGCCAATCTCAACGTCGAAGCGAAAGAGAAACATGCCTCAAAGCATCTTCAGAGCCGTAGACACGCACAAGCCCCAGAGTCCACCTTGCATCAACCAAAAGGCGCTTCCGAAAAACCTGCCGGCTCCATTCTTCTTCTGGCTGCTGATATAGCCAAAAGCGAAGGCGATTCGGAAGGCGAGCCAGGCCGTCCCCAACGCGGCCGTGGCCGTGGGATGCTCCAAGCCCGCAAACAACATGTAGGCGATCGTCTGGGGCATGTTCTCGAGCAGATTGCCGTGCGCTCTCTGGGCGCAGTTGAACTTGTAGGCGGCTTGGCTCTCCTTGCACTTCTCCTGCGACGCGTAGGCGTTCGGGTAAGGCACGCCGGCTGGCTTGCGCAGGCGGGTCACCACGTTGCCTTGCATCCAGGAGAGGAACGGAATGGCCCCCAGAGCGACGAGGACGACATAGCTTCAAGTTTTTCATTTCTGTCAGCTCGTGCGAATCCGGGGAAGTTGGGTTAGAGCGGAACTCACCCGTAGCGGTCGGGAAGCGTGAGAGTGTACGCCATTGTTGAGATCCGCGCTTTCTTTAATGCGTGTAGCCGTCGAAACTGGGCCAGAAATAGTCGATCGAATCCGTCGGTGTTCAGCTTTCTCTTCCAAAGATGGATGGAGTCAAGTGCTTAAGAGGAAACGAGCTGCCGTGTCAACCAAGGCAACAATCAATTGACGAGAGCTTCATCTCGGATGTTTGCATCGTTCCGAAGGGAACCCGGACGAACTTTGGTCCGAGGAGCTCGTTATGCCAGCGTGTTCGTTCCGTTTCTGCGAACAGGTCTTGCTCAATGCGCCCGGATAGGTGGTTGAGTGTCCTGTCCTATGGTGTTCGATGGAGTTTGGTTGGGTTGCCTTTCCACCAAGGCTTCCCAGGCGCTGACGAAGTCCAGGGCCAAAAGCCACGTTATCGACTGGGATCACACGCCTGCGAGCGATTCTACCGCAGTCCAAGAACTCACCGATTGTGCTTCCCAAGGCATTCGAGAAGATCAGAAGGCATGACTGAAAGCAACAGGTAGTGGGGAGGGCAGAGGCCAAGCGTCTTTAATATATGATATGTGATCTTGCATCCTCTGATTTGGTAGTAGTTCTGGACGCCTTATTATTATTCATCTCATCCGCGAGACGGATTGCGTGATGGGGGAGACGAGAACCAATCATGGGAAGAGAATCTGGTGCCCCAGCACTGGTACGTATCTCTTGTTCGAAACCCATCATAAAGTCCCTGGGACCTCTGGGAGCATAACCTAATAACACAATCTGGTCCTTTTCTCTATGGCCTGCTTCGCCCACAAAAACAACCGCGTCTGCACCGGCCTCTATTTGTCCCGAATGCCCAATCGTAAACCAGGTTACATGATGACCTCGTTGGCAACGTCACGCTTCAACTCCTTGTACGGCAGACAGATGCAGTTTTGAACCCGGACTTCATCTCCAACACCACACTCCTTGCCAAGGATAGTGATGCTCTGGACTTTCACCCCGTTCTTGATGATGGTAGTGCTGTGGTTGGTCACCGGTGTGGCAGTGCCTTCCACTCTAGCCCAGGCTCCGACACGACTGTTCCAGCCGATGATCGCATAGAGCACGCAGGCATCGTGTTTAATCTCTGCCTCGTCGAGGACGATGGCCTCTTTGACACGTGCTCCTGCGCCGATGATGGCCTTGGGCCCAATGGAGACGTTTGGACCTAACTTCGCCGTAGGATCGACTTGAGCAGTAGGGTGAATGAAGACTGGGGGTACGATGTTCGCGGATGGCGTGGCAATCTCCTCCGATTGCGACTGGAATGCTTTTTGGAGATATAGGGCGTTGGCCGGGACTGCAGACCCAGCCGTCTTGATCTGACGCCAGAAATCCTTGGTTTCATGGACGAAAAAGCGGTTGCTGTCGGCCAGATCAGGGAGAATGTCCTGCTCCAGCCGCATGACCTCGTTCCTTTCACCGTCTTCCTCCGGGTCGGCCATGAAGGACGAGTCGAGGTTCTCGGATGAAGGGTAGGAGATCATTCGTGGACGCTCGGTCTTGCGTTTGATGGCGCTCTTGATGGAAGGGAAGATGGCGTCTGTTGCGAAGAGGTACACACCACAGTTGATCAAATTGGAGATGTGGCTCTCTGGCTTTTCGACGTAGTGAAGGACTCGTTTCGTGTGGGCGTCGGACACAATGCAACCAAAGTTGGTCGCGGCATCGTTGCTGATACGAGTGCCAAGAATGACCGCCTCAGCGTCTTTCTCTTCGAAGAGTTTCAACATGGCCTCGAGGGGGAAAGAACAGCAGACATCCGAGTTCAGCACGAAGAATCTGTCGGGTCTGCCCTTCAGGATGGCATCGCGGAAGTGGTACAGACCTCCGGCGGTGCCAAGGGCCTGGTACTCGCGCAAGTACTGGATCTTGAATTGGGGGAATTCTCTCGAGGAGTCTTTGATGAAGTCACGGAAGACGTTTTCTTCGTAGTAGCCAATGAGGATGACCTCCTTGATGTCTGGGACTTTGGAGACGGCCTTCAGGCAGTGCCAGATGATGGGATGGCCGGCCACATCGAAGAGCGGCTAGAGGAGGCTTTCGTCAGTCACAGTTGAGTTGAGTCCGGGGTCGAACCTTGACTTGCCTTGGGGACATCGAGACTCAATGGTCGGAAACGAGTTCCTCGCGAAGGACCTCCGACCTGCTTACGTTCAGTCGAGTTTCTTTTGTCCAACTTGATTCGCTGGTCTTACCAGAATGACGGCCTTGGTCACAGCCTGGGCCCCCGTGGGCTTCTGGCGCGATGGAACTCTCAGCATCCTCAACCGGTCAAAGTCAATGCGAGTGATCTGGGGTTGATGGATGAGTGGGAAAGGGTCTTTGGAACAAGAATATGATGTCGGAGTCGGGTCGTCGAAAGGGCTGATTAACCTGCAGCTGAGGCGGCGCAGAGGCCACGGGGTCAAGTTTTTTGCCTTTTCACCGCCAAAGTGTCACCGGCATCTGATTGGTCAGTGGGCCAAGGCACTAAGCTGCTTCTGGCCGAGTCACTCAAGTCACTCATTCCACTTGGACGCCCACGACGCCCCCTGAAGACGCATGGAGACGCATGAACACGCCTCAAACACCCAACAAGGGCGGTGAAGGGCCCTGAAGATCGTTCCAGCCCACGTCTCTCATGCTTGGTCTATCCTACGCCACCCTTTGGAGCACGTGGATCAACGAGAGATTCAATCATTGTTGCAAACCATGGCCTTCACCCGTCAATTCTGCATGTTGGAAGCCCCTATTTCGATTCAGCAAATACTAGATAGGTATGTACGAGGTGGCCGCCGCCCGAAGATTGTCCAGACTGTGTCCCTGTGGTCTTTAGACACGCTCTTTCTTGATGTCTTCCTCCGTCAACTCGCGATGCACCCCGGTCTGAGCCACACCACCAGTAAGAGCGGCAGTTCCAACCTCCTTCAGAAACCCAAGACTCGAGGTCTCCTTCTTCCAATACACGATGTACTTGCTCTGAATCTCGATCAGGCTCATCCGAGGATCTTTCCAGGTCCCGTCGTGGACACCGTCCTTTAAATCCCCGAACCAAGCACTAACTCCCGTGCTATACAGCTCCTTGATCCTAGGATCGTCGTTACTGGCTGTCGTCGCGATCCCACTGATGGAAATCCAGTCCTGGGTCTTGCTGTCTTGGAAAGTAATCTGGACTTCCTTGTTCTTGTCAAGATCCTGAAATTTCTTCGAATGCTTGTTCGCCAGGTACAAGATGTCCGGTCCAGAGCGTTTGGCAACAGCCATCGAGCGGCCAACGGGGCCCACTCCCTGACGGTAGGTGTTCAGCATGCTCATCTTTATGCCGTCAATGAGCTCGTAGAGTTCCTTCCACTGGTCGGCCTTGGGAGTCTGCCGGTCATACTGTTTTGCAACCGAGGGATCGGTCTCGGAGCTGACTTCTTTGGGGTCTAGTGCTTCGGGCATCTTGAGAGGCGCTGTCGCGCTGATATTTCGAGTCTGAAGTCGATATGCAGAGAGATACCCTAATGATGAGCCACGGAGCAGACTTTTCGAGGTCGTGAATGTCACGAGCAAACGTCTTACGTTCACAGCAAAAGGCATGGCAAATGCGAAGAAGTCGAGGTTCAACAGCCGTATTTATCTCACCCCGTGGAAATGAAATCATCATGACTTACCAATGTGATCGATTTAAAGTACATGACGGCACCATCCTCGTCTTTCTGTCAACCAGTTAGAGAAGTAATATGCCGACGAGGAGTCCATCCCAGCATCTTCTGACCAACGAGACGTGCCGCTCCACGTTTCTTCCAGCCGTCAAAGCTGCTCTCATTGGTATGGCAACCGCCTTCTGATTGTTTTGACTGGATGGCTGGATCGATGAAAGACAAAGTGGTGACGACAGTAGAGTCTCGGGTTGAGATCATGCGTTCGCCAAGTCCCAAGGTCGGCATTCGGGCTGCGGACGATCCGGTAAGAGAGCACTTGGTTCTTCAGGACACCCGTCCAGCGTAAGAGTTCTGTGTGCGATGCGCATAACAGGAGCTGTCGGCAACCGGCGGTGGTGAATATCTCTGGACTAACACACGGTACTATGTAGAAGAGGAAGCGATATGACCTTTCAACCCGTGATTTGGAACGTTTCAAATGTTTATATAACTTCGTTACTTTCCGTAGAAGATGCGGTGGTAGCCACACTATTCTCAGACTTTATATGCATGTCTCTAGCTTATATAGGCCGAAGGCTCGATGGTCCAGAGCCCTAATCCTTCTCTAGCGCTCCCTGAGCAACAGCTTTACCGACCACCAAT
Source organism: Cladophialophora immunda (assembly GCF_000835495.1). NCBI lineage: Eukaryota > Fungi > Ascomycota > Eurotiomycetes > Chaetothyriales > Herpotrichiellaceae > Cladophialophora > Cladophialophora immunda. Next base: position 1,709,789 of record NW_015622546.1, read on the forward strand.
CTGCTTCTTTGACACAGGGGGGATCCAGCATACCGCCAAGTTGATGGCAATGGTGATGACACCGATGATCCAGAATGACTTCGCATAATCGGTCTTTTGATAGCGGAAGACGATGGCGAAGATGATGCCACCGAAATTTCCCATGCCACCAGCCATACCAGAAACCACGCCATTTGCATGAGGATTGACGTGAGGGACTAGAGCAAAGTTGGCTCCATTGCCCGCCTCCAAGAAGAAAGCCATCCCGGCGATGAGGCCGAACATCGTGTTTGTATCATGCGGGTCAAGAACGCCGATGACAATGAGGAAGACGCCGGTGATGACGCCCAGGGTATGGATCCAGACCTTCTTCACCCAGACGTTGTGAAAGCGCTTGAAAAGGAGGTCTGCGAAGATGCCTCCACAGGGGCGAGTAACAACGTTGAGCAAGCCGAACATAGCGGCCCATTGCCCGGAGGTGGTCTGGCCGAGCTGCTTGAAGTTCTTCTGGTAATATGTTCCAAGGATAGAGTTGATTGACAGTTCGGCACCGAAAGAGCAGAAGTAGCAGAAGGCGACGACGAGGGTCTGAGGAGCAAACATGGCCTTGACGACTTCCTTAGGCGTAGGCTTCACAACAATTTCGCCACGAGCCGTGTCGAGCATTTGTTGTTCAGTCATTTGAGCCTCGTGGTCAGCGTATACGGATATCTTGCGTTCGGCACTGGCATCATATTGCACCTTCTCGCCCGCTGGCGGACTGACTGGAGATACCGAAGTAGGCTTGTCAGTAATGCTGACACTGGGCCTATCAACAATGGTAGCCTGAACACCATGAGCCGCGAGGTGAAACTCAGCAGCACGATGGCGCTCGCTCCAGTTGCCAGTGGGTGTATCCTGACAAAGCACAAGAAGTCCCAGCGCAACGGCCACGATGACAATGCCCGGAACCACAAAAGCCACACGCCAGGCTGTGTGAGGGGTCAATCCATTGCTGAGGAGAGAATCATAGATGGATGGCATCAGGAAATAAGTGACACCGCCGCCCGCATTACCAAAGCCAGCGGTGAAGGCGTTGGCAGTGCCAACTACATTCTTGTCAACTGCACAATTTGTTAGCCTGCATTCCTATCTGCAGGAGATCAGCCCATGGCTGATTTGGTGAAGAGGAGATAGAACAGTATGCTAGGTGAAGGAGTACTTACAGAAGCCAGTGCTCCATACTTGACATGGAACGAAACTGCCACCAAGGATGCCAACAAAGAAACGAACAGCAAAGAGCTGACTCTTGGTATACGCAGTTCCAGCCAAAAATGTGGGAATGGCACCCACAACCAGGCAACCGGTGAATGTCCAGCGAGGCCCGAAACGATCGCAGCACGGGCCCGCGATGAGACGTACAAGCAAAGTTGCACACAGAGCGATGATGTTGGAGTTGGCAACATCGATTTTGGTCAACTTGAGGTCTTTTTGGATGGTGTCGTGCAACTATCGCCCGTCAGCCAAGTCTCTGAGATGTATACAATTCTCGAGAGTGCTTACCAAAGGAGGAAACGCGTACCATGACCAGAATGCCACAAAAAAACCGAACCAAGAAAAGAAAAATACTCTCCCGTACATGTTGATCGGGTTCAGGAACGGAATGGAGCGAGCCTTGTAGGTGATAGGGTTGACCTCAGGGGCCCGAAAGGGTAAGCCGAAGTCCATAGCCATCGTACTCGATAAGTGTAGGTTGTCCTTCTGATAGTGCTGTTGTTGGATTGTCTAGACTCCGTTTCTTTTGGGAGGAATGCTGGATGTGTGAAATTGGTTTCTGGAGGGAGCGGTGTGAGGGTACATATAGCCTCTGGGAAAGGGGTGGTTGAGCAGGAACCCCTCGTGTACTTGCAAATTCGACGTGACGTCTTGTTGTCCTTCTCCGGGGACAAAGTATAGGTGCAGTTCGAGACCACACTTTCTCTGAAGTACTATATCCGCGGCCGATCTCTCGCAGAGATCGGGTCACTCTGGACAAATCAGGATCGTCGTATGAACAAGCCACCTCAAATCAGGCCAGGGCCTTGCTGATAACGGAATAAAAATGGGTCTCTTCTTCGTTAGAACTGACCCCAGTCGATCAATGACGAGCTCCGAGGCGCTGTCCAGGTTCAAAACGTATTCAAATAGATGGACGTACACACGGCCAGCCCACCTTGTCAACACGCCTCGGAAATCCTTCTGATGTTCATCACGAGGAGTTTCTGCCTGCAAAATACATTGGGATTCTAGGCCTTACCACTTTGTGACTTTGGCAGAAATCACTTCGGTCCTGCTGAGGATTGTTGTGTCACTTCGATTCTTGTTAATCGATGCGATCATAGAACTCTCCTAAGTCTGGTGCTTGGACTAGATTGTCGATCCAACCTCCAGGATCGATGGATGAGATAAGTTGATATTCGTCGATCCTCCGATCGCAATGCTGTCGCTCGAGAGAGGCGTGTTCTGTTTGGCGCGGGATAGACGTGATGTCTTGCCTGGGGGACTAGCCTCATGGTACTTGAATGTTCGATAACCCAGAAGGTCCAATGCGTTGAGACTTCAGGCAAGATTGGCACAAGTCCCTTGAGCTGAGGTTCGAAGCTGAAGACGTGAAACTGTGGTTGGACGAGGCTTATCTGAGGCATGTACGCATTGGACCAACCTGGTGGATCCTGCTTATCAGACCACCAGCTTCGGTCGCATGTCTAGCGTCTTCAGCGCTTTCAGTTCCTTGTCGCAGGCATGGCATTTTGATAAGAGCCCGGTACTGTCTGCACGTCCATAACACTGCATCGTCTCCGCGGGGATAGCATGTCAGATAGCCGACCTCCAAAGTCAAGATCCTGTGGCGTTTGGAGGCTCTCAGAACCTACATTGAATCCAAGACAGATGCAAATATCGATCCCAACCTCCCTCTGCACGACCACTCAGTGTTTATCCACTCATTTTCGAGGCCCAAGGCGCTTCAAATGTTTTGCATTGATACCACAGGGCAGGCGAGGTGCTGGCGTTGGCAGTTGTTGAGCCGTGTGAGAAGGAGGATGTGGTTGAGACAGTCGCCCTTATCGAGCTCCGACGAGCCAATGGGGAGACGAATGTGGTGGACGGCAAGAGCATTTCAACGCTAGTCCATTTCGGCTCGTACATTCTTGGCATCAAAATTCCCTATTCCAGGAAAACTGCCTTGCTGCCGGTTTGTGAGTGACCAGCCCTTGGCTGTCCGTTGAGAAGCACTGCCCGCAGCAGGGTCCAGTGCACACATGGGTCGTCTTGGACGAAGTCGTCATTTTCCAGCGCAGCCAGGCCACTAGCCACAACGAAGATAACGACAAGAGTGTGTCTCTCTCCGTCCTGATTTGCTCGAGCATTCTGCTCAGTCCACCCTCTCTATCAATGGCCCTGCGTCGACCAGCACCCCCGAGAGATATCTCGGAAGCATATGCGTGTGTGACCGCCAGACGCTGCAGCATGGTTGAAGGTGCAATCGTCGGAGAAGGAACTTCAGCACCAGTTCCAGAATACCGACTATCCCCTTCCCCCCCACCCTTTCGAAGACTTGGACGCGCTCCCCTTGCCTCCTCTGCCGACTGCGTCCATGATTTCACGCATCCATGACTCAGGGTATTTCACAAGCCTGGCCTGTCCGCGCTCATTCCTCCGAATCCTGGTCTAGCAAGACGTGGACCATCTACATACGATGTCTCAAGTCAAGTGCATATTGGAACCCCTTTTGCTCGGGGATGTACCAATTGTGATCTACATGAAGTCTTGCAGCGACCAAAGGTGCTGATACTCAGAGAGTAGCGGGCATCATCTGCCTCCACCGCAGGGAAAAGCGTTCCCACAAATCTTGCACCATCTGCGAAATGTCGGCTGGTAATTCGATCAGGATCGTGGAATATCTCACCTAATGAGATTAACTCGATACAGAACCATGCACAGAGTCTTTTCTTGAACCTGTCTCGGTCGTATGCTGGCTTCCTCCCTGATGGCAACCCGACCGCCTCGGACAGCGCCCTTTCTCCGTTTGTGCCAACGGGCTTTCGAAGGTGTTGGATTATAGAGTGAAGAGCAGCGCAATTTGCAGTACACGTCAAGCGCTCTATGCACGTTGACACGGATGAGACACAGTACAGCTTAGCACAATACTGTCGTCATTGAATGGTATGCCGAAGCACGTACGCGTTGAGCGACTGCGCCCACAGCCAAGGCGCAAAAAGGTACATGTGAACAAAGCTCGTGTTCCCCTCCTCTGTTGATGAGATGAACTAATGTGTGAATTTTCCCACCCTTGCGAAAACACATGTCTCTACCTCCCTATGGTGTAAATCCTGTTCATATTCCCCATAATTGGAAGCAGCACAAGACCAAGGTCCCGATGTGTCTTTTACCGAAATCCCATAACGAGACGACGTCCAATTTCACTAGCCCTTTCTTTGCGTTACATGAACTATGTATGAATACAATGATGCGAAGCCCTTTCATCGAGCTGCTTTTTCCACGAGTGAGCCACCAGCATCCACCCGATGTTGACGAACACGACCAGGAGAACTTCATAACCGTGATACAGAAGAGGAGAAGAATCACGACGCCGTTCCAAACTTCTTTTTCCTTGCCTCGGCAGCTGCACGGTCCGCGTCTGTAGAGAACGCCCCTTGCTTGGTGACCCCAGAAGGCTTCTCTCCCGTTCTCCGCCGCGAGTTATCCCTGCCGCCTCTTCCGCGGAATCGACCTCCACGGCCTCGCGCTCCTCGACCACCAAAGCTCTTTCTCAGACCGGGATCATCCATGGCACCAGTCTCTTCGGTTCTGCCTCGTTTCCTTGAACCGCGCTCACGCTCTTCCGGCAAGGCTTCGTCCAGCTTTCCCACGGCTGTCTGACCAGTTCCAAAGCGTCGCGCGCGCTCCAGAGCTTTCTGCGCATCGCCGTCTGTAGCGTTTGTTTCTGTTTCGCCATTTGTAGGGGCTGCGCTGGTACCGAACCTCTCAGCGCGCGCCTTTCGCTTGGCCATCTCTGAGTCCACGTCTGATTGCGGCAGGTTCAGGGCGTAGGAGGTCGAGTTGGCAAGTGCGGTGTCGGTATTTGCGGAAGGGGAGTCCTTTTCATCCACGCTTGCAGGTGCCGCTGTGAATTCTGTGGCTGCGGGTTCCTCAGACGTAGTTTCTGGTGCTGGTGCTGGTGCTGCTGAGGATTCTGGTGCTGGTGCAGGCTGCGCGGTGGTAGACTCTGCCGGGGGTGCCTTCTCAGTCTCTGCGCGCAAGTTAACCAAGACATGCCTATGGCGCAATGTCATTGAACCCAGAGAAGGGCGGAATGGCATTAGGAGAGGATCGGAGCGCACTCGCACTTAAAGCGACGTACCATTTTCTTCGGCAGCTTTATCTGCTTCATTCAGCCTTGCGACAAGTTCAGCCTTCTTTCCCGAGTGTGGTAGGCTCCGCGACTTCAGGATTTCGATCAGCTCAACCACTGTCTTCTTCGAGTAGTCGACCATGGTCGCGGTCTGGTCAGGGATCTGAGGAGCAGGAACGCGCCACCGGCGCTGGACAGGAGGCAAGATCGAATCAAAAAGAGGAAAATGTATGGGATAGCAGGGCCGAAATCGTAGAAGGGTCCCAAAAGATCAATCGAGAAGGCATCAATTCCCCGTATGTGAAGAATTGCAACAGTGTTCGACCAAGGTTCAGCGCGTTCGCAGGGCGACGCAATTGGGCCACCAGGCTGAGCATCGAGGAATGTGGGTATGGGCATATCTGGCCGCTTTAATGCCCCATTGATCCAACGTCATTTCATGTTCCTTTCAGCTTCCCTTGTCGAGGCGGTCTCGCACTCGCTGACAACTTCTCCATTCCATCCAGCAGGGTAAATCTGCTGGCTTTCGTTAAGGTCCTGCAGGGCTCCCAGCTTTCGGCCTGCACGGCGCCGCGGCAAGCATCTTTAGCACCGGCTGATATGCCCTTGTCTGAAAAGGAGCTCTAGCCTCAGTCGACGTGACTGAGGGGCCGCCACACAACGCGTATTCCATGGCCATGTTTACCTACGAAGACCGTGGCTTTTGTAGGTAAGCCGAGGATGTGATACCAGACAGGTTGGCAGTATTGATGTCCTCCCGATTTGCCGCCCATACTTCGTCTGGCAGTGTGCCAGAGATGTGCCTTCCGACTTTCATCTCAGCGAAGGGTTCAAGAAGGCTAACAGAATGATAAAGCTGGATGATCTTCTCGCACGAATGGTTGGTGCAGTCTTACCGATATTCCTGCGGTATTTTCCACCGGCGGCAGATAGCTTACCGCTGGGCCACTCCTGTTCGTACTTGTGTTGCTGACCCTCCGAATCTTTGTCTTTCTGCAAGGACTGAGGGATTCCATCGGCGTGTTGGTGAGTGAATCTGGCAACAGATAACCTGGCTAGTATGCCGTGTGTCCTGAGGCTTCGCCGTCCACCAACAGCCGGTCGATTGGAAGATATCATGCGAGCCCTCCTACAAGGTTCAGGGGAATGGAGTCTCCACCTGTCCTGTCAAAGCATTTTACGTGGTGGCTGAAATGGGAAGCACATTTCTTCAAGGATGGGCGACAGGGAATTCTGCTGCATAGGTCCCTGTTCTGGCTCTCGTTCATCGACTGGTGTGTGCAAATATGGTGGCCTAGACCAACAGCGAACATTCACATTTTTCCGCGCTGAAACGCTTGCACTAGGTGCCCTTCGTAGTCTGAACGCCATGTTTCGAGGAGGTCGGGGCTCGCTACTGATTTGGGACGATGCGCCAGCCTCGTCCATTGCCAAGGATGCGTGTGCTAGCGAGAATCTGACTTTTTGTCCTGGCCCCCTTCGGTTGAAGCTGTTGGATACATTTTGATCGGATCTTAGCTTCTTTCAGCCTCAGTTTCAGCTGGGATGGTCCCACGATCCCAAGGCTGAAGAGCCCGACAGCCTTGCTATGCCGAATCGGGACAGGGTGTTCGGCGAGTCATTGGATCCGAAGGCGCACAAGATAGTGAGTTGTTGCCAGCGCATCACTTCTTCCCTGACAGGCCAGCTAAGGTCAGGAGGGATGCTTGACGAATATCGGACTTGGCTCTGGCGTCGTGACCGAGGATCACTGGATCCAAGGGCTTAAGGGTTTTATTTGTTTCGTCCGAGCAAAATCTTGACATAATGGCCCAGCACCGCCAAATGAAGCATGCTCCGTCTGTTTCCGGTATCTGTTCTAAGCTGACTGAACTTACACAGGCGCCGCGTCAACTATGGATATGTATCAGAAGTAAAACGCCAGCAGCCCCTTCAAACTCTGCGACAGCCAGCCACCAAACTCGGCATATCGATCTCTCATAGGAGGGAGACTATCAGAGGAAGTTCTATCAATGGCCGATGGTTGACTGATCCTATTGGGTCGCGCCGTCGCGTGATACTACGGCCTGCCACCTTTCAAGACTCTGCTTGGACCACACATCTTGTTCATTATAGTTGCCGTCTTCGAACGCGGGGACCTTGTCCGAGAGGATAATCCAGGGTTGCTTCTCAGCAGCCCAGATGTGGGCATTCGGTGCGAATAGGTCTGGTTTGTCCAAGGTCCCCACACGCACAATGCGGATGTGTTCCTTTACATTGGCTGGGTTATCGAGGTAAACACTCCAAACAGCAATCTTGCATCTTGGACAACGTGCGATGTTTTGCCCGGCGCCACTTTCGCTCGGCACGGTGATCCATTCCGGCTCGTTCTTCAGGAGTTTCAGCCTGTCAGTTTCGATCATGGCGTTAAGCGCAAAGGAAGCCCCAGTTTCCCGCTGGCACCATCGGCAGCTGTGCAGTCTCAGCAGAGGACATTCACATGGCGTGATATAGTCTACAACTCACTGACAGCAGTGAACAATCATCGGCTCGGTCAGCAAGGAGTAGCGCACTTCTCCACAATCACAACCCCCTTCAATGGGGAACGCAACTCCTTGCGGCGCCATGGTGCGAAGTTGAGGCTTGTTTGACGGAGGTGCTAAGAGGACAGTGCTGGATGGCGAACAGTTATGGTTGGCTCACAAGATCTGGATCACACACCACGTCCCGTTGGAAGAAGGTAGCTCAAGAATTGGGAAGGGAGGTTTTCTGGGACACACAAACCCAATTGCGGTAGTCAGTCTCCAAACCCCAACTCATCCCGCATATCAGGTGATCGGATAGACCTGCTCACAGTTGAGGGTGCAGGGATTACCGTATCGAAGGCACATCGGAGAATTTGCGCCAACAAAACCACGAGAACCTCCACAAGGAACGTGGTGGGCACGCGGGCGGGATTCGCCAGACATCCTTTGGAGCACATCCTATCAAACGTCCCGAGTCTCAAGATCAGCCACGAACAGAGATATTTGCCCGTCTCTCGATGCTAATTGGTGGCAAGGGTAGAAAATGGCGGACGCACGAGGGAGAATCGGGGAAAAAGAAGTCTGGAAAATTCGAGCTCGGAGGATTTTTCCAAGCCACCGCTTGATGGGGAGGCATGCAGATGCGCAGGGCTGGCCGAGCGTCCTTGGGGCATGCAGAGCGCTAAAGGAGTTGCTTGCTGCATTGTTGACTCGCAGGAGCACGTTAGAGAAGTGTGACTTCCTGCAGGAGTTGCAGTGATGAGCGTGATCTCAAACCGTTGCCGAATCAGCCACATGAGCGGATGTGTTTCATATGGTGATGAGAGATAATAGCATGTGGCGGAGGCCAGGCATGTTGCCGTCGTCTCCCGTGGTGGTGACATTGTCTCTACCAGTTCCATAGTACGAAGTCCTTTGGACGAGAGGTCGATCGTAACGGGGCGCAAGCAAGGTCCAAGGCCTTAGTTGCGGTTTTCTGGTCTTTACCCCTCCCGTACCGGTATCGCCAGAGCTCGCTCGGCCCCTGTGAATGAGGCTTTTTCTGTATAATACAGTTTGCCTCGATCAGATGCTTGTTCTGGCATGGTAAAGCCGTTCAACGCTGCCATCGCAGTGCCCAGAGGCAAAAATAAAAACGACGGTGCGCTCCCCAGAACGGACGGGGCACTGGCAGTGGCCCGAGCCTCGGTACAGTGGGGGGAAGGGTGCACCTATCCAAGGCGCTGGGAGCGACATGACTTTAGGGCTAATGGGCTATGCAGTGGGCTAGCTGGCACCTAGCTCATTCAGCCCGGAGTGTTGCCACCACCCGTAAGAAGCACCCCCAATAACTCGGCGTTGTCCTGACTCCTCAACTCCTCCTGCACCCCCCACTTTCGCGGCCGCTCCTCGACTCCAGACCCCGTCACTGGCTCTCATCCTCTTCGCAACTTTTGCCCACCGGTCTCTTTGCTGGGTTCAGCAAAGGTCACCCCCCCTGCTGAATCAGATTCGACTCCATTGTGACAATACGAGGGCGCCAGTCAGTTGAGAGCTGCTTCCAAGCGTCAGTTTCAACCGGCGCAGATCCAAGCGTCGCCACATGATGGGCCTCGAGGCCACTCCTCTCCTCCGTGACCTTTGTTGACAGCCTGGCGTCGGCATCGCCTTCGGAACCCTGAATTCTGCCTATGATGCGGCTATCCTCGCACATGCCACCCACATTGGTCGTCATACCATCGCACATGACCTCGTCAACGCACGATTCCCACGCACGACATCTAGCGAGTTACGCTTGCGGATGCCTGTCCGTCCATTTGATCGGTACGTACACAGGCCCGAATCGGTTGCTGAGTTTGACTACAGGGACAGTCTCCCTACGAAGCCCCAGAGTGTCTTTGATCGTATTTGTCCAGGCATGTCAGCCGCAACCCTGGTCCGGCCTCTCCAAGCTGTGCGCGGGAGGACCCATGACGGAGACCCGTCCCATATGCAAGGCCTATCAGAACAAGAGATGGCCTTGGAACTTGGACAGCCCCAAGAGGTCTTGACGCCTTGCAGCAAAAAAAGCCAGTTGACTCCAGGTGATGAATACGAGTTACCCGCGGCCCAGTTACCGGGCCCCCCGCCCCGTTGGAAGGTTGAAGACCATGCATGCATGGTGGAAAATCCCTCTGATCATGAAGCAAGCCATCAGCATCAGCCATTCCAAGGGAACGGGGTTTGCTTTAACGCTGGGCCCAGCATTCTCTCGTCTTGTGCCCCAACTAACCCAATTCGCCTCGGCCGGTCTCTGTGTCGTTACAAGATGCCTGCAAAGTCCGCTTGGTCTCATGCAACCACTTCCCTCTCGGGCCTTTATCACCCCAGAAAAGGACTTCGCCTCCCATCTTGATTTCCTTTCCCTTACCCTTCTCACTGTACACGCGTCCTCCTATCTGGACGTCGCCAGCATCTGGATCATCGTCTGCAGTGTCACGTGCCTCATTCGTGGCTACTATTTTTTGCCTCGGTGTGGCCGACCGGGCTATACAGGCTTATGTGGCGCATTCTGTCGATCAAAATTCCCACCGCTATACTATTCCCGCGCGGCTGCCCGACAAGACACTGAGCATTTACCAGACTGTCTCGGGTATGAATGACTTGTGCGACATACGGTCTGAGTCATTTTGAAAAAGAAACATTGACAAAATCCATCTTGGAGGCCGTCTCGCTTCCTCTGCAAGCCTTCGACAAGAGTAACCAGTTTTACTTCTGCGCCTGAACGCCACCTGCAGGCATGTGCCAGTCCAGTGTCTGGTCTTGATCGCTGAGGAAAACGGAATGAGTCGAACGTGTTCAACATTATTGCGCGCATTCAGGGAGGCCGGCAAGGAGGATCCCAACCGACACAGGACATGTCGCACAGAAATCCGACGTATGACACCCAACATGGTGTTTCCAGAAACAGAGATGCTACCGTGCCACGAACCACCAGAACAACAGGCTCTCGTCATGGAGCCCGTCAGTTCGACTCGACACGACCCACCCCAAGCGCACGTCCGGCTTCACGCTCACCACCCTCTATGAGGGAAGCCCCGGCGAGTCCTGGTGAAAAGTCCGGTCAAAGACCAACAGCCATTCCACGACCAGCGACAAGAAATCCCTCGCAGCGCTCTATTGCGACTGCGAAGAACACCACTGCCTCTGTTGGAATGAGCAAGCCAACTGCACGTTCAGATTCAATGTCGCAGGAGGTCCCTTTACTCATGGAATCTTATCCGGGATCGAGACGGAGAGATGAGGCCTCTAGTAACAGGAGATTGGCTTATCCCTTGGGTCTCTCAACTGATGCACAATCTTCCTTGGATGTTGATCAAGATGCCATCTTCGGCATAGTGATGCCGAGAGCAAACACGTCCATTCGCACAGGCGAACTGCCGCCTCGATTGATTCCAGAGTTGCAAGCTCTTGCAGCTTCGTCGACGAGACAACCGCAAACACTGAATAAATCCGCAAGCTCGATTAGCAGTCCATCAACTCGGTTCTCCAGTTCTCCAAGTCCATGGAGTGTATCCACCACAACGACAACTCCGACATCTTGGTCTTCGGCATCACCTGGTATTGTGCAGCAAGTCCCGGTGACAGGCTCGGCAAAGCGGTCGCAAACAGTCCCACTTCCTGTAGGCAAGCGCGAAAAACCTCCCAAAATGCCAGCTCTTCCAGAATCCCTTCCAGCTGTGGCGAGTGAATGGCCAGCAAGTTCGAAAGAGTCTGTGAAGTCGTCTGGCAGGAGAAGAACGCCTTTGAACACTCCAGCTCCTACCCCGCCTCCAAGGTCTTCGTCTGCCAAACATTCACTGAGCAGGAGCAGTAGCAAAAGCGATAGGCAACGCATTAGACCGGAGCAACAGCCTACGCCTTCCTCATCCGACCTGGAACGCAGCCCATTGGCGGCGCGAGGCCATCCAGATCTTGGAAATGTCGGAGAGTCACTACAGCATCGCACGCTTGTACGTGCTCATGCCAATCTTCAGCAGTCTTTACGCGACACACCGCCCGGGGCAACCATCCAAGCCGCGGACGCCTTCGACGACCAAAGAACTGGTGCGCTTGACAGTTATCGCTCGGGTTCCAGTCGTCGCCACCCAGAATCATCGCGTCGAAATCTCGACACTCGGCCTCAGCCGGCTGACATTCCGCCGGTACAAGAGAGGGTTGCGCCCATGGCCGCTCGTCCGAAGACTCCTCGGGACACAGAAGTCGCGACACAAAGCTCCCCAGGCCGCACAGGCAAATTCTCTCGCTTCGGACTGTTTGGTCGCAGAACCAAGTCCCCAGCCGCCGATGTCGAAAAGTCCCCCCGGAAACTGCAACGCAAAGGACCTGCGGCTGGGACAGGTCACGAAGGGTATGGAAAATATGGAAGAAGAGGCCGCAAGACATCCGAAGAGAGCGGCTCGGCTAGAGGAAGCGAGAGCGAAAGGTCCGTGAGCAGCACTAGACGGGTACCTATATTCTCCTCCAAAGGCAAGGAGAGCCGCAGTAGCAGCCGCCACAATCGAAGCAGCCAATCCGATCTCGATGAGTTTGCAGCAAGTCGCATGAGGCCCATTCCTATCATTGGTGGCTCTGGTAGCAGCATGAAGAGCAATTCTGGGACTCGACTTGACGTATTTGAGAGCTCTTCCGTTCCACTTGGGTTTGGAGTAGAGCCGTGGCAAATCGCTTCACAGTCACAGACCTCTATTGGCCAACAGTCAGTTCAAGACAGCCCGCAGATCGCTCGGGACCGGGTATCGAGTCAGGGTAGTGTCCCTACGCTGGCAATACGACGATCGCAGCGCTTTGGCAACGATGCAGAGAGTTTCAGTCTCCCAACACCAATTCGGACCGAAGGACTTTCAGCGCCAATGTATATTAACAGCCAAGACGACAGCCGTTCTTCAGCTTTTCCGAACTCTACACCTAGCACAACTACTGATCCTAGCCGTGGCGATGCTGCACTGCAGAAACCCAAGGATAAGAAGTCTAGAAAGCTCAGATGGAATATCTTTCGGAGAAAAGGACCCGAACCAGAACCCGAGAGACCCATCGGTGCATCTTCGTCGTCGCCCGAGGAGATGCCGGTGAGCATATCCTCTATTCCTGTCTCTCGGCCTATGCCGTACTACGCCGTGATGGATTCTGAGAGTGAAGTCAATCCACCCGAGTATGTTGGCGATTACCTGGCGCAGGTTGTTGATTCACCCGCAGTCAGCCCATTGATCGGGGGATACGAGCCAGACTTTGCAGAGGATGAGGTACAACCACCCATGCATGAGGACAACGTCTTTCTCCCAACTGCGCCAATATCGCCACCTCAGTCATTTGCGAGGTCGCCGCCAGCAGTGCCACTGCGAAGCCAGACCGAGAACGCTTCAGTGCAAATAGATGAGCAGCCACAGAAACAGCCGCGCCTGATCCGAGTCGGAAGAATCCCACCCGTGGTACCAAGGAGTGAAAGACAGCATAAACCTAGCCGGACTTCGTTCTCTCAACCGTTCGTTAGAAATCCTACTTCTGAGAATCCATACGCCCAGTCGGACCCCTCTGAATCCGCGCTGCCTATGCCACTCCAAATCAGCACGGATGTGCTACCGAGCAGACCGTTCGCTACTGTGGATAGTGCCAAACCCGCCAGTGCTCCTACATTGGGAGAGACAGAGTTCTTGCGATTCCCGTCGAGGCAACCGTCGGAAGTCTCTGCATCCAGCAGCTCGGAAGGAGTTTTAAGCATCCTTGGACCACCTTTATTGCCTGGCAGTGGCGTCTCTGCACGACCTCCTCTAGCGGAAGATGTCTACCTAACAGGGAGTCCTAGCCTTGACGAAGTCTGGAATGAATACGACGATTTTATTGACCATGTCATGTCCCCTTCTCGAAGCAGGAAAAGTGTGAAAGCCCTGGCACAGCGAGGTAAGCCAGGACCACCGCGCCTAGAGACTCTTCCACAGTTTGCGCGGTCGGATCAGCAACCGGACGAAGAACAACCAGATCTCATCTTGTCAGAATTTCCCACCCCTGGCATGAAGAGACCTGTCTTCGCACAGACCCTAGCCACTTCAGCTACCCCTCCAGTTGTGTTCCCTCCACCCACAATGCCTGAGCCCATCGTAGGGGAAGACATTCGATTACGCCGATCGAGAATCGTTTCGGCGCTGCACCCCTCGAGCGACCCTGCATCGCCCTTCTCAATTCGCGACATACTGAGCGAGTACGAAAATCATGCACGACATAGTACTAAATTGTCCGACCGCCTGAGCACATCCACGGCGAATCGATCGCTGGAACGCTTGACCACGACAAGCAGCGCACCCGAGATGCCTCCAGAATCCACTCATCAAGAAAACGTTACTCTACTTGATGTTGTCGAGCGGGGCAAGGACCCGGTCGGTCAGTCAGAGTTGCACTATGCCTCGCTTATGGTGTCGAAGTGGTTATCATTTGGACGAGTTTTATTCTCACCCGGTCATGATAATATCCTTAAATCCCCAGTGCGCCATATCCTTGTCATTGACGGATTAGGGAATGAAGATTGGTCAATATATTGTGCAGTGACTTACGAGCCGCAAAAAGCATATGTCCACGATCTTAAGGAGAAGGCCACAACAAAAGGAACGAAGACATCGAAACACTCTCAGCATGCCCCAGACAACCATCGGCGAGCAGAAGTATCGAGTTTCTACGAAAAGTTCCCTTTCCCCCAGGATTTTTTCTCCGTGGTTGTCCTTCGCTTTCCTCCTGCAATGGCTGAAGCAAAAATGAAGAATATTGTGTCTGAATGCAAACGAGTGTTGCAGCCAGGCGGCTATCTGGAGCTGATGCTGCTGGATCTTGACATCGTCAACATGGGCGTGCAGACTCGAAGGGCTGTCCGAGAGCTCAAGTATAGAATGACGACCGCAGACAAGCAGATCAGCCTCCGACCAATTATTGACAATGTCCAGAGCGTGTTGGGCTCCCGCGGGTTCACCAACATCAGCCGCTGTGTAGTCGGAGTACCCGTCGCAGGACGCCCATCAGGATCTTCCGATTCTTCATCATCGTCGCGCTCGAGTCGAGGATCGGACGGCTTCTCAAAGCGAGGATCCGGTGACACGCGGCCGGGAGATGCGTCTCCACGAATGACATTCGGTCAAGGTCGTAGAGGAGCCAACCTATCTCTGAATGACCTTCTTTCCGATCGCTCAGATAATGCGGATCTCCGCATTGGAAAGATCGTGTCGAGGACGGCTCGGACGTGGTGGCAACACTGCTTTGAAGCCAGCGTTATTAGCGATGGCAATCTCGCCAGAAGTATTTTCGCTGACAGAAATGTCCTGGGAGAATGTAAAGGTCGAGGGTCGAGTTTCAAGATGCTCATCGCATACGCTCAACGACCCATCGTCGAATCATCACGTCGGCGAACAATGAGTGAGCCAGTTGTCCCAACACTGGCTACAGCAGGAGGGAAAATACAACATCAGCCATCATCCCGCAATCCACGCACAGCCTGAGTCTGACCGAGCTAAGACATCAGGCTGATTTATTCCACACCATAGTTGCCCTGGCGGCGTTACGGACGAAGTATATGAGAAGAATTGCCACGACACGACATCGAAAAGAAAGTTGCATTTGAATGATTTGTTTCGAAGATACCCCTCTCCCACATACCGCCGGCAACTTTACGACTGCTTTGTTATTTGGAGCGACTCAGCACTTGATTTAAGAACGGAGGCCTGAAATATCGTTGTACCCAAAAGTTCAGCGTGCAAGAGACGACAACGGCTACAGTGCCGACCAAAGAGTCCGGATTGGCGCAAGCCAGCTGGGATAGATGGATGACGGACGTCTGGAAAGCAAGGCTGCAGGTCGGCATTCCTCTCAGACAGAGTCATGATATAGACATAATAACTATGTTCTAATTCTAAACACATCAGCGTAAGCATGGTTCTCTCTGCTTGTACTACAGCGAAGTGTGTCACAGCCTATGCATCGTCAAAGGATGTATGAGGCTGAAGCAGGGCGGCTGTCTGAATGTCTATTCATAGCAAAGCGCAAGCGCCGAGGTAATTTAATGGTTTTTGTTTTCGATCCCCGTGCGTTGTGCGCAGGCCTAGCCAGCCACCGGACAAAGGCGAGAGATCCTGACCAGTTGCAAAGGCTGGACTGAAGGAACAACAGGCGAATGGCGGGGCAAGACAGGCGCCCGGGTCTTGCAGGGTCTTGAGGACAGAGGTTTTTTGCTTCGTTTGCAGGAGAGCAGTTGTCACCGATGTGTAACCCATAGCCAGGCACCGATATCCCTGGCATGTTCCTTCTAGCCGCTCGTGGCAAATGATTCGCGTTTTACTGGAGTTTGGCCTGATGCGTAGAGGCGAGACTGAGGATCGTCGCTGGCGAGAACCAATACTAGTAAAATCCTAAAGGCGCTGCCTCTCATTTTCTGGGCCTGGGTTTCCCCCGTTTCTCTTGACATGTCTTCTCGTTCCACATCTATTCCTCATCGTACTTCAGTCTCCTCGACTACATCGACACAGCATTCCCAGACCCAGTCACTGGCTCCCACTCAACAGAGATCTCGCCAGCAACCTCAGAGGCTTACTGCGCAACAACTTGCCGAGCGGGTCATCTCGCCAGCCTCACTTCTGTTCCCTGGCGGTGCCCCGCCTTTCAGACGAGAAACCCAGCAAGAGCGACCACTACGCACAGAGATGGATCGGAGGCATCCCAGCTCGTTCCAACAGCTGGAAAAGGTACGTTGGCCGCTGTGTACCCTCCCGGCCATGAGTTGTCCTTACTGACCGAAACCCCAGCTAGGAGAGGGGACGTACGCCACCGTCTACAAGGGGCGAAACCGACAGACCGGTGAACTCGTCGCCCTGAAAGAAATCCACCTCGACTCCGAAGAAGGCACGCCGTCGACAGCGATCCGAGAAATCAGTTTGATGAAGGAACTCAAACATGAAAACATTGTCACTCTGCACGATGTCATACACACCGAGAACAAGCTCATGCTGGTCTTCGAATATATGGACAAGGACTTGAAAAAGTACATGGACGCACGGGGGGATAGGGGCCAACTCGACCATGTCACCATCAAGAGATTTATGCAAGATCTACTTCGGGGCACAGCATTTTGTCATGAGAATCGAGTCCTCCATCGGGACCTGAAGCCCCAAAATCTCCTGATCAACACGAAAGGGCAGCTGAAGCTGGCGGATTTCGGCCTTGCAAGAGCATTTGGGATTCCAGTCAATACCTTTTCCAACGAAGTGGTCACGCTGTGGTACAGAGCGCCAGATGTGCTTCTTGGGTCAAGGACATACAACACGAGCATCGACATCTGGTCTGCGGGCTGCATCATGGCCGAGATGTACACTGGCCGGCCCTTGTTTCCGGGGACGACGAACGAGGACCAACTTCAAAAGATTTTCAGGCTCATGGGGACGC
This sequence comes from Cladophialophora immunda, assembly GCF_000835495.1. Classification (NCBI taxonomy): domain Eukaryota; kingdom Fungi; phylum Ascomycota; class Eurotiomycetes; order Chaetothyriales; family Herpotrichiellaceae; genus Cladophialophora; species Cladophialophora immunda. The sequence continues at coordinate 1,727,075 of NW_015622546.1, forward strand.
CGTCGGAGCGGACATGGCCCGGCATCTCTCAGCTCCCCGAGTACAAGAGCAACTTCCCATCTTACGCTACGCAGTCGCTGGCGATTCTCTTGCCGCAGATTGACCAGTTAGGGCTCGATCTGCTGGGCAAATTGCTGCAGCTCAGGCCAGAGAACAGAATCAGCGCCCAAGACGCTTTGAGGCATCCGTGGTTTTCGGATCTGCCAAACTACGCTGGACACGGAAGGACCCATGTTAGCTCGACGATGCAGCAGCCTGGACAGTTGGGACATCAGGGTGGAGTTGCAGGAGCGTATGGTGCTCAACCTGGTTTGGTAGGCTCTGGTGGCGCATATTGACCCGTTTGGTGATGAGAGACATATCCTTTTGTCTGCATGAGTGAAATGAGAGGCAATGTGACGGTCTCCATGAACCATTACACCTGAGAGTTGTTCAATGTTGGCGGGGGATGTGGAAATGGTTTGAAACACCAAGGTTTACCATTGTGATACCCTCGTCTCTTTGAGGAAGCATCCTGCAGATATGGCGTGGAGGGTGGAGGCATCTCGGTATGGGTGCAACACAGGCAGGCATTTCATCCTTAGGCGCAGCAATTGATAGTATGAGTTGACGACTCCCTAATCTTCTTGCGTACACGCAGTCCAGTATCTTGTGTTGGCGGAACAGTTTTGGGGCGTTGATGAATTGTTAAAGCAGCAGCACCGGAACTGGCTGGTGTCGGCGACGGGATCCCCCAATTTTTGGCTTTTTTGAGCTCCGCTGGAGGACACTAGCGCTCCTTTCGGCCTCCCAACATACGAGCACCAGCTTGACAGACTCCCATCCACTTAACTCTTCGTTGGCGCCCCCATTGAATCTGTTGCATCTCTTCTCCTTCCTTTTCCCCATTCAGAGATGCTGTCAAGAGCGTGTTTAAGAGGCTTCGGCCTGCAGTCACTGCCGAAGAGACAAGCGTACCAGCTTGCTCGACGGACCGTCACCACTGACGCTGCGAGCTCTCACGCAGAAAAGGACGATGTCCCCGAGGCAAGGCGCACCCGTTCCTTCTCGAGTCTCGTTTGTGTTCGAGGAGAAGCTGACAATGCCCCTGCAGGAAGACGATAAGCCCTTCCCGGTCAAGCTCTCCGACGAGAGTTTTGAAACCTACAATCTCGATCCTCCCCCATACACCATGGAAACCACGAAAAAGGAGTTGAAACAGATGTACTATGACATGGTAGCAATACGGTGAGTAGAATATGACAGGAACAAATTGCCAAGATCGTTTCTGACGTTTGCAATAGCCGTATGGAAATGGCCGCCGATAGATTGTACAAGGAGAAGAAGATCCGAGGATTCTGCCACTTGTCAACTGGTCAAGAAGCCGTCGCCGTAGGCATTGAACACGCAATCACCAGGAACGACGCTGTCATCACCGCCTACCGATGCCACGGCTTCGCACTCATGCGTGGTGGCACCGTCAAATCCATCATCGGGGAACTCCTTGGCCGACGAGAGGGCATTGCCTACGGAAAGGGAGGCTCGATGCACATGTTCGCTCCAAACTTCTACGGCGGTAATGGCATTGTTGGGGCCCAGGTGCCTGTCGGCGCTGGTATTGCCTTCGCGCACCAATACACTGGCAGCAAAACTGCGACGGTCACTCTGTATGGAGATGGCGCTTCCAACCAAGGCCAGGTATTTGAAGCCTTCAACATGGCCAAGCTGTGGAACCTTCCCGTTTTGTTCGGTTGCGAGAACAACAAATACGGTATGGGGACTTCGGCGGCCCGATCGTCCGCATTGACCGAGTACTACAAGCGAGGACAATACATCCCGGGTTTGAAGATCAACGCGATGGACGTTCTTGCTGTCAAGGCCGCTGTTCAGTACGGCAAGGAATACACGGCCAGCGACAAGGGACCCTTGGTGTTCGAATACGTCACATACCGATATGGTGGCCATTCCATGTCGGACCCCGGTACAACCTACCGAACCAGGGAAGAAATCCAACGGATGCGGTCGACCAATGACCCCATTGCCGGACTCAAGCAGAAGATTCTGGACTGGGGAGTGTGCACAGAAGACGAGCTCAAGCAGATCGATAAGAAGGCGCGAGAGGACGTGGACGGAGAGGTCGCCGAGGCAGAAAAGATGCCGCCTCCTGACCCGACGGAAAAGATCCTCTTCGAGGATATCTACGTGCGTGGGAGTGAGCCAGCTTACATTCGTGGGCGCACACCCGACGAGACATATTACTATTGATTGGCCTATTCGACATCGTTTTGGAGGGAACGGTTGGGGGTAAAAAGCGGGTTTCTGAAGGAGCTGTGTATATTTAGCCAGGTCGTAGTTTACCCTTGCAAGGACGTTAGCACAAGTGGTTGGTGGTGAGATTAACGTCTGCTTTGAATCAATGGACTTATTGCCGGGGTCCTGTTGCTGTTGCAGCGGGATATCTTAGGGAATTGGTGGTGTGTCCATTGTCCTTTTGCACGTGTAGGGACACATGAAGCTTGCTCGGCAGCAAGTAGTAATGCGCTTGCAGACTAGAACTGACTTAATAAGCAAGCGCAAGTGGAGCCGATGGGGAGCTCACAAAGTTGCCAGTCGGAGTTGCAGCAGCAGGGAACGATGATGCAAAGCGACAAGCCAGAGGGTTGGGCTGGTTAAGTTCGTCTCTCAGCACACACCACTGCTGGCTTCTTAGCTTCGTCCGTTCGTCTCCCACTCTGCAGGCTGTGAAGAATCACGACCTTTTTAATCTGTTTCAGTCTCTCCCTCAGTGTGACGTGCTTCCCTGTCGAGAGCCGGAATCATGGCGACCACGGTGAGCGAGTCGTCTCCCTTACTGCCGCAGCATGCGTCTCCCAGCGAGTCGCCATCCCGTCCCGCTTTACGCACTCAACGTACTGTCACATTCAACCCCTTGGCGTCTGTTAGCACTCAGTCCGGAGCCACATCGTCCGCGGCTCTCAGACCTATCCAAAGTCCGTCGGCGGCCCTGACCGGTTCCACCCAGGCAGTTCGAGATCAACCGCCCATGCTGAGTGCATTCAACTCGAAACTGCGCCGAAGAAATAGCCACGGATCGCCGCTACCGACCACGCAGCCCTTCACTCCAGTTCCAAGAGCAGGTGCCCAGAGGACGACCAAGACCACGGAGAAACTAAAGATATTACCCAACCCGGATATAGGTGACGAAGAACGAGATGAGGAAAGTGGCAGAGATGTATACTCCCAGTTTACCCGGATAAAGGACCCTACAGCCAGGAGGGATGCCGCGAGGCTGGGGAAGGCGGATCGGGATCGATTGCCTCGAGTGACCGCATACTGCATGGCACAGGGATACCGACTTGAAGGGATTATGAAATTCATGAAGTCGAGGTCAAGGACGAGAGGTGCCAACCCCAAGCTATTCGACGAGTGTCTCTATAGCCCCTACGACTACGAATATGTGAAGAAGAACAAAGGAGGGGACAGAAGTTCAAGTCCGGTCGAGGAAAGGATCGCAAGAGTGATGGCGTCGCCGAGAATAAGCCCCAGAGAAAGACGGTTCTCGGATAGCGCCGTGGAGGTGGAAGACAACAACAAAATTAGGAGAGATCAACTCATCGACCTGCAAGAGGAACTGGATATGCCCGCAGACCATGCTGCAACGACAGAGGATACAACAACAGACCTGACTGCCATCGCCAGCCATTCTTCCACCGACCTCCGCCAATCCGAAAGTGATGCGATGCGCCCACGTGCGGACTCGGAATTCTCCACGACTGTTCACATACCCGAAATCTTCATCTTTGATTACGGCACCGTTGTCATATGGGGCATGACGGTTCAACAGGAGCAAAGATTTCTCAATGATATGACCAAGTTCAGTGACGCGCCTTTACCTACTGAATCCGTCCAAACCGAGAACTTCAACTTCTATTACACGAAGGAATACCAAGCGCGGATATACAATGATTTCATCTCCCTCCGCGAGCCACGGAACCATATGATCAAACTAGCCATTTCGCACGCCCTGTCCCAGTCCGTCAAGACGAGTCTGTTTGAGGATCTTGTCAGCGAGACCATCGAAACAACGGCACCACTACCGGCACTCATCGCACAGACCGGCAGCATCAACTTGACCAGACGTCAATTAAACATGCAAATTGGGGAGCTGTTTATCTTGCGTATCAATATCCATCTGCAAGGCTCCGTTCTGGATTCTCCGGAGTTGATGTGGTCGGAACCGCATCTGGAACCCGTGTATGCGGCTGTCAGGAGTTATCTGGAAATTGAGCAGCGCGTTGGGTTGCTGACAGAGCGGCTGGATGTTATTGCTGGTGAGTGTCTTCCTTGTCGATGGTTTGTGATGCTGCATGTGAGTATGGATTGCTGATATAGGTCAGACTTACTTGCGGTGCTGAGAGAACAAGGCAGCAGACGACATGGGGAAGTGCTGGAATGGATTGGTGAGTATCCTCTGAGGTAATGAATGGCGTTCAGCTCACAAGCTATAGTTATCATTCTCATTGCTGCGGAGATCTTGGTTGCGTAAGTGGCTACTCTTGAACGACACTTCCACGAGGACCCGATGGCTAACGTTTCTCCTCATAGAGCTATCAACATCGTTGTCGATCTCTATGCTGGCATTGACTGAGACATCCACTCCAACCACGGGCCCTTTCTCGGCCGCTGATTCCATACTCTTATTTCAAATCCGCCTTCTGAAATCGATAAGAGACCTCTGGGCGCGTTAGGGATGTCCCGGCCAACAATGAGGTGGCAACCAGTAGACTTCTGTAGTATCCCTACGGCCGCGATAACACAAATTCACCTTCGAAACCACCTCGAAATGTAAAAGTCTTAGCTAGCGAAGGCGTTGGAGGAGTTGACAATCCTCCGTGCACATGGGGGCTCGGGCTATACAATCTCCGCAGCCGCATATGTGCTTTGCTCCTCTGTATATGTTCTATAGATGTGGTTTAATCTGTACCGGGCAATACGTGTGGTGATTCTTGAACCCGTGGATGGGAATGGGCAAATAGGAGACAACTTCATGGAAAGAAAAAGACCATGAGGAAGTGCTTACCGTCCGTTCCTTTTTTTGACGTTTCATTTCTCAAGCTGTCACACGTCCACGAGAGCTGAGAGGCGCCATCTATCAATGAGCATGTCCCGAGCTTGCCCTGCCCTTGGTGGTTGATGGACGGTGGCTCATGCTCCCACTCTACCCTGCAACTCTCCAGTCCCTCTGCTCTGCCCTTGCCCTGCCTTGGCCTCTCTGCTCTCTGCTCTCTGCTCAGAACCCATGCAAAGCATCCACTCAATCCTTCAGCTCGGGTTGTTGTCCCCCCTGAGCTTTGTCTCCGCTTCTCACTCCAGAATCCATCTCCATTCCTACCTCCAAGCGCACCGTCCGTCCATGTCCACTTCCACATCTCCTCCGGCAATGCGCTTTCCCTTTCCATTCTGACTGCCCGCGCACTGCTCCCTTTTTTTTCTCTGTTTGGGGTTGTGTATCGGTCCGCTTGCTCTCGCCATGTCATTCTCCTTCGTCATTCTGGACATACCCAAACACCTGATCGATATCGTGCTGTGCGTAGGTGGCAGTAGAGAGGCTCAAGGAGGAGCGGTGCAGTGCGTGACGCGAGTTCCGGGTTCCAGGGGGCCTTCGTCTCCTTTCTTCCACAGCCAGTATCCAAGTCACGCAGCCTTGTCACATGACACAGACCGCCAACAACATTCGCATAGGAACGTTTTCTGCCGCACCTCATTCAGAGCTGCCAGATCCTTCTGCCCTGCTGTTCATTGCCAACGCCAAGTCTCCCTCGATTGATCCTTAGCACGCTGGACCTTACTAGGCAGTGAGAGCCAGCGCCGCCAAGCACGAGCCCCGTCGCGAAAAGGCATAAATATCTGTGGTTTTTTCTCTCTCAGACACCTTCTGTTCTTTTTCCTTTCCCTCCTCAAGTCAACCGAGATCAAGGTCTGTTGCGAGGACTGCCCCAGGCCTTACACTTATGCCTGGCGCTTGTCAAGTGGTACCTTCTCTTTCTTGCCACCTTCAGACTTTGTGTCTTGTTTGAGCTTCAAACAAACTGCCGTGTGATCTTTCGAACACCAGCAGCTTGGTTTGAGGTTCCCCAAGAGGGACACACACAAATCATCTCGAGTCCCAGGATTCGATGAGTACCAGTGAACCACTGTTGTTCACATCACAATTTTTGGAACCCCTTCCACAGAATCTTGTCCTTCTGGACAGATTCATCAAAATTTTTTTTGTGCAAAAACCTTTTTCTGTCCCTCGGGACAGGTTTTCAAATCCTTTTTTGAAAACACCTTGAATTTTTGAAAAACCCATATTCAACTTTTGTCTAGACAATGCTCAATTTTTGGAACCTTCTCATGGTTGTCCTCTGGACACCTTTCTCTTTTTCATCGTTTGACTTGGCCTTGTGCCAAGTAGCGGAGAAGAAGATCCAACAAACCTGTTGACGCGACCGCGAGCAAGCGGGTCACATCGAGGCCCCTGCGGTCAGTTGTCCATTCCACCTATCTGTACCTGAAGCCCCGAGCTCCAGGTGATCATGATGCAGGTGGTGTTAGTCAAGCGCGGGCTAAAGGGTGTTCATCAGTGAAGCTGCCGGTCATAATGATCTGACATGCAGAACGGCGAGGCAGCGGAAGCAGATGGGCTCAACGAGAGATGGTTTAAATCTTGCTTACAACAACAAAATCATGCAACATAGTCTCAATTGCACGACTCTCAATGTGTTGGTGAGAGATCCAAGTATTGCAGTGCTTGATCATCATAATCATCATCAATCTGATCCGCCACGCTGCCAGTTGGACTCTCACTTCTTCGCTCCCGCCTGCCCCTGCTGTTGTTGCTGTTGCCATTGCATCATCTTTGCTCTTGCGCTTCGACTCCCTCCCAGCTTCGGACCTCTCGACTCCGAGACACCTGCAGCCTTTGGCTGGTTGGTATGCTTCTTGGTCCTCCTCTCGGCCATTGCATCCATGAAATCTTGCCGGAATTGCTCAGCAAAGCGATCATCCGTATCACCCTCTTCAGCGGTTTCGCCAGCGGCGGACCGGCCGCTTGCCAGCCCTGGAGAGTTCGTATCATAAAGATCAATTTTATTCTCATGCAGAAACTGCTCCACAAGAGCGTCTCGCGCAATGTCTTCGCTGTTCCTTCGCTTCCTAGGTCGCGGCCGCATGGGTTTGCCGTCCCGACCCAGACGCGGCTTTCGAGGCTTCGGTGGTTTGTCCACTTCTTCGACAGGGGCTCGACCAGCCTTGACACGTTCGAGAGCAGCTTGCGTGCGGGCCAGATTAGTATCGTGGACAGAATTCCCCAGGTCGACTTCGGCCAATTGACGAGTGGAGACGGGATTGGTTGTAGGTGTCTTCTGGGCTAACGACCCTGACTCATTGGACGAGGGAGCATCGTGATATGTGTCATTCTCCAGGTTCCCCTGAGAGATGGTTGAAGGGGTGACGAGATGGCTCCGTCTCCTAGCCATTTCGGAGTCTATGAAAGCAACCCTTATCTTGTCAGCCAACTATGTCTCCAGGACTGGGAATTCTTGGGGCCCCACGAACATATGTTGATCAACATTAACAACCTGCCCGGTGCTTCCGACAAAACGGTTGTTGATGTCTATGGGCTTGTCGGCATTCTGATCTGATTTGACAACCTCCATGCCAGTGTCTCCATCCGCTCGTTGCATAACCTTCGTATTTGAGAATTGAACACCAGATACAGCCTTTCGGACGTGCTTCCGTGCACGGATGAGACTTGAGATTCCACCTTCGTTGCCATCATCATTTAGTGTCTCGTTTTCGCCGCCCAACGAAGCGTCATCCGTCTGAGAAACATCGGCCTCGGGGTTTGCTACTGGTGTTTCTTGCTGGAGTCGTGCAAACCTCCTACGCTTCGCGGCTCTGAATACCGGAACGTCTTCCATGATTTGATATTGAAGAGAAGGAAGGAGAATGGCTAAAGGAACAAGTATCGCGCTGGTGGCGACTTGCTTCAGATGCGGATACACTCGCTATAGGGTGGATAACGGTGACATGGTTCTTCAGAAGGAAATAAATTAACCCTCCTGAAAACAGATGTTGCAGCTTCAAGTCGGGTCCAGTTGTTGTCGACCGGTGAGAAAGGGTATCTAGGTAGGAATGATGTCCGGTCTTGACGCCTTCGACGTTTCCTTCAAGTCTCAGTGATGGTCACGTGTCGCTTGGCACGATTTTGGCTGTCAATGCGCGATGGTCGCGAGATGCTAATTTCTCAGACATCCGGTACAATCGTCTGTCCCCATTATTCGTTTTCAACAGGTTCCTTTATTCCCCTCCCCATTCTTCATCGATCCACGATGTCGTCGAAACTCCCATCAGTGACGTATCGTTGCTGCCATCTCGCATCTCGGACGCAAAAACGCAGTCTCTCCTCCCAATGCCTCCGGCTTTCCTCCACAAGCTCCGCAAATCAGCATAGACGAAGGAACAGCTTAGTATCCTCAAAGTCCTCAAGAAGATGGCAATCGACGGATGCAGCTGCCGCGCCTACGAATCCTAAGATAGCTGGGATTGTCGATCAAATATCACAATTAACGTTGTTGGAGACCGCAGATTTGGTCGCGAGCTTAAAGGTATACTCGAGCATCATTTTTCCGCCCCGGATCACACGCCTCATTTCTCAGTGGCTTTTGTCATATGTCTGCCTGGACTTCAACTAATATGGACAACTATAGTCACGGCTTAACATTCCCGATATGGCTTTTGCTGCTCCCGCTGCTGCCCCTGCTGGCGGTGCTGCGGCTGCAACTCCCGCTGCCGAAGCAGAGGCAGCAGAAGAAGCCGCGCCCGCCCCAGCCGAAAAGACGATGTTCACACTGAAACTCGATTCCTTCGATGCGACCGCTAAGCCCAAGGTCATCAAGGAAGTGAAGGGATTGCTGGGTCTGAGTTTGGTGGATTCCAAAAAGTTTGTGGAGAGCGCGCCCAAGGTGATGAAGGAAGGTGTGCCCAAGGAGGAGGCGGAGAAAATTGTCGCCGCCATGAAGGCATTGGGAGCTGTTGTTTCCATGTCGTAGGGATGAGGGGCGAAAATAGCAGGTGAAGAGACGGTGCTCATGACACACTCCACATCCGTTCAGCGTCTGTTTAGGACCATTTTCAGAGACAAATGGCTGCACGATGCACACGTCAGATGTCTAGAGGTGTTGTACAGGAACTAGGGGTGAAGATGCTATCTTGGTGCATTGATGGGGCCGGTCAAGCATTCTTCTACGAGGTCGTTGCCCCCGTTGAATCATCCTGATCGGGGGACGCTGTAACTATACCATGGGCTTGCAGGAAGACTTGGACAAGATCCGAAAAATGTACAATTCAAGATTCGACTACCGCCCCAGAAGTCAGATCATTGCATTTTAATTGTGAAGTGTAGCAGCTTCGCTGGAGCCAGGCACACCCATGAATCTCCAGTAAAATGTGCTGAACTTTTCTCCTGGATATAAACAGTGGAAAGAGTAGCCAACATGCCATGTCATTATCCGTGAAGTCCGCCATTTACTTCGTAGTGTCGTCGCAGTTTCCTTACCTCGAATTCCTTATCCCAAGAAGTCCAATATCCCACCCTTAACCTCTTCTATTGCCTCTCAAATCTCGTCCCATTGACGCCGCTAACCCCCTTACCTAACTGCGCGGCGACAACCGTAGCCTCTCTCACACTCCTCGCTACCGTTCCTCTTACTCTGCCCTCCTCCAACACCAACAAGCCACCAATCGTGCACCCTCCGGGTGTAGACACCTTCTCCCTCACCAGCGCAGGATGTTCCCCGGACAGGACCATCCCGGCTGTGCCTCGCATCGTCTGAGCAGCCATAAGTTGAGCCTCTGCACGAGGAAGGCCCATTGCGACGGCGCCATCGGCGAGAGACTCGAGCATCAGCGCGAGGAATGCCGGTCCGGAGCCGCACAAGGCCGTGGAAACGTCCATCATTCCCGGCGGCAGGTGCACGACTCGGCCGATCCGCGTGAATATCCATTCGACGATTGCTGATAGTTCGGCGGGTAAAGGAGGAGTGGTGGTGGCGATGACCGTCATGGACTCGCGCACAATCGCGGCGGTGTTGGGCATGACTCTTACTATCCGGCAAGCGTTCTCGGGAATGCCCTCTGGATACGACTCGCCGTAGAGAACCCGGCCAATCTGTTCGACGGGGACACCAGCGCAGATCGATATTAAAAGTTTCCCCGCGAGTGCTTCTTTTATCCCCTCCTCGCGCAGAAGCTCGGCGACCATATAGGGTTTACATCCGAGTATAACCACATCGGCGTTCTGCGTACCCTTCACATTTTCGTTCTGCAAGATCGTTACAGTCGGGCGGTATGCTTGAACGGCAACCCGGATCCGTTTCGCGGATTCAGGACGGCGCACGCAGGCGATGAAGTTTGTTGGTGTTCGTTGAGGAGGCGATTCGGTGGTGGGCGTTGCGGTGCCGGAGTCGGGATAGGCGGGGGATGGGGCGTGCGAGGCAGTGGATTCGGACAGGGAGGAAAGGATGCCACTGAGGATGGCGATACCGAGCGTTCCTTATTCCCAGTCTTTAGTCAATATATGGATCTAGCACAAGGGAAGGGGGTAGAGGAGTGGTTGTAAAGAGAAACTCACCGCATCCGAGAATTGTCAGTGTCATGCCATTGGAGTCAGAGCCGTTGATGCCGTTTGGCACACGCAGCATAGCCGCCATGTCGCACGAGCTCTTTGATCTGACGTTAGGATATACCAACCAAAAGGAAAAGGCTCTGCACCTGATGCTATTGGGCCTTTCCCAAAAAAAAAGTCCTACAGCGTCTTGCTGAAGAGGAAATGCGGGGAACAAGTTGAAATATTTTTTAAAGAGGGCGAAAGCGGAGGGCCTCGAGAACCATCGGCCAAATCCGTTCTCGTCATCTGCAAGGCACACCAATAGGTAGAGATTCTATAGTGATAGTTGCTGTCACAGCGCCTTTTGAACCTTCTGCAGTACCTGTACGAAGTATACCACATCCATTTCGTGCATTTTACACCAAGCCGAAGTGGCGCTTCCGGAAAGGAAGGCCGTCTACCCCACTGGCAACAGTGAACGATCCATGCGCGGTGTATTGTTTGCCCTCCCCCGAACCAAAGAGCAGACCATGTGAACACCACCGGTACGCTTCCATACTTCTTGCCACAAAGCCTTACCTCCTGCTGGCAATCGCTCCCCTGTACACATCACCATCATCATGGCCGACCCTTTCGAAGTGCGCATGCGCTTCACCAACCTCCTCACCCACCTCTCTGCGTCCGCCACAGCCTCGATCAAAACCGCGCACTATGCCCTCAAACACCGGGACATGGACGAAGACCTCCACTCGTGCATTCTCGAAAACCTCGAGCGAGGAAACACAAACATGAACAACCGCGCCAACATCATGTACTTCTTGGAACACCACGCGGACATCAACATGAAGGAAGGAGGCCACGAGGCCTACGTGGAGATGGTCAAGAGGGACATTGCGAGGATCGTGGACGCGGTTGCGCAGAGCGGTGCCAACGTTAAAGTCGTGAGGCGAGTCGTTACGGGGCTGGGCGAGAAAGGCGTCCTCACGCCCCAGGTGATCGGCACAATCGAGAGCGGGTTGAAGGACAAGGAGGAGAAGCTGGGGAAACTGCTGGGAGACGAAGATGGCGAGCCAGAAGCGTCGGCCGACAAGGATGCCATGGACCTCACCGCGGCGGAAGGAGGCGCGGGGGATGGTGCTCAGAAACCGACGCCGCGGACCGGAGCAGAGCGGTCGGGGAAGCCAAACGGCGTATCGAAGATGGATAAGCGGGCGATCGAGCAGAGGATAGAAGAGGACAGAGAGCGGAACAAACGACTACGGGAAAGCGTCTGGGCGGTCACGGGCGACGACGATCAGGAATTAGACAAAATGTGGGAGGAGGGTGCTTTGCTGGGTGAAGACGAACATGTCATCGCCGATGAAGAGGCGGAAGAACGTCTTCAATTCGTCTGTTATCATCGAGCTCTCGCTACTTGAAATCTACCAGCCACGGACAAGGCGCTCTGTGAAGCCATGCGATGGTTATCCTAATCCTCCAACTCTGGCCCAGAAGCCTCGGACTCGGATCCCGCCACCGAATACGGACGAAAGGTCGCTGTTGAAACACGGCGGCGGTTTCTGAAAACGGCAACCATGAACCGTATGAACTGTTCGAATGAGCGCAATCAACAAGCGCAGAGAATGGCGAGAGAATGGCCTTAAACTTTTGGCCTCTTAGGCCTGGAGGCTTCACTGTTCGACGACTCCTCATCCTCATCATCCTCAACAACCCTTCTTTTGCGCACGACGCTGGATGACTCTCCGTTTCCATGCTGATCTGCTTCTTTCTCTTTTCGCAGCGCATACGACAAGATGAGGCCTTCATATTCATCCTCCTGTGCACGAGCACTATCCTCAATTTGAGGCAGTCGCTCTTCGAACGGGATCTGACTGAGCAAATCCTTATTCTTCTTGATGATACGCTGTTTCAGTAACAGTCGCCACCAATAATAGGCGCGGTCGTCTGGATTGGGAGCTTTGGCACCCCTAACCATAAGGCTGGTAAGGGACGCTCCACCAGCCGAACGACGCGAATATGGGATCTGGGCCAGAAGATACATTTCCACCATCCTGGCAAACTGACGCCCTGCGATCTTGTTCTTGGACCGGATCGCTTGAAGCTCATCAAGGGGGAGCAGTTTCGCAGTGGGTATGCGTTTCAAACGTCCCCGTTCCATACTGGCAAAAGGCGACGTGTCTATCTTGAGATTGATTGCTTTGAACTGTGGTTCTAGAATGTCGAAGTCATTCATGTCACGTAATTTGTCGAATTCCTCGCTCGGATCCTCAACTGTTAGTTCCAACACCGTCGGATCGGCCATAACCTCATCGTATATTGCCTGGTAAAGAGCCGAACCATGGCCCGAGCTTTGAAAAGGTGGTGTGATCAAGAATTGCGATATTCGAAGTCGTGACGGGAGTGTATTCGGTGTAATAGTTTCCGAAGACGGAAATGAGAACAGAGCGTGGTCCTTCGAAGGTTTCTGAAACTTGTAGAAGCGATAGGTCGTTGCATAGCCAACAATCGAATATGGAGACGCGTTGGGCGCCGGGGGCTGTGAGGCCTTTTGGTATGTGAGATAGACCCTCCATCGGTCCAATGTCCAGTCGACATCTTCCAGATTGATGAACTGTCCACCTTCGATAAAGAAGACAATGAATATTTGGATATTGTCAACCAGGGTTCTCATCGGCAAGTCTAGTAGCGAGCCAGCCCACACCTCATAGTTCTCACCACCTCTTGTGTACTTCTTTACGCACACGCCCGGGGGTTTCCATTCTGCCGCTTTCGGGTCGTTCAGTAATTCTGACTCGAAACCTTGTTGAAATGCTGTGGGAGGTAGAAAGTTGCTGAAGGTCTTATTCAGATCGAGCGCGCTCGTGGTTCCGATGGTACTGAACTTCTTTTGGTATGAGATATTGATATGCGGTCGCAAATTGTGAGCTGCAAACTGGATCTCGACGTCCAGTCCCTTGTAACCGAAGATCTGCTCTGCCTCTCCAACGATGGGATAGGTGAATTTGGGATGAAATTCGTGGCGGGTTAGGAGTTTGTTATTGGGGCCGGGCTGAACGAGGGAGACACGAACAGCTTCATTCGCATTCACCGAGACTTTGGATATCAGCAGAGATCCCCTGATGCGAAGCGCGATACTCACATTCCTCGGATGGCGCAGCCATGTTTGAGATGTCCTGCAATAGTGTTCCTAATTCATGTCAGGCGCGAAGTTGTAGGAGAGCAATCTTCAGGCTGCAATGAGACTAGCAAGTTTTGTTCGAGAAGTCCGAACACGGTGATGGGAGCGAAAGAGCGATATGAGGATGAAATGAGTTCTGGGTGACGAACTCTTTCGACGGCACGGGCACGTTGGTCTGCAATTTTGGGGTCATTGCGAACACGCTTTCGAGCAACGCGTCGTCAAAAATTAAGGCAGTCAGACTGTCATTTCAGCGCCAACCTCGGGTCGGACAGTGCAGGAGGTTTTGCTGTTAACACCAATACATCCAACCATCCTCAGATGTTGGCTTCCGACTCTATTACATAGAGCAGTTCCGATACCAACTATCCGGTGGTGCCGCTGCAATATCACACGCATGCACTACTCAATATGAGATCGCATCAAGAACCCCTTGAGACTGCGCCCCGAAGTCATGCACATCAGCCTCACTTATGAGCCTCCATCTGAGATGATAGTCCTCTGACCTGAAATATCGATCTGAAGGATCGGCCAGGGACGTGAGCGAGGAAAGCCAACCTCGTATTGCATTGCAATGGTGCGACGTTTCTGTATCCAGTCTGGCTTTCCAAGGTTTCTCATGCAGGAGACACTTCCTGCTGCCAGTCTCGTATTCAGCTTGCGCGGGCCAGCCTTTCCCTGCGTCATGCTCCTCCTCGACTTCGGTTCCTTTTCATCTCGATATCCATTCTGGCTTGCCGAGAACGGTGATGTATCTCGTTTGATATTCAGATATTCTGAGTTCCGAGAATCTCCAGTTTCCAACCTAGATAGGAGAAAGGTATTAATGGAGCGAAAAGCAGTTGGTCCGTGCAGACATTCCCCCTCCTGAGCGACTAAAGCTTCTCGCTTCTGCAAACTACGGAGTCTTCAGGCATAGCATTGGATGGCATGTTCTGTGGTGCCGGGAGATCTTATGTGCAGCGAGGTCTGAAGGGCCGGGCGATTATGTGAGCTTGCCAGTTGCCCAGTTCCAGGAGAATACGATCGCCAATTATTCTATTCGAAACCATGCTGAGCGCTATTACGATCTCTTGACGTTATTTCCCGATGTTCCCGACTCTGGATATCCGTTCCCGACTACCTGGCTGTTCGGCACAGTCCGCAAAAGCTGGAATCCTGATCAATCCGGATAATCATACGAGGTCTTTGCTCCTAGCAAGCGACTCGGGGGTCACACCATTCCTTTTAAGGGGGTATCAGGAGGCTATAGTGTGATGCAGCGACCTCGAACTGGCGCAGGCAGCCCTGTTCGAGCACCCCTTGCCGAGGACTCTCCAAAGACTGTTCATGGGCAGGTCTTGTTGGAAGAAGGGGTTATGCGATTAGGCTTCGGTTGGATGAAGTGGTCCGTGCCCAGGGCATCAGAGATGAACGACCCGCTAGCCTGGGGGCTAGCCTGCCCACAAGGCCGGAAAAGG
This sequence comes from Cladophialophora immunda, assembly GCF_000835495.1. Taxonomy (NCBI): domain Eukaryota; kingdom Fungi; phylum Ascomycota; class Eurotiomycetes; order Chaetothyriales; family Herpotrichiellaceae; genus Cladophialophora; species Cladophialophora immunda. Next base: position 1,742,343 of record NW_015622546.1, read on the forward strand.
ATCATTAGCGATGGTGTTTTGAGCGGTGTCGACTCGAGGCCCGCGTGAGGGAGCCCAGGCGAGTCGTTTCCCCCTCGAAAATCCACTCATCCCGCGTCCCGGGTCTGGTGGTCAGCACTTTGGATTTCTGGGTCTCCCGTTTACCCGCCTCTTCTTTCCTGGGACCGGCGACCCCATTTCATACTCCATCCTGCTCAACCTTCCCTTGACTCTGTCCACTTACTATCTCACAACACCTACACTGAGGCGGTCTACAGTTTTCCAAGAGGAGACACCGACACTTTGACAATGCAGCAGAAACCTTTTGAATTACGACTTCAAGATGCTGCTTCCTTTCCAACCGCCTAAGATAATCCCTCCATTCGACAGGTAAACGCAATCGCTGATTGTTCCGAGTCGACTATGCGACGGCATAATGCTCGTTTCTTCTGAAGAAGCCAAACTTGGAGGCTGGGTCTGCGCGGGTGTATCGTTGGTGATATTGATTGTTCGGATCATTGCGGCGAGGATACACTATGGATCGTTCGACGTCAGCACTGCTATTTGTGTCGCTTCAGTCGTTACCGTTGTGATTCGCCTTGTCGTGAATCAGTATGTCCTTACTTATGGCACCTCAAACGACGCTCTGAATGGAAAATCGACGTATTTCGACTCCAAGGACCTCGAAGATCTCAAGATCGGAAGCATTCTATCACTGATCGCGCGACTTCTTATTACGACAATTTGCTGGCTTCAGAGTTCCTTGTTGTTGCTGTTCTACTCCCGCATTTTTGAAATCAGGGCGAAATGGACCACCAGACTTATCCGAATTTGTTGGATTGCAATTCCTGTCACCTACGTTGGTGTGGTGCTGGCCACCTTTCTCGAATGTCAACCATTTCATCTATATTGGCAGGTCAAACCCAACCCAGGAACATGCATCAAAGCTTATATTCAGCTGCTTTTGCAAGGAATTTCAAACATTATCCTGGATTTACTCCTGTTGGCAACTACTTATCCGCTCCTTGCTGCGGTGCGCCATCGAAGCATTTCTGAGCAGCTTAGAGTTGGTGTATTATGCTGTCTGGGGGTTTTCTGCATCGTCATAACACTGGTTCGGATTGGTTACATTTACGCCGAGCAGTCGTATCAGCCGGTGCGCAGCTTCTTCGCGTCTGTCCAGATAGCTGCCTCGTGCTTCGTGGCCAACATGCCGACGATCTATGGCTGTGTCAGAATGATCAGAAGGCGTAAATCGCACCAAATGCAGAGACGGGGAAGTCGACCGGAAGTTTGGCTGCAGCTTCAAGTCACCAATGAGAGCAATACTTCATCCAATGTCCCGATCGCCATGCGAGAGAACAGTTCGTCAAATAGTTCAGAGAAGAAGTGGTCGCGCCTAATCCCCTAATGCCTCGTGGGTGTCGGCAACTACCGGATTAACATCCTCCCAGGACCGCGCGAATCTATCATATTCATCGCATAGGGATAGTCTGAAGGAACTTCCCGTGTGCTTCTAGCCGGAAAACTCCGTTTCTACCAGAATCCTGAATGGAGAGCATTCGCTGAACAGCTCAGGCGTTTGAAATCCATAAGCGCCAGTCAGCGAGTCCGGCAGAGTTCAATGAGCAAGAGCGCAACGAAGTGTTTCAAGGACCTGCAGGTTCGGGTCCTGTCATCACAGGTCAGATGTGGTGGAAAGGGAACCCAATATAAGGAAGAAAGGGGCCTGTCGAAGAGGTGGCAGATTCTGACTGCGAAAACGGCAGAAGGGGAAGGCCCCAAAAGTGACAGCAGGCATAGCTCGAAACTGGTTGCGTGTGAGCAACGGATCTCCCTAAAGTTGTCACAAGGAGACTCACCCGGATTGCGGACCAAGAAGCGCAACAATTGCTATGCTTCAACCTGACACTCGATGTGTCGCTTGCGTCGATGCAACGCTTCTCCGTCAGAATACCTTTATTTGGCCACAGCGCATATTCGCGGCTGGCCATGGTGATAAAGGCGACGAGATTGGCAACGAGCAGACATCGATTCATGATACCGGCATTTGAGGATCGTTCGGGAGATACATTGATCTCCTAGAGATGAAGGAGTAGAGGCGAGAAGCCACAGAGGGCTGGAAACCCTGCACCGGAGCGCAGCGAAGTCCCTAGCCCCATATCCGTAGAGGATGTGAATGGGCCGATTGTGGTATAAGGCCACGATGCCTACCACTTGAACATAGCGAAAGAGAAATGACAAGGCAAAACGGGAATAGACATGATATATGACATTTGAATTAAAAGGGACCATCTTCTACTTGCTAAATTTGCCACACGACCAGCGGGTTTCAAGCAGGAGGCCTTCATCTACAATCACTGCTCACGTCGTTTTCTTCAATCATGCACCTTTCGAGACGAGACACCACAAGTGGAATGCTGCACATGCGTGGAATATCTGTTGGCGCAGACACCGTAGAAATCATGTCAGGTATATCTACATATCCCTGAGCAGCAGCTTCATATCATCCACTAGAGGAGCGGGATGGTTGGTCGATCCTAAATTCTGTGTTCTTCAAAAATCAAACCGCAGGCAAATACGGAGGTCGGTATTCAGGTCCCTATATAGACTTGCTCCCCTTGCTGGCCACAAGCCAGTGTTGTGGTCCATGGCACGTGGCGATAAGGCCGCTTATTCGGCTTATCGGAGTGTCGCGAAAAGGGATAATCCTCTTCGTGCCTGCGCCCTCAGGAGGCCAGATGCTTGTTCAATACCTCTCTATGCCCCTACAACAACCGCGACCGCGAACTCCTCCATCCGCGCTGAATTGCAGCTTTGAGACCGACCTCGAAATCAAGCAATATGTTTACCTCGACCGCTCTGAAGTGTGTTCTCTGTTAAATTGAGCGTAACGCCACAACGCTAGGCCTGGTCAGCGTCTCTGCCGCCTGCCAACATGGACGGATTATTCACTTTGCTCAGTCTGAGCATTGTCATGGCTGTGGCCTCTTTCCTTGCAGGCATCCTGCCACTGTCTTTGACCCTCTCGCAGCCACAGTTACGGTTCATTTCAACGATCGGCATGGGAGTCCTAGTTGGTACGTCTCTGGTTGTCATCATCCCTGAAGGGGTGGAGACTCTCTATAGCGCCTCTGAAGTCGGACATGCGCATTCGCAGCTCAAAAGGCATGTCTCTGCGCGTGAGATAGGCATTCAATGGAGTCAGTCTTTTGCAGCTCAACCACTTCACGAGATCCGAGTAAGGGACCCTGCCGATTTGAGCCCTTTCGATGTTCCGGGGCCTGTCATACCGTCTGATCTTGAGGCGCCACCGCGCACTCCTACAAAGCCTGGTGTGGTCGGTGTAATGGATGTTGAAGGGAAAGGCGATAAGCAGGCCGAAACAGAGCATGACAGTCAAGAGGAGGATGAAGACGAGGTCCACAAAGAATCTCACCATGCGTGGATCGGAGTTGCCTTGTTGGCAGGATTCATGCTCATGTACTTGATTGACAAAGTGCCGCAGTATAGTCAGCCGACAAAACAAAAGGCGAGGACACATCATATTGCCTTGAACAACTTGGGCCGCAGATTCAACTTCACTACATCTTTGGACCGCGACGAGGAAGCAGACTCGTTCATCGACTCGACGGAAGGGGGCAACGTCCACCAACGGAGTTTCGCAACCACCATAGGTCTGGTTATTCATGCGGCGGCTGATGGGATAGCACTGGGAGCGTCTTCGACTGCAACAACGTCTGGACTGAGCTTTGTGATATTCTTCGCTATCATGATTCACAAAGCACCCGCAGCGTTTGGGCTGACGTCTGTGCTTGTCAAGCAAGGGCTCTCTAAAAGGGCAGCTAGAGGGCATCTGATCCTCTTCAGCCTGGCTGCGCCTACAGGGGCGATCTTTACGTGGTTGCTTGCTCACCTGCTTGGTGGTGGTCGGAATCAAAGTGCACAGAGTACCAGGTGGTGGACGGGAATGCTGCTGCTGTTCTCTGCAGGGACTTTCCTCTACGTGGCTATGCATGCGATGCAAGAGAGCTCTGGCTCGCCCCACGAAGGAATGAATGGGCATGCCAACGGTTATATCGACGGGCGCGAAAGCACGCAGAGTGAACCCAAGCCGTCTTGGAAGGATCTAGGAGCGGCTTGCTTTGGAATGATTCTGCCATTGTTTTTACAGGTTGGGCATGCTCATTGACGTGGCGAGCATTTCTCTGGGTATGTGACCAGCATCCTTGGTATGGCTTGAGGTCAACTTCAAGAGCACGGGTGGGTGACCAGGGCGCAGACGGGTTGAAGGCCACAAACGCCTCGTCTCCAGATGGAAACGATATCATCAATCCATTGGGCTCATCGGTCGTGTCACCGGAAAGCAACTCCTTTGAGTTCCTCCACTGAACCAAGGCCATGAGACGAAAGACGCCCGTCTTGAACCTCAGACCTTTGCGACGCTCGGCCTCGGAGCCAAGCTGGTCCTAGGATTTCGAGTGTGTCTGTTAAAACACGGTCGGTCTTTGAGGTGCAACCACCGGAAGCGGTTGTCTACGCCACAGGAGTCAGATATTTGACTTTCATAGTGTGTGTTAATACTTGTCAGCGTGTCATATCTGTTTGTTGTGTTCTCGTCGGGCATCATTCTTGGTATCGAAAAAAGCGGGCCGGGAATTGTCAAGTCGACGACCGTGTGTTCAATATTGGAGAAGGTGCCGTTCACCCTCAACCTGTACAATGCCTGTATGAAGGAGTCTATATGATTTGGTATCCAGCATGGGGTGCGAAATTCCAGCCTAGCAGTTAAGCGTAGGCTCTGGACACAATCTAGACTCGACGATCATTCGACGAACCGATGGAGCAGCGGCAGAGGGCGGTCAGTGGCCAAAGTCGAGGCACGCTGGGCAGCCATGGGCAAGTTAGGCATGCACTTTGGAAAACGGTGCATGCTTCAGGCACCACCTCCTGCGCGGACCCCGCCCCGAGAGGCCAATTAGTCCCGGCGGGCGACGGGCTAGCCACGGGCGTGTGGGCTACTTCTGCACTCCTTGTTTCCTTGCTGCGGGCTGCTCCTCCGCTCCTGCTGCCAACATTTCAGCCTCTCTGCCCCCTCGGGTCTCACGAGTAATAGTTGAGTGCTCCGTACCTGGCGAATCTGGCCTCTCCCGTATCAACCACTGATTCCCGAATTCCCCTCCTGCCCACAAACCGCAAAACCCATCAGCCCATCCAGATATACCTTTCGAGATCAACACCACAGACGAGCTTCGCTTTCTCCAAGCTCCAAGGTAGAGGGCGACCTTGCTTACAAAACCCACGGCCCAGCCTCCCACGCCTCCTCTCGATCTCGCCGCCACCTCCCTCGCTCCCTCCCTTTCCCTCGGATCTCCATATTCTCCGGCTCATTCCTCTCCTGGGCTAGGCCCTGCCTCGCATGTCATAAGCGCTTTTCTGCCAGCGAGACACCTGCAGCTCGAGTCGTCCTACTCCGTTGCTCTCTACCCTGACGCTGACATGGCATGATCAGGAGAGATTTATAATATAGTCTCGAACAGGAGTCCTCTCGTTGTCTATCTGAAAGCTCTTTCGCTGTTCCCTTCGTTGTGCCCTTTCCTCAGACTTCCGACCTGTGTGGCCAGAAGGTGCAGGTGCCGTCGCCGAAACGTCACCCTCCCCCCCCCCGAACCGGCCTGCCCTGTGTTGAAAGAGATGGACCTGGATGATGACCATCGCTCTATGTCTATGGACAGACCTCTGTCGCCGAGACCTTCGAGATCCGTCACGATAGACCCAAATCAACTGGCAAATCGAGCCTACAGTAACTCCAGATCAGAGTCTCTAGATCAAGAACATGACTTCCCTTTCACGACGCCCCACGGCCACACCCCCCAGATAGACACCCTTCGCTCCTCGAGACCTCCACGGCACAGTGTGTCGCATCCGCGTCCAAAGCGACTGTCCACCTCGAACAAGTCAGGCATGCCTTTGAGCATATTACCGTCGGCTCCCGCCTCTCCTCCTACACCAGCGCCTTCGCCTACGCCATATCAACGGGCTCCTAGTTGGACTTCTGCAGGCGAGAATGAAGATTCGTTTCTCCGGGATGCCAGGGGTCATTTTTCCAATCTGAATGCTGCAGAACGAGAGAGATATCTGGCTGAGCTGCTCAACATGTGTGACAGCCACTTGCTTTCATTTGTCCACAACTTCGTGTCACCTAGACTAAAGAAAGACCCCTTTGAGCATCTTCCAGACGAGCTCTGCTTGAGGGTAGGTCTCATGTCCCTTCTCGGAAACCGTATCAACTGACACAAAAATAGGTATTATCATATATCGACGATCCTCTGAGCCTGGCTCGAGCTTCTCAAGTCTCGCATCGATGGCATAAACTCTTGAACGACGATATGCTCTGGAAGATCATGTGCGATAAGCATGCCTGGCGAAGAACCTCCTCCGTCGGTCCAAGTGACGAGCTGGACTCGCCATCTCCCTCGCAAGCGAGCCAAGGCCCCTACACATTCAACAGTCGGTCTCCCAAACGAAACATCGATGGTTCTGTAGTTGGCCCGTCAAGCAGCGCACCGAACCTAACGTTACCCAAACAAGATGCTCTGTCGACCAGCCCTCGTGCTAGGAAGCGAGTGTCACAGTCGCATTACTCTCATTTCCGTCACAAATACATGATCGAAGCCGCTTGGAGGAAGGGTGGAGAATGCATCATCAAGCACATCACCCCAGATCAAGGAGTGGTCACCAGCCTGCATTTAACAGACAAATATATCGTGGTGGCTATGGATAATGCCAAAATTCATGTCTTCAATACCGTGGGTGAACATCAAAAAACACTAAAAGGTCATGTCATGGGTGTCTGGGCGATGATACCTTGGGACGATATTCTAGTATCTGGGGGCTGCGACCGTGATGTGAGAGTATGGGATATGAAGACAGGCAGGAGCATTCACGTCCTAAGGGGGCACACTTCGACGGTCAGGTGTCTGAAAATGTCGGATGCCAACACGGCCATATCCGGGTCGAGAGACACGACGTTGCGGATTTGGGATCTGCAGTCTGGGGTATGCAAGAATGTGCTGGTTGGGCACCAAGCCAGTGTCCGGTGCTTGGCCATCCACGGCGACCTCGTCATTTCCGGATCCTACGATACTACGGCCCGAGTTTGGAGCATATCTGAAGGCCGCTGTCTTCGGACGCTCACTGGACATTTCAGCCAAATTTACGCCATTGCTTTTGATGGTAATCGCTGCGCCACTGGCTCGCTTGATACTAGCGTCAGGATATGGAATCCAAAGACGGGTATGTGTACTGCCATCTTGCAAGGTCACACATCCCTGGTTGGGCAACTGCAGCTTCGCGGTGATACTCTTGTTACAGGTAAGCCTATCAACCCCGAGCCTGTTGCGCTGAGACCAGATTACTAAATTGGTATACTCTGCAGGTGGCTCCGACGGATCCGTGCGTGTGTGGTCGCTAAAGACTAGCTCGCCTATTCATCGTCTGGCTGCACATGATAATAGTGTTACGAGTTTGCAGTTTGATGACAACCGAATCTTGAGCGGTGGCAGCGACGGCCGCGTAAAGGTCTGGAGTGTTGAGACTGGTCAACTTGTCCGTGAGCTCAGTCAACCTGCCGAAGCTGTGTGGAGAGTGGCTTTTGAGGAGGAAAAGGCCGTCATCATGGCCAGCCGGTCAAATCGAACCGTCATGGAGGTACGCGTTCGGAGTGCATGCTGGTCATTCACGCCGCTAATCTTCTTTGCAGGTTTGGTCCTTTTCACCGCCAGAAGACCCAATAGATCGACGGTCGGAGAGTCCTCTGAGCTTGCCCGAACACGTGCCGGCAGCTGAAGAGGAAGAAGAACCGACTCAATTCCACCAAGAACTAGGTGACGGTGATGCGACCATGAGCGACATCTAGGGATCCGTCGCCAGCCAGAGACGCAATGCCACATCGAACTCAACGATGCGTTCAGAACGAACGACGAGACGAATGGTGTCAGATAATAGAAGGTGATGTCGTCCACGAAAAGGCAAGCCCACCGGGTATCCTGTATACGAAAGAAACAACCAAGGGCAAAGCCGGCAATAGACGTCGCGAGTATCCGGTCGTCGGTCCTACCTCGAATCTGGGATCTCAGAAATGAGGACAGAAAGCAGAAGGAGGGTTCTTTGATGAAGAACCGGTGCTAGTTACGTTGTGTGGAAGTCGTGTTTGGCTCACTGATATTTGCGTATCGACATGGCAGTATGGAGATACCCCAGAAAGGTTTTTCTTTTTCGTCCAGAGCATAGCGATTGGTGCAGGGAAGCCTGAATTATGGCCGGCATGAATCTATCTTTATGGATATTACTCATATTGATGTTGAACGAGAAGTGCATTGGTACGCTGGTATGCTTTAAAAAGGAAGCAAGGCTTTCCCCCGGGGCAGGGGTCTCGAGCGCCCACATCGCATTGGACGTCAAAGTTTGAAATGATATATATTATTCCTATTACATATGTTGTGAGCAGATTCGATGACACCGGGTCATCATGTCCCTATTTCCTTGTTTCATCGCCCAAATCGGACTCGTTAGCACGCAATCAGAACGAAGTGAGTAGAAGGGCAGGCGGGCAAACGTATGCAGTAGTATACCTTGTCCTGTTCTACCTGCGTGTTACACAAATGTCCCGGTCTATCTCTGGTTTTCCATGCTCATCTAACGACCTAGGTACCCAGCTAATATCCTCCCCGAGGAAACCATGCGTGACAATTCGAACAGGCTCTGGAATCCCGGGAACCCATTCTGATCCGCACAATGTGCCCAACCCCTGCTTTGTACCAATCAGCAAAAGACAGGAACTATTCCAAAGCGGCAAACAGTAGATCTATTGGTCGGTTTGCTTTTCTCCCCATAAGAACCATGAAACGGGAACTGAAATGAACATATCGTGGTCCGCGGCCCTGCCAAGCTGTCTGCGTAGCCAAGTTGAGCTGGACCTGGGAGGAAGGCAGCGGGTTCGAGAGTTCAGGAGAGAAATAGAAGGCGGTGAGACTCTTCTGATCTGTTTTGCTGGTACCGAGAGACCGTGAAGTGTTGCTCAAGTCGTCATCACGGATCTGCATTCTATTCTCCTCCTGCTGTGCCTTAATAAACCTTACTAGAGCACCACATTCCCCCGTCTTCCGCCGCCAATTCAGTCGAAATCTGGGGCTTTTCGGAATCGAGAGAGTGCAGGGCGTAGATTCGGAAGGATGTGTGAAGACATATCGTAGGACAACCTTTCGACATGAAGTGTCTCGGTCTGATGGGGATGCATACTGGTTGAGCCCGCGGGGAAATTGTGTTGCTCAATTTCTCGTAAGCGAACCCTGCAAATTGTTCCCGCGCGCTATATAGAGGGCTAGTTGGGAAAAAGACTGCTCAAGAAGGGGAGACATGTGCTCGAGGCAAGAAATGTGTGCACATGGTCATAATATCGTTTCTCTCAAAAATGTGATGGTCGTTTGTCGTTGCTCGAAGGCGTCGCGCTCAAGGTTGTGGGACTGAATGTAGTAATGCCGTTCCTGCATAGCAGGTTCGGATGTGTGATGTTGTCCTCGAACGATCCCGCGTAAGATGGTCTAGTGACCGCCAGTGGTCGGCAGACCGAGCCAGACCTTAAAGGAATCGTAGCTGCACAGTAGTTAGCATGTTTCCTTTTGGATCATCTTGGAAATTTGGTCAAAACGTACATCAGCCATTGGAATCCAGTCAACGTTCCAATCATGACGATTCTGACTGGCAAACCATTCCAGAGACCTGTGAATCCAATGTTGCCGTAGATCCGGCTCATGGCTTTTCCAGCAGATTCACCAGCTAGAATGGGTCAGAACATATTCACAAGAAGATGGGGGACTCTGGAAGACATACCTTGGCGGTCCGAGTTCAGTTTGCTGACCATGACGTCGGCGGGATGACTGACGATGGCGCAGGCGATACCGGCAATATAACCAGCCAGGAAACTCACACCTGTTTGTTGTAGACTGTTGTAGCTCTCCTTGGGCTTGCCGAGTTGTCGATAGATGATCTTAACCGTCTCTTCAAAGGTTGCGAACTTGCACATTGTGTACGGGATTTGACGGCCCCAGAGCGGGTAGAGACCCTTGTACAACCCGGCAATGCCCTCCTTGTCGACGATTTTGGTCCATCCCTCCCGCAAGTTGTTCGCGTATGGCGGTAGTGTCGTCTGCATGCGGACTTTGATGGCTTCCCACGGACACAAGAGGATGTCTGCAATGAATTCTGCCGTGGCGCTGGCACCTAGATAAACTAGAGTGCGGTTGCTGTTGGGGAACATGTTGTCGCCGTACTGGTGCTTGAAGATTTCGTAGAAGCCGTATTTCCCAAGACCCTGGAAGGAGTACCCGACGAACGTCGGTGTCCAGCCAAAGAACACGCCACGAACACCTTCTTTTGCGTAGATGGAACTCCATCCTTGGAGGTTTGATTTATAGATCTTCGGGTCGACTTGACGGCGGGTCTTGACCAAATCAAGAGGTGTAACAAGGGTGTGGGTAGGTCCGCATGCGACGACGCCGCCCAGCATGCACGCGGCGAAGTATTTAGTCTGGCAAGAAGCTGTTAGTTTCTTTTCTGTCCCAAGAAGGCAAAGGCAATGTAATCATGGAGAGGCAGATGTATCAGATGTCAGGATCTCAGGCTGCGTGCCACAACATTTGAGCTCAAGTGATGTCTGATGCTTCGAATCGGCCCGTAGGAATGGTCGCTTGACGGAGAATACGTACCGAATACGGCTCGATCTTTCCAAATGGGTAGCTCTTGAGCACCTCGGCAGAGGGTGGTTTGAGGGTCGTCTGCGTAGTCATTGCGGCCGATTGATCTGGTTCCTGGGACTGATGAGGAGAGAGCGCAAGGATGAGACTCTTTGGATACGAAGCAACGGTCTTCTTCAGGCAGCCACTGCTCTTGCTTCAATTGGGTTGCTGGTTCTGCCACGGAGCACGTGCGCCAAAGTCAATGACGATGCTGTTAACAAAACTTGAAGACGCAATTAAAAAGCGCGACGGAGAAGAAATGTACGATGAGAGGAGATTCAATATTTGTCACTTGACGAGTTCCTGCGAGCTGCGAGGAGATGCACAAGAGGAATGAAGCTGCCAGCAAGCAAAATGAGAGCTTGCAGGAGCTGAGGGAGAGGTCAGAAGTAAATAAGGGACGGAAGCTTGCTCAATATGGCTCAAGGTAGCCGCACCTGCCGCAGGAGCCGTACGAGCTGCCCTTGCTGCGCAGATCCGGGCGGTGGCAGAGTGCGAGATCCCAGAGATCCCAGAGATGCCAGGAGCTGATTTGATGCTGGTGGGCGAGTCGGTGCATGTGAAGAGCGCCATAACATCATCGCCGCTGATGCGGCCCTGGCGCCCAGGCGAGACTATTCCCGATCAGGTTCGTGATAGCCGGGAATTCCGGGCGTGGGCCAGTGACATCATGCGCCCTAAAAGCTTGTCTGGAGCTAGCGGATGCTTATTCATCCAGTGCCCATATCTCACTCAGCCAACCAGCAGCCGGGACAATGTTCCTCTTTGAGGATAGATACGACCATACCTTTTTCCTGGTCGGTGTATATGTGCACGCATACACGCATATAAACAAACTAAGTGCCGGAGACCCTTCGCCCCGATCCACGTCTACGAGTGCATTCCCATACCAAAGTGATGGGACGGCCCAAGAACGCCAGGATTGCTATCCGGCGGGAAGAGTTGATCCCATTCGGCCTGTACACATATAAAGGTCAGCGCTGCACTTGTAGGTATCAATCTACGGGCAACGGGCAGGCACACTCACCCAGTCAATGTCTAGCATGACAGAATCATTCCGGTTGCTGTTCTGAAATTGCGGGATGTTGATCTGATCGCTTGGGAAGCCCGAATTGATCCCAAAGGGACTGCCACCTCCGGATGAAGGCTGCCTGGGGACGACTCCAGGGAGTGACTGGATGGCTTGAGGAGGCGGCGAAGTCTGTGGACCTGGTCCCAAGACTGTTCGCCAGCTGACTTGATCTGTCGTGATCAGTGGCGGCCAAGAATCATTTGTGCCGGAGTCGCTAGGGCTGTTAAAGTCAATCTGCTGACCTGGCGAAGCTTGATTTGCGTCGGTCCGGGGTGGTGTTTGTTGCGGCTGTGGTTGTGACTTTGATTGTGATTGTGATAGCAGCGGCGACTGTTGTCTTGCAGAAGCCGGTGGTGAAAACTGTGAAGATACGAACTGCGTGAGATGGCCAATATCTGCAGGTGGCAGGTATTTCGCGTCAACATACATCGTTGCCGGTGTATCAAAACTCCATGACTGGTCGGCCGAAAACCTCGGGTCTCCTCCACCCACATTCTGTAGTGGCGTGGATGTGACCGCTGAGGGGTGCAACGAGTTGGATGTGTCGACTTGGCCCTTGTCCTTCATCGATGGTTCGGAGCTCTTACGGTGTTTGTCCAGGCCGTCCTTCATACTAACGGGAATCCGTATCCTGCGTAGGTCTCGATACACAGCCGTTCGATCCCGGACTGCTGCAATAATTGCCCTGGCTCGTTGAGTGCGTGACAGAGAGAGCTCTGGCTCGAAAACAAAGTCAATCACGTTCCATATTCGTTCAGCGTCCCGAAGTGTCGGCTGTTGATATATGACTGACAACAGCAAAAAGGCGATGTGCCATTGCTGATAGGCCCCGTTATACCACTTCCATTTCCTGAGTTCTGGGATTCGTTCCATTGCAACCGCATTCTCCATGGCGAGCAGACCGCTTTGAATGGTAAGATTCGCGAGCCTCTCAGGCACTTTGTTGCTTGTATTGTTCAAATACCGATGCAATATCATGACATACATGCGCTGGACCATGAGGTTCATCAGCAATTGAGCGTATTTTTGTATGGGCACTTCAGTGTTCAAGATCGGGTTGTATTTGGCCTCCATAGCCTTGCGGAAAGATTCCACTTTGCTCAGGACATGGGTCAATGACGCCCTTTTCTTCTCGATGCGTATGCGATCGTACCATATGACTCGTTGCATTTCTGTGCATTCAAAGTGTATCCGTGACATGGTCATATCTGTCCACTTGTCCTTCACCTCCTGAGGCTTCGCTAAGAGGAGATCGGCATCATTGATGTTGAGGGGAAGTTTCGTGTCATAAGCCTCTCGCGTAACGCCCGGCCGCGGGCCTTGGGACTCGCACGTGCGGAAATCCAGGAAGCAAAGTTGAAACCATACAATGCGGCGAACATGACACTCCACCGGGGACAGGCCGTAGACAGTCTCCGGATCGCGGTGTAGTCCCATGCATTCAGCAAGCCGAACCGCCATGCCAACTATCACCGAGTGAGCGCGGGAGAGCTGGTCTCGGCACATGGGGATCAGGTAGACCACGAGAGCCTGTAATGTTTCGATTTTTGTCGCCCTCAGGATTTGTGCTTTACTCAGGGCCACCTCAGTGCCCGTCTGAAAATTACCGAGTATAGTGCTCTTGGGCCTGGCGAAAATAGCCGTGACCTCTGACTCTGGCATGCTTGCCACGGCCGAGAACAGGACCGAGAGGACGATGGATTGTTGCCACGCTGGAGGTTCGAGGCCAGCAAGGACCGCAGTCCAGAAATTGTCATAATGCAGCTGGAAGCTTGGCCAGTGGACTACACGAGCAATGAAGTGAACGTTCTCAAAATAGTTGCGCACCAAAATATCGGCCGCGGCTTTTGCCGGCAAGAAATTGATGAGGGATCTCTTACTGCCGACATCTCCAAACAAAAACCCAGATCCCGGGGCAATGTAAGAAGGTCCAGGGGCTAGGAAGTCACTGTTGTGATCCGGGAGTTGAGGCATGGCTGAGCGCTTCTCGTCGGGTGTGCGACGATCATTGGTGGGCTCTGAGAGTGTAATGTCCATCTGAAGCGTTGGTTAATCTCAGGGAAATATACACGCCATTGTTGCACTTACCTCTTCATGGAGTCTAGGTCGGAAGAAGCCGCCCAGGCGCTCCGTTAACCTTCATGTTGGTTAGCCAATCTGTTTCCTCAACATTCAGGTTGCAGGTAGAATCTACCGCATTTTCCCTATTCTGATCCCCAGGTCTAGGACATCATCATTTGCATCGTCCTCGTAAGAAGCATCGATGACTGCCAAAGGTGTCGGTTCAAGCCCCTTTTCGTCTTCGGGGACGGCAGCTTCATTGTCAGAGCTGCTGTCCTCGCCTCCAGGAAGATCGGCTGAGGTTCTGCGCATGGATCTTTGAGGCGAGGCTGTGGCGGTCCTTCCTTCCTTGCGTGCTACGTCCTGCTCGAGCACTCGTTCTAGAGATCCCATCTTTTCCTTGATCTCATTGAGGCGCTGTTGCGAGACCGAATCCAGAGCCGGGGCTAGGAAGAGACAATCGCGCGAGAACTTGCTGCAATTAGTACATGGATGCAGCTTATCACACTTGAGTTTTCTTCGGCGACATTCAAGACACGACGTGATCATGCGATTTCGTCGGCGCACCCGACTTTGAGCGGTGGATTTCTGTTTCTCGTCGGTCGCGCCGCGACCCTCGGACGGGGGTGAGCTGTCCATGTTGCTCAGCGTTATTGTTGACAGGAGGAACAGAAACGGCGAGATCTGTTGCAACGTTACATAAACCGTGTGACCGTCCCGACACTGCGAGATCTGCCAAGGTATCAGCGGGGTAAGACGGAAGATAGCTCAATGCAGAGCGAGATCGACCTCGCGCTCGTTTCCAAGCCCTGGGGACTCGAATGATCCGCGACGTCGATAGAAGGACTCGCCCTGAGAGAGCCAGGTGCAAAGCCGAGGGGGGTTTGAGACGAATTTGAAACCCAGAGGCAAGAATATCGGGAGAAATCGAGGAAGGTCGACTGGGCCTAGTGGTGGTGACGGATGGTTGGAGGCGCTGAGGGATTGGCTGGGTGGCTGAACGGCTGAGTGGCACTGGTGGCACGTGCAAGCGTCTTTGCTCAGCAAACAACACCAACAATCGTCAGACAGGCTATGAGCAGCGGAATTCATCCCTTTTGCCATTCTGCGCATCCATGTTCGCTCGTCCGCTCCTCTCGCCCGTCAATCTAGTCCTCGCTACACCCCAAAATCAAGCGTCGTATAAGCGGCAATGCTGACTCGCCACTAGCTCCGCCATTGACTGCGGGTGTTGTTGCGTTGTTGTGGGCACCCCAAGGCAACTCAAGGCATAGGAAGGGCTGACTCAGCGACATTGATGGGCCAGAAGGGACCAAGACACGAATGCGTGCGAATCACCACGTTGGTGACGCCGGCTAAAGCTCTGCCGAGAGACATCAAGTCCACCGGATCATCGCACGACGCGCTGATGGGCGCATTATTGGACTTGGCTGAATGCTGAAGTGTGCCAGTCTGGGGAATCAGGAGGATCTCCAGTAGGTGAATGGTCTGGGAGAGAGCATGCGGTGGAAGTGCTGTTGCCAGTTCCACATCTCGTATCATCCATCGACGTCCCGAAACTCATTTTGGCCTTTCCGAGGGTTGTTTGTTGTATTAATATCAGTCCCTTGCCCCCAAGAATCCCACAAGGCTTCCCCCAAGAAATGCTAAATGGTAAGCAGGGCCATTCGGAGACCGGCCGGTTTGAATGTTCTTTCCCACCCGGATGAGATGCTGAACATAATATATTCGCACACGGACTCTAAAACCTTGGTAAGCTTGGGCGTGCTTGGGAAACCTACCAGTAACAGACGTCCTTATTCGTGTTGCCCATCTGAAGACGGTGGCATTTCTTGCTCCTAGTATCGAATCTACAACACGCAGCTACAGGATAACAATAGCATCATGCCGCCGGTTGCAACAGAAATCGCGCAGTTCAATCTTATTCTCGGACAAGACCCCAGGAATCCTGGCTCGTCGGCTGCTCAGTTCCTCCAGAAGGTTTTCGACATAGTGAAGCAACGGGAAGGGTTTATTCGTGGCTACTGGGTACGTGTGTTTCTTGAGACACGACCGAGTTCCTGATCTTTTGAAGGGCATCCAGGATCAAAATCCAGGGATCCTCGTCGTGATTGTTGGTAAGCCGGGCTGGAAGCAGTCTGGGCGCAGTGACTGATCCTCTGACAGACTGGGAGGACATCAAACATCACCAAGACCTGGTCAACAGCGAGGATTTCGCAGCTATGACCGAGAACTTAGTCAATCTGGTGACCTTTGAGAACGGACCGCCTGTTGTTAGTGAGTGAAGTCGAAGCTCTAGCCTAGAGGAGGACTGAAACAGTGAACAGCACACGTAAATTTTACTTCCGACGCAGCGAGTGCCTGTCAATCATCTGTTACTGCAGTGAAATCATTCAGGTTACCCGAGGATGCAAGCGAGAAGCAGAAATCGGCATTGGAGGATTCGTTCCTTAGCCTCGTCAAAGTCTACACGACTGAGACTCCCTGTAGCGGATATGCATGTGGTTGGGGTGAGTACTACACGCAACGGACTACTCTGGTGTGACTGACCTCGACACCAGTCCTGGAAACACTTCCAGATGACAACGCTCCTGGGGACGAGGCGCTTACCTTCACTGGCATCTTTGGCTGGCCGGCAAAGGAGGGTCCTGAAAGTTCGAGAGACAACTCTGGCGACCCTGCACTTGTCGCAGCGGTGGAGCAGATCTTAAGACTTGCTCTCCCTCAGAAGAAGGGAGACGCCTTCGACGTCAGCCTGCGCAGTTTTGGATAGACAATAGGGACTATACTTGTACCTCGGGGAAACCGTTACCCACACTTTGACGTCTTTTTCCAAGTCCAGTAACAGTGAAGACGACTGCCGAGGACTGGACCCCCCGCTTTCCCACAAGGCGATCGCAATTGCGACAGTTCGCCAAAATCACGCGTTGCTTTGAGACAACCTCGCTGGTGCCCTCCTTAGCCGAGATCTGGGGAAATTGGTTGAGCTCATTGTAGCCAATCATGAAGCGGATGGTGCAGCAAGGTTTAGCTTCACGATGGTTCATCTGATGGCGACCAGCCTTAGTCCAACGCCACTTCAAGTCTTTTCTTCAGCACTGTCAACAAACACCTGCTCCAGACTGCTTGTCTTCAAGAGAAGATGGCGCTTGACGATTATTGCCCCAGCGACCGCGCCCTTCGAGGCCCTCCTTCGCATCGAGACAACCCAGTGTCGATATCCGCACTCCACATCGCAAGCTTCACGCAAGCACGAGGTGACAAGGGCCCGATCCACAAGCAGTGCTAGTTGCTCATCCTTGGTTTCTTCAGTTGTTCAAACAAGATTCTGTGGACGTATACGGCTTGTGGTCTTTGTCGAAAACCTGTACCAGCAGCAGCTCCAAACCGGAATGTCTCATCCACTTGAGAGGCCAAATCGAGGTCTGTCAATCTTGCAAGAAAAAAATACTTCTTATGATGTGCATGAACTCTCCATCCTTCCGCGTTGATCTCTCGCACACGGGCGGGTCGTCACCTCTTCTTTGCTTCAAGGAACCTCCGGTATTGTCTGCCAACGCCATTACGAGGCCAGAACTCAGACTGGCGAAATGCCGGGGATGGTCACTGCTTACCGGTCTGCTGTGCCACCACCGAATAAGCTCGTCCACAGCAAAATGAGGAATCTGGGCCTCACCTACGTACAATCGCTGCTGCATTTGCTGTTGTCGGTTAGGTTGTTTTGGAATTAGAGTTCGAGGGCAAGGGCCCTCGTGAATATCCTGGCACTGTTTTCCCCACCAGGTAGGTCTGTTGCTGGTCTAGGTGTATCCGGTGCGAGGCGTGCTGGCAGGCGTCGTCGTCATTTCTTGTTTACGGAGATATCAGAGGACCTTCTCTCATTGTATATGGACGCCGCTGCCGCTGCTGCGTGGACATAATCTCCTACTCCTCTGTCCGTTTGAATCAACGTCTAAATCTCCACTTATCCCATTACTCTCCTCCTGATATGAAGTCTTTGGACCTTTCTCAATCCCTATGGCCGCTCGCGTTGCTGCCCGGCCTCTCACATGCCTACTGGCGCATGGCCTGCAGCGTTTCTCAGACCGCTCGGGTGGACCTCATTCTTAACCCAGGCGAGGTGTCTGGACATGTGCATAAGTTCGCAGGCGGCAGCAGTCAGTGCAAAGAGCTCCGGAGTCGACCATTCTGCTGATGTCTTAGATGTCAACCAATACTCGGACTTCAATTCGCTACAAACCTCGAACTGTTCGACGTGCGAAGTCCAGGAGGACAAATCGGCGTACTGGACCCCACAACTCTACTTTGCCCACGCAAACGGCTCGTTCGAAGAAGTACCAAACTATGGAATGACCGTATATTACGTTGGTATGTGAAGGCCGTCTATGCCTCGTACTACGGCTGACTGTTCAATGAGGCCGCGGGGGCAATTCTTCCAACACGGTTCCATTTCCGGCTGGATTCAAGATGATCACGGGCGACACTCGACAGCGATCTTACGACAACTCAACCTTGACATATTTGAATACCAGGCCTGTGGCCGACAGGTTCGTATTTCCCTCCAGGCTTTCAAAGATTCTGCTGCTAACCTCTTGCTAGGGTAAGTTTCCACTGCATAGACGAGGCTAACGATATTCCAGAACAGCACTACATGTTCCGTACGGATTGTGTCAACGGCATGCGAGCCCAGGTCAACTTTCAGTCATGCTGGGATGGAGTGAATCTTTATCTCGACAACAACGCGCACGTCGATTACCTGTCGGGCATCGACTATGGCGTCTGCCCTCCTTCTCATCCGGTTCCTATTCCTGGCTTGTTCTTCGAGTGAGCGCTCTCCTCTCGCTGCGATGGGTCCAAGCTTATTTCAACTAGGGTTCTTTACATGACAAACTCGGTTGACCAGTCGGGCGGTGGTCAATTTGTCTTCTCCAATGGGGATCCTACTGGTTACGGATTCCATGGCGATTTCCTGAACGGTTGGGATATGGACATACAAACCGCTGCTGTTCAAGATTGTCTCTACACGGACGACGGCGGGGTGGTGAGCGCATGCTCTCACCTCGCTCCAAGTGACGATATCAACTTTCCACGCAATTGCCTTGAACAGCCATCAGTATTTGATGAGCCTGTGCACGGCTTGATTTCTGCTTTGCCTGGTTGCAACCCCATCACGCCTGGTCCTGATCTGGCCGAACAAGTCGTCTGCCCTCTCGACTCTCACACACTTGATACATCAAACCAAACGTCAATCTCAAGCGCCACGTCTACTACAGCGGCCTCCTCCTCTTCTTTTGACGCTGCTGCCTCGATCACAACAACCGATTCTAGCATCTCAGTCACAACCGATACCTTCACCATCTCGAGCCCAACTCCAATCAATGCCGCGGACTCAAGTGTTTCTTCCTCCTCCACCGAGCTGGCATCGTCTGACCCGCCTCCGATACCACCTACGGTTACATCCTTTGACCAGTTGACTTCAACGATGGAACCAGGAAGCGGACTAGTGACTACCACCGTTACCGAGTGGATCACCATCACAGTGACGGGGCCCAACGACATTCCAGCGAATTTCGTCGCTGTAAGCAGCACCTTGGGTGTCGCAACCACACTTATGGCCACAGACTCAAGCATCGAGGCAATGGTTTCTGCAGGCTCGACCATATATACTGAATCCTGCCCGGAGCAAGATCCGAGGCCGACTGCAGCGGGTATGACCACCATTACCTTGTACGCGACCGTGGCTCCGACGAATACACCCCCAGTGTTTTCGCAATTTATATCCTCCGCAAATACCGCTTTGACGACTATGGACACATCCGCACCTATCAATACGTCCTCGGGATTTTCACAATTTGTATCGTACCCACCAAATACCACTTTCACGGCAACAGATACTTCCGTTCCTACCGATACACCCTCGGCGTTTTCGCAATTCGTGTCCTATGCAAATACCACTTTCACGACAATAGGAACTTCTGCTCCCACGGATACAAGCGACAGCAGGAGCATCGCTATCTCGACAACCCTGGCCCTGGCCTACGGATTTCCTTGTTCCCTTTACTCAGGTGTTACGATTGACGGGTGCCCGACCCCAGCAACTACCTCATCAACCACGGATGCCACCACAGCGAACGTTCCGACCGCAGTTGCAACTACGACACAATCACTCGCCAACGAAACGACTGTGGCGCTTACCACATCCGCGCCAGCTACGACGCCTTTCAGGATTCGAGGACGTGAAGTATTCTTGACAGAGAAATAGGGGGGATATTGGGCACAGAGAAGTATTGCATTGACATTATGGCACTAATTAATGACAGAGAACGGATTTATTGACATGTAGGGACGGACCATGACGAGCACAGACAGACCAGGAGTACGGGGCTGCGGCAAAATATAGAGATACCCAAGGGGCAGGACCTTTGATCTTGCACAATCACATTCCGGCCGGCGTATTACTGGGGGCATACTAGGGAGAGGGACTATCTGGTGGCTGGAGGGATTGGGGGAAATTGGTGTTCTAGGTGGGGGGGACATAAGCAATGATATATTGCCGGGAGCAAATGCAAAGTCTTATCTATTTCAATATGCTCTGTGTCTTGAGGCGTCTCAAGCTGTTGTAAGGTTGGCAGTGGGTTTGCTACTCGTAAGGCTACCTGCAATTGTGCGGAGAGACAGGGCGTTTGCGCAGCTTCACGCTACGGCGCAGCATATGCGCCAGACTAGTAGCTCTCTTTTCCACTTCTGCTCGGCAAGCCTCGTCAACCTCATCGCAGCTTTCGACAATGTTCAATTGACATAATCTCTCAAACACTACCACCACCGCTTCACCTCAGCCGCGTGCTGCAGTATCTTCGACATCGCCCTAATGTTATGACTAAACGCCTCTCTGCAGCCAGCTGCATTTCGTACCAAACTCCAAGATTCGTGTGGATTTCCGATGCGCTCTTGACCGACACGTTCAATCGCTTCTGTCACCACAAGCGTTATGGCAGCAGCGTGCCAGGTCCCCTGGAGGCACAACGGCGCGCTGCGAGACGTAAAAATACAAGTCTGGCGTACGCCAGCCCCGGAGGCATCTCGGCCGATCCTTCAATTGTCCTTGGAAGCTCCGCGAACAAGCTAGCTTGGTGGCAGTCTCCCCAGCATGCAGAAGCAGCAGATTCAGGTATGCGCCGCACAAGGTAGATTGCTTGAGAATCTCGTGCTTATTTTCTGGACTGTAGCTTCTCCTCGAGTCCTACCGTCATGGCTTTTTCCTTTCGAAAGCCCGGCTCCGCACGCCGTGCCCACCTGCGGCACAATCGACACAGGGACGACACAGTCAGAGCCGCGATCAACATCTGAAGACGAGACGAATCGACTATCCCAATGCAAAACTTTAATCGAAGTAAAGGGCTGGATTCAGGATGAAGGAGTCAACCTGCGGGAAGATGCTCACGTCCGAGCTGCAATACCGAGACATATCCTACAAATGGATTTCGAGACACACGAGATCGCATCGTACGTATGCGACCCAATATTTCATCCACCGGGAACGTCATACATCCTGGAATTAGTGCGTGGCTTGCTCGGCCGTACTTGGGACGCCACCTCCTGGGGAATCTTGCGTGATGCACTCTGTTCCGCTACCGAACTCGGGCTTCTCAACATCAATGACTTGAAGGAAGTCATCGCCGAATTGGTCTGCCTGGCCGAAGTGCAACTGACCGACGCTCACGGTCGGGAAAAGAGGGTGAAGGCCAATGCCCAAATGTACCTGATCTACGGAATGCTAGAATCTCTGGATCGCTCCGCAGTTTTGCGGATCGGCGACCTTGGATCCTCCTTCCTAGCTCGACTCTTCTCGAACATTGCGACACTGAAATACTACCGTGGCTGGTGCCGGAAGCTATTGTGGCGCCTCCTCCCGTGGGCACCGAAGACTCACGTTGCCGTCATTCGTCGAATCGCTTTGAAACAGCTCAAT
Organism: Cladophialophora immunda; assembly: GCF_000835495.1. Lineage (NCBI taxonomy): Eukaryota > Fungi > Ascomycota > Eurotiomycetes > Chaetothyriales > Herpotrichiellaceae > Cladophialophora > Cladophialophora immunda. Next base: position 1,764,220 of record NW_015622546.1, read on the forward strand.
TATGCTTGCCGACACAATACTCAGGAGAAAGTAGGGCGAATGCTTGCGCAAAGGCTCGTGGTAGCCCATCCAGAAGTTTTGCAGCTCGTCTCAACTGATATCACGGAGAAGTTGCTGAGTATGTCGATGGAGTCTGGTACAATGCTATACAAATACCTCTGGCATCACTGGTGTGGCACATTAGCCATACTCGGATCTGCAGATTTTGGTCTCACCCTGACACGAAATGCATGGATGTCTGTACAATCCGCCAAAAGCTCCCTATCACAAGATCAACGTTTGTTGGCATTTTCCTGGACTGTTATGTATCTCTCTCAAAGCCATCGAAAATCAGTGGACGTGAAGGAGCGACTGCAGTTCCTTGGTCACTTCGAGGAACTGCTGCGGTCGATACCGGAGTTTAGTGAGGATTTCCTGGATCGCGCTGTGATTGAGCTTGGTAATACGACTCTGCCGAACAAACACATCCTTCTTCGAAACCTCGCTAGACTGTCGACCAGAGCAGAGGCACTGCTTCCAACATTGGACTCCCAATCTACTGCGAAGTCGACATTGGAGCCGGGCATATCACCGAGCTTAATCGACAACCACACTCAGAATGCTCACTTTGAAGGCAACGAAACTTTGGCGGAGCTGACCGAGAGTTCGAACAATGATCTTTCAGCCTTCAAGATTCTGTCACGGCGGATGATTCAGAAAAGCACGAATTCTTTTGGTTTCGTTTGCCATCTTTTGGAGACCAACTCACTTTTCAAGTTAGCTTTAAGGACGCCTGACCTTTTCTCTCCAAAGCCAGCCACTCTTCAGAAGCGGATGGTGTGTGAGCGCACCGGCATATTCGCGAATCTCGGCACTCCGGTAGAGATCGAGTCAGTCACCTCTTCAAGACCGGAACGTGCATCGAGAAACTCGAGCTTGCCCAGCAGAGACGAAGTAATCGACTTAATCAGTCATCTTGCCCTCTCCTTTGCGACCTCAACTGTGGCTACTCCTCGGGCGGCACTTCGAAGAGTATACTGGTGCTATCTGTTCCTGCGCCGCTACGGAGCACCCGTCCCACCTGCCATCACTCGAGCGTTATGGCATGTGGGCGTTACACGATACGGTGACCAAGGTACAGCGGCAACACTGCTGAAGTGGATTCTCCTGCAGGTCAAACTGGTAGAGGGCGAGAGCGTCGCAAATCTCTTGCTCTGGAATGAGACCTTCCGTCAGATGCGGCAAGAGCAGATAGCCGCTTGGACCAAGATTGATGAAGACGAGGAAAAGCGATTGGTTGCCGAATTACAGGCGACGGGAACAAATAGCAAAGGAGATGAAGGAGATGGTCATACACCATTCACGTGGTCGTCGGACGACGGCCTTTCCGGTGGCGAGAAGGCATCGGACCCAGACCTGCTGAAGAGAATCATGTTCATCGAGTCCGAGCCGCCGGACCAGCCTGTTTGGATGCCCAAAGCACAGAGGATCGCCGGTTGCCATGAATCTTCAATGACAGACGAGGAGGAGCAGCAGCAAGAGCAGGAGATACTACAGCGTAGGGCAGCCGAAGCACTCAAGGTGGCGAATCTAATGTATCGAGGCTGATGTCTGGTACACGGCATTCAGGAGCTATAGGACGCGGGCGAGAAGGGAACAAATGCTCCAGACGGGGTGATCTATATCGATGTATATACGATACGAGAACATGCACAGATGCGTTCAGATACAGCCCCTGCCTCCAGATGGCTTCTTACATGGCCTTGCCTGCCTACTGAGCGTTGGATCTCGATTTCCAAACCGCTGGTTCCCATTATTACCCCCACCCCCCCGGGGGGTACAGAACGCGCCTGGGAGAGTGGGCGAGTGGTCGATCCCAGATCACACCCGAACTTTTGGCGTCAGCGTTTATTACTTCGACGATGGCGCCGTTTGTTCAGGAACGAGAAAGCGAATCCCGGCGGAGGCACTTTCGCCGTAGGTAGGTAAGTGCCTTCTCTTCATGTGCCACCGGTGGTTGTCTCCAGATATTGTAGGAGAGCAAAAGGGAAGAAGAGCACATGGTACGGGAATTTAAGTCATCCAGCAACTGGGGGAGTCACAGGCCATGGCTGATGGCACCGATACACCTGGGCAGATGGGAACGCTTTGGAGAGGAGAGAAAACTACAAAGCACGGACTGACCCGGCCTGTAGCCGAAGACAATCCTCCCTTGGCCAACCCAGTTATCCATCACAGAGCTGCTCTTCGCAGGCTTTCTGTCAATGTCTCGGAAGTCCAGAGCCAAACAAAAATCCGAATATTCCAAGAGCCAGAAAGGTCACGGAGATATCAATCACCTGTCACGCGCCGCAGCGAGACGGCAATGAGAACGGCAGTGTCCCTGAAATCGTGCACCGACAGCATGATTGACTGACAAGTTCCAAAGCACCATGCAGAAGCAGTCAGTCAAACTCGCGTGGTACGGCGAGTGGACAAGCGCATGGTCAGTGTGCTGCGAGAGAGCTACACAACGATCCGATACTTTTCGGCGAACCTGGCCATTTCCCGTCTTTGCAAGCTACCTAGGCACCTAGGTAGCCACTCGGTTGAACCAAGGAAAGCAACAGGACATGTGCAATGCCAATGCTGCATTTTCTTGCTTCGACCTGCCTCGAAAAGCAAGGCCTGGCCGGCACCCTGCCCCAGCCGTGTGCATTGTTTCGGGCCCCAGAGAACAGGCGGATCATAACACCTTCATCCGGGTGGATACCTCGACGCCCTAACACGAAGTTCAAACCTCCATCCTGGCCGAGGCTATGAGCCGTGATCCTGGACTCCGCTTGTTGACATTGGTTTGTGGCGCATCGTGTGTCGCACGGCATCCTTTGCTATTGGTGGGACCGAAAAATGACACGTTCGCTGCAGGTCAATGAGATCGCCAAGTGTTAAAAGCCTCACTTTGCGGCATGCAGTCGATCCCCAGTGGTATTGCACGATGGCTGACTCCATGGCACTCCTGCGCTTTGACCAGGTGCCAGCCAAGCAAAACTTTGCTAGTCAATCGCTGCAATAAGTTGCACGCAAGTCCCAGCTAGGATAGTCATTTTTCGCGCTGGCAATGGTTCCGTGAACAGCATCAGCGGCATGGTGGTCTGCTCAGTAATCCACTTGCCCGCCAATAGCAGCTGTGCTTTCAGAAGGGTGCCCCGGGCATCATTTCCATATCCGGGGGTCCAGACTCACCATTCAATTCGAACGGGAGAACCCTGTATTGCAATCTTGGATCCATCATCGGAAAGTTCGTAATGCACCGAGTACAGCAAGGAATGCGAGACCTAGTTTGAGAGGGCGAGCAAGAAAGGTGGCGATGGAAAATGAGCAAATCAGCGATGCTTGCTGAGAGCCCTTGCTAGTTGGGTCCTTTGCAATAGACTTTCCTGGGAGCTGTCAAAGCGCCGCCAAACGGGCTTTTGTCCAATGCTCGATACCAGAATGCTTCTATGGTCAGCGACCTCGCTATGCGTTCAACGCCAGGCTGGGCAACGGCCTCGAAGCAACTCCTGACGGTTTCGAGGACCTAGGACCTTGGTCGGCATGCTAACCATTTTAAAGTGTCGACCTGCGGTATCGATGCAGAGAGCCCTGGTGGAAGATCCTGCCACCTGATATGGAGGTCTTTCAGACTGGACCGGGCATGATTGACCAACGCCACGTGTTCGACATTTGCTTTCACTGCGTATGGCAGCCGCTTGACTCCGAGATCTAAGTCTAGCTCTCTTGGACTTTCCGAGGAGCCTATTTCGAACATACTTTAACAAGCTGGGGCAAGTAATCCCCAGTGATCTACCGGGCATGGTCTCACACTCGGCTCCCTCCTCCCAGCTCCGTCTGGGAGAAGCAGGAGGCCAAAATAGAGACCCATTTGCTGGGACGCCATTGGTGAAGGCGTTCTTGATGTGTACCATGCATGGAAAGTGGTTCCGTTAGCACCTGTGCATGATTCGACCGAGACGGCGAGCAGTGAGGAGACGAGGGAGGCGGTCAGAAAGATCCAGGCTCAAACGGTTGACGAGTCATATTCTGTGGGAAAGAACCTGGCAGCCCCACCCCCCGGAGGCTCGAGTGGTTTGACACTGGGGACTCTGAGAGTTGAGGGCTCCGAGCCAGCTGGAGCAGGGGCAAGGTGCAGATGAACGAGTCGCACAACCGTGAGCATGTACCACCAAGCAGGACCCAAATCTCGGTGCAGATCGCGCAGTACCATCGATTGAAATCTTAAGAAAGGACTGGCAGAGTGACACAAAGGCGCCGAGATGTAACACCCGCGGGCGGGAAAACTGCTGTTCCTGAGAGGTGGAAGACAATAGCAATCCTGGAAAAGTGAGGGGGAGACCCGGGAATGTGGTCAGAAGCGGGAGGCGACATAGGTTTACGGCGATTGGCCATTACAGGAGCTTGGACAACAGGGAGGTCTGGTCATGGGGGGGCAAGACACAGAGAGCAAGGTGGAAGGCTCCTCAACTTGGTCTGCCACCACACACACTTGGTCGTCTCGAAGCAAGGCAAAGGCAAAACAGCCGACGACAGATGCGAGCTGCGAGCTGCGAGCTGCAAGTGGATGGAAGAGGAGACAGGAGCGCGGCAGCAATGAGGCAGCGTCCTTTTGGTCCTTCGCCAGAGGCAGACAGACGCAAGAAATGGGGCCAGATCTTGTACGTAATGGTAATAGCCCAGGCTCGTATATATACGGAGCCTTCGAGCTAGTAGTAGTGAGCTAGCACGCCAGCGATTGGAGTGGCTCTGGAGGAGGAGCAGCACTAGGTTGTAAGCGAAAGGTGTGAAATGAACGCAGTTCATGGTGGCGCTGAATCGAAGGTGATTAGGGACTTCGCCTAGGCATGTAGCCACCCACGTACCCAGTCGCTGCGCAGTCACCATCCCGGAACCCTGTCCAACTTAACCTCACCACTCAACTTCCCTGGCTTTGTGTGCCTTGCCTTGTACGGCTTGGCTAGGGACACTGCTTGCACTATCGGTGAGGGAATGCAACAACAACTCTTTCGACGCCGAGCTGCCGACCGAGGGAGACCTTCGATGTCCAGCCTCAGACACAAACCGTCACCATCTTCCTCTGTTGTGAAAAGGCCACTCCTACCACGGAGCACAGATCGAACAAACGCCAGCTGGGAGAGTCGACGTTCAAGTCGATCATCATGTCCACCAGGCTTGAGCGTCACAAAAGAGAAGGAAAACGTACAGCAGTCATGGCGAGTCTTGAAATGCCTGTTACCTCTTCGACCACGCAGCTCCTCAGATGCATGCGATCCAATGCATCTGCTTCCGAACCCCCCTGCTCGCCCTTCGCTCACCACCAAGTACTATCTAACCTGAACGGCCTCATCCTGTCACCTAACTACTGCCCCGCTCATTTTGCCTCTGATACTGCTGCTCCCTTACCTCGTGGAGGAATACGGCCAATAGGACTTCTTCTCGTTCGAACCAGTCATGTTGCTTTCCCCTGTTCAGCTCACTGCTCCCGAACAAGATGCTCCTCGCAATCCATCACACCCTACCGTGTGTGTCCTTTGCCCGCTTCAGCCCCCTTGCGTCGCTGTTTCTCCTCCTGTGCGTTACGTACTTGCGTCCACGGGGCCAGCCAGCCCTATCTCCTGCAAGCGGAGCTTGTCCCCTACGTCTTCTCACGGTGTCCCAGCCACTGAATCGCTCTGGGCAATATGGCGAAGTGGACTCTTCCGAGCCCACCACCAGATATCACATACCCTTAGCTTCTCAGTGAGAGCGGAAATTTGATTCGTCCTTGTGCGCCATGTGCAAATCACACCGTCCGCAGCGAGTCCGTCTGCATCTCAATGAGACCCCGATGCCTTTTTTCCATCTGCCAGATCGACAACAATCCTGCTGCAGCCGGGATCTGGGACACACATAATGGAGACTTCCACTCGCCATGACCCTGTCACTCCGTGCTGCCCTCTCAACTGTTCCAGCACGGACCCTGCCTGGGAACTGTACACCCATTCACATCGCCTGCCCCCAGACCACCTTTCTCAGAGTGGCCATGTCTGCTCCACCACGCCACCACTACACCCGCTCGCGCGAGAGGCCCCAGATGTCCCCAGGACGAAAACGCTGTTACTATATTTCGAAGAGGGTTCATCACTTTTGAAAACTCGACCTCGATTCTCATTTCACTTCACTCGCAGACTGCGACTCTCCCGAAGCTTTCACACACTGTGGACAGCCTTCAGACTGATCTTCTCCCAGATAGACAAGAGACCTGCTATCATTTCAATTCCCCCCCCCTCATATCCTCTTGCACCTATTTGTCTGGTAAGTATGTTCCCTATGTCCACTTTATCCTGAAGGTCATTTCCCTACGTCGCGCAGCAATGCCACCCAGACTTCCCAACAAGGCCATGTCATCGCTGTCATGGTTATATTTGACACAGGTCTTCTGAGGTCTGCAGCATTGGCATTTCGGTAATGCACCACCTCTGCCTGTTCGCTGTCCTCCTCTGATGGGCCTTCTGGTAGCACATGAGCCCGTGGATGCAAAGTAGGATATCCTGGTCTGACACTGTCGACTGCCACATATCCTCGTTCTTCAATACAAGGGTCGCTCGTGGCTCGACGAACTTTTGTTTTTTCCCTTCCTCTCCTTCTTCATGGATCCGTACGCTTCTTACGTCTGTCCTTCTAACTTTGGGACTACCAGAATACAACGCTCGAATCCTCCCATCGAGGAATCCAAACTTCTTCTTTCACAACAGCAGCAACAACAGTTGCCGCCATTCCGAGAGGTTGGTGGGCAGAGACACCCTTGAACGAGCTTTTGCTAATACCTAGTAGCTCCTGGGAACCAACGTCCAACCTTCGATCGACCCTATAACAGCGAGTGAATCTATACCAATTGCTCAAGCGGACAATATGACAAGAAGAACCTTCCAACCGGCATCCGGGCCATTGAAGATTGAGCCGCCATCACCTGAACGATCGCAGAATGGAAACGGGATCGAGTCTTACGACAATATGTCTACCCAAAGCAGCGACTCGGCATACACTGCTCCGCGCCACCACAGGCAGAACCCGTCCTGGAATTCGACTTCCCATTATACTGATCTCGTCAGTCCGTATAGCACCCAACAGCGTCCTCCATGCACAATTCAGACCCAATTTCCCTCTTCCAGAGTGAGCCCATGCTTGCCGTCGATTCGGGATTTCGACCGGTTGAATGGGTACAGCCCTTCCTTTTCATCCACCAGCTCATATGGATACGGTGCCCCGGGTGGGCCTCCCTCTGGCCACGAGAGCTACTCTTTCAAGACGGAACCGCCCTCCTATTATGACCCTCCTCACCGATATGGACAGAGTTATCCGCAAACGAACCGACCGAATGCTCCACCGATGGAGTACTCACGATACCCACCCTCAGTCTTTGAGTATCGTGGCGGTGTTACGTATCCCTCGCCCTATGCGGGCGATTATCTTCCTTCGCCGACCGGATCTCATCATCCTGTCTCTCCGACAGTGTCAAACGAAGGATGTGGACTTCCAGGCAGGAGGCGAAGGGGCAACTTGCCTAAGCCCATTACAGACTATTTGCGACAGTGGTTTCTGGCGCACCTGGAGCATCCGTACCCAACGGAAGAGGACAAGCAACAATTTGCTCAAACGACGGGTCTCACTATTGCCCAGGTACTATTTCCCCTGACGTATGTGAAGCAGCACGGACTAATATTCGTACTTGTGTGTAGATCAGCAACTGGTTCATCAATGCCAGAAGACGCCATCTCCCCGCGCTGCGTCATCAGGTCCGTGAGAGAGCCTCACAAACATCGGCAACTGAATATGAATCAGACCAGGTGAGACGTTAGAACCTCGTGGCTGATGCGGCCAGCTATGAGCTTCGTCTGGAATATTGCGGGTGGAAGAGTGAAACAGTGGATGGGCTTTAAAACGGGTCTACAGAATGATCGCCAGGTCTGGTGCCGAAAAGTATGGATTTGTCCTTTTTCCCCTGCATCTCGGGCACTCTACCTCAGCCGATCCACTCCTTTTTCTTCCGATATTGCTGGGATCAATAGTTGAGAATCATCGATAGTTGGCGGTGGCGATGTTGTTTTGAACGTCAATGGATTCGATCACTAGTTCATGTGAGGGAACGAGTCAGCGCTCATGCAGGTAACTGGTGGCAGGCGGTACTAATGGCACAAAATGACTGATTGTATGCAATGGAAGTCTCTTTCGGAATCTATATGCTGTTCCTTGTCTTCGTAAAGCACTGTTATTATTCTGGATGAAGCCAAATCAACGCGAAAACTGTGTGGAGGTGCCACTTCGATACATAATACACATGAGGAGATGCAGGCAAGCTGTCATGGGCCGTGGTCCCTCGAAATTGGGTGTTAAAGATGGACACAGCAGTACCCGCGTGTCAACCTCCAGTCGAACAACAACAACAACAACAACCGCACCTGCACATGTCGAATCGTTGCCGGGGGCGCAAAACTCTTGTCAGTGTTATCCTTTCTCTTTCACCTAATAGACTTTTCCCCTAGCCCCAAAGCTAGGCTCGTACATCAGACTTTGAACTGTCTGATAAGTGCAAAGACATGGCTGGACAGTGTATGGGCAGCCAGGTAATAATGCTTCATGCTGCTCAGAGATATCGAGGCGGAAGGGTGGAATCAGCTCCTCCAACTTCCCCGGCGGAAGAAGGCTGCTAATCCAGGGGGTTCAGCATTAGCCAGTTTGGAAGGGAAGCTCACTATGCGTATGCTGTATGGCGGACGTAAAGGAGTCAAAGGTGCTCACTGCTTCCGTCTCCTCCTGCAGACTAAGCTGTACTAGCCTTGGATTCACATGAGAATGGTGTTAGTCAGGTATCACTGATGTGTCGGGCCTGTCATCAGGCCCACGTGCTCGAGGCTCTGAATGAGGATCGGGGAATGGTCGGCATTGGGAGGAACAGGGGCATAGGAGAACCTCTCTCCAAGGAATGGATTGTGCTTGATTCGCTATTACATGACAAAGATCCCGTCCTTGCGAGGCCGTAGAAATGCATGGTACAAGGTACTCTTTGGTGACTGTTATTACAGGATGACCAAGCCGGTAGTGGCCCAGAACCGAAACAACCGCGCGAATTATCTGATCAACAAATTCCAGGGAGATAAGATTAGATGACGTGGAAAGCATCAGTTGAGTTTGGCATGGCAAGCGAGGGAGTGCGTGCCAGGGGTAAGGAGAGGCCACGTCTCGCGGACGGCGGCAGGGAGAAAGGGAAACGCCATTGTAGCGCTGATGGTACCAGAAATGGGGGGGGGGGGGGTCGCCGAGTCGCCGTGATCGGAGCTGATGGGGACGCCTTCATCCTGGAATCGCCTCAGCACCTCGACGAACTCCGCAGTTGGGGATTGCAGCAAGAGGAAGAGGCTCAAGAGATGTCCTGCACATACCACCCTTTTTGCCTGGCAAGCCTCTCTCTGCAAGGTCAGTGACTTTATGTATGCCTGCGTACCTCATGCGACCCGTTCGGCGGACACCGGAGGGAGATACGAGGAGCAAACACACAAGAGAGAAACAAGGACCGGAAAAAGAAAGAGACTTTGTACGAAGGGAATGCCGAGACTCGGTTGACAGCCGAGGGAGCCCGATAATCAAGGTCACGGAGATTGATCATATCTTATCGTATCAATCGCCTGTCAGATGTGGATGGCAATGTGGGACAGCCGTCAAAAAATAAGAGCCTTGGGGGACAACGAAGGACACAGGAGCGCAGGCACAAGGTCGCCCGGCCCCGAAGTCGCAAAGCAACAACTCGGTACGAAGGACGGCAAGGAGAGGGTCTTGACTGCGAAGGGATAGCCGTTCCCAATTGCCTGTTTGGTGCAAAAAGAATGTCCATGGTTCGACAAGCCGGGAATCGGCGCGGGGCACGGGCTCCAGGGTCGAGGTCGAGATCGGCTTTTCTCTCTTTTGCCCACCAAGTCGATAGTAGTGGTATGACAACTCATCGGACAAGCCCCTGGCGAAGGGAGTAGGTGGCAATCATAGGCCCAACGGATTCCAGGTATGGGGTATGGAGTGCATGGGATAGGAGTTGGGCTGTGGTGTCGTGGAGTGACCGTGTCTCATTCATTAATCATGCTTCAAGCCAGAGGGACAATCGAAAGAAAGAAAGCCGTCTCCACGCCGAAAAGGCCAAGAGAGTTCATGGTGGACAAGGATTCGTACATCCTTTGCAACGGTGCCGATACCCACAACCCCCCCAGGGACTCAGCAAGCCCAGAAACCGGAAGCCAGACGCCAGAAGCCACCATCTCGTTCCCATCAAAAGATCTGCCCTCCCCCCCCATCGATTCTCCGATTCCATCCACCACCACCTTTTTTTCCTTCAGCTTCTTCCTCACCATCATCCCACTTTGCACTCTCCTCTCGCTTTCTCGAATTCAACCGCTGCTCAACCAAGCTGTTGCACAGATGGGCCGTGGAATGTTCAACAGTCTTTACCGCTGAGTTCTCGTGTCGCCGCTACTGCTTCCAGCAAACCCTTCGAGCCAAGCTGTGTGGACGCGTTCTGAGTCGAGGGCTGTTCCTGGCCTTCGCCGCCGCTCCGAGGACTCATTCCGCACCTTACATCATCCCCTCATCTGCCCGTAAGTCCTCAGCCCACCAGCCCACACAACCCGCTTTCAGCCGTACTCAGCAATGCCATAATGCTGTCAAATCCCTTCCTTCATGGCCCTTCATGGCTGCTCGATTTATTATACAGCAGCTGAATGCTCCTGCACGCCACAAAACCCTTCAAAAATACTAACTTGTCGCTGTGTCTAGGTTCTCTACACAGTATTCGTATCCTTCCCAAGATGTCAACCACCATGGCCTCGGGGCACCCATTGCCTCTGACGGCTCATTCACACCCTGATAATCCTGTTCCTGAAGAGCCTATAGCGTCGAGAAAACTCTCAATCTCCGCCTCGCAGCTTTCACACTCCCTCACCTCGAATGTTCCCTCCAGCTCCTACTCCGACAGTGCCTCGAGCGTGGACACAGAACCCACAACGCCGACGACCGAGAACCTTTCAGATGTCCCCTTCGATGAATTGAACGGTCAACCACCTCAAAGTCCACAAGGCAAGAAGAGACGGGCTTCAACGTTACTAGTCTCTCAGGATTCTGAAGATGCGAGGCGATTTTTGGGTGAGCGGGGCGCTTCTACTGCCATGATCCAGAAAGCCTGCTGTGGTGGAGGTTGCTGCATGCTACAAGAGTTGAAGACAAAAAGACCTCGCCCAGGCCAAACTCCCCTCAAAGTCCCTCAAAATCTCGCCTACCAAAGCTTGAAGATCAACCTGGGTCATTTGAGTTTGGACAGCGACCTGTCTGGTATCGTCGAGATCCCTTCCAAGACGGTTTCATTCGAGTCCTTGTCGAGTTCGCCAGCCCGCACCTATGCGGAGCCTCAACGACAGCAAAAGGCGGAGGTTCTGAAGCATCCTCCCAATTTCGTCACTCCGCACCCTCCCTACGAGGTATTTTCGGCGCCTCTGTTTCACGCCCGCGAGTTGACGAAGTCTGGTGCGGAGAAGAGGACGTATCACTTCGACATCGACGTGACTGATTACCCCAAAGAGAGCGGAGATGTCGATTTCGTTGTAGGAGGTGCCATCGGCGTGTGCGCCCCGAACCCGCCCGACATGGTCGACCAGATCTTTGATCTTCTCGGTGTCCCAAGTTTTGTGCGCGACAAACCGATCTTGCTGAAGACAACAACGGGAAGATGGCCCACGATTTGGGGGGAAGAGGAGGCCCGAGAACTGGTCACGACGCGAAGGGAGCTTCTAACGTGGTGCTCAGACATTCAAAGCTATCCTCCCACCAAACAGCTCTTCCGACTCTTCGCCGAGCATGCCGAAGACGAGAACGAAAAGACGATTTTGATGTACTTGTCTTCAGCGCAAGGTCAGGGAGCGTTCTGCGACCTCCGGACTGGCCCCTACATCACTCTTCCACAACTTCTCAGCGCCTTCCCTTCCTCCAGACCTCCTCTCGACCATCTCCTGTCTGTCCTCAACCAACTTATGCCTCGATTCTACTCTTTGTCTCAAGACCCAACAATCTCTTGCCAGCGAGACGGCACAAAATGTCGACGACTGATTGAAATTGCAGTGACGGTCCACGAGGCGGACGACTATGCCACTGGCAAGCGAACCGGCGTAGGGTCGGGATTTTTGGAGAGACTGGCGAAGCAGGTCATCCAGGCAGAGCGGGAGGGGAAAAACCTTCGCGACTTGGACCTGAGAGTCCCCATGTTCCGAGGCCTCATGGCCAACCCTTTGGCCCGTGAATTTGTCACCGATGGGCCAATGCTTCTTATTGGAGCCGGCGTCGGCATCGCCCCATTCCGAGGATTCGTCCACCGTCGACTAAAGTCGGCCAACTGCGCCAATAAAGTCTGGGTGCTCCAGGGGGTGCGAGACAGTCTCCTGGACGAGCTCTACTCTGGTGACTGGGGTGTGCACGAAGACAAAGTGAAAAAGGTTGTCCAATCTCGACGAGGGCAAGGCCGTTACGTACAAGAAGAAGTCCGCGCCCAAGCCGACTTGGTCTGGTTTATCATCAATGCCGTGGACGGCAGAATCTTTGTCTGTGGCAGCTCAAAGGGCATGGGGGAAGGTGTGGAGGACGCTCTGATAGATGTGGCGATGGCTAAGGGCAAGTTGAACCATGAGGAGGCACAGAGCTTCTGGGATGAGAAGAAGAGTTCGGGTCAGTATATCGCGGAGACTTGGTGAGCGAAATCATGGCCAGCGTTTACCAAAAGTCTCCTCGAAATATTCGGCGCTCAGACAATGGAGTGCGAGACAACAGCATCGGAGAAACGAACAAGACGTCTGATCCCGGGATCCTTCTGTGGTTCACTTCAAGGAAAAAAGCCATCAACGATTGGGCGGGCCACTGCTATTGTGGATTTTCATTCGACTTGAGAGAAGCTATGGCGCATAGCGAGGGGCGTTTTCTGGCTACGTCGAAACAAGGGACACACAAAAAGGTGAACTGTCTCGGGACATGAGGCATTTATGTTTGGGTGGTTCAATGCTTTGCGAAAAGAAGGGGATCATCCCGTTAGACCTGGGGCGGTGTTCTCACATTGTGTTTTTCGTGGCTTCTGCATTATCTGGTGAGCGGGCATGTTGAATTTTGTTCTGTCCAACATCAACATATGCATTATTATGTTGTTTCTGTTTTTGGATATACATATTGCATCATCATGATTATGGGTACTTTATCCTTACACATATGGAGTCATATACTCTTCGATATAAGATGAACTGTGAATATGCAATATGAATGTGAGGATGAACAAGATCCCTACAATCCTCTCGAGTCGAAACCCCTTTTTGCTATCTACATCTACCTAGGAAGGTAAGTATGTAAACCATAGCCCGACCCCGGGTGGTAGGCCCCACGCGCAGTCTTTGTCTCTTGCTGCCAGAAAGAGTAAAATGCGCTCGCGCCTTGAACTCTTGGTCCGGTCGAGGGTGATGCCATCCTGTGCTCATGGGTCCACTGCCACAAGCGACACGGATTCGGCCTTGTTTCTCCGGCTCGACCGACATGACCAAGGAAACATAGGCGTAGACGTCTGGTGTAGGTACCGGTGTCTCTCAAACTCGCTCTGCTTGTCTGTCGCCCTCGAAACCGCGAATACCTGTGTGCTCTCTCCGTGTGGTTGGTTATTGTTTATCATATCATTGAAAGCAATCGTGACGGAAACTGCCGTTCGTCGCATTACTTGATATAGCCAAGATCGCGAAACGCGCGGTCCAAGATCTCGCGGACTACCTTGTCCTTGCGCACAGTGTACTCCTGCATCGACTCGCCCGCGGCCTCGGAACTCGCGGCGCACTCACGTTTGACGGCCGCGTAGAGCTGCAGGTCCTCCGGCGACTTTGCGAGCCACTCGCGGAAGATGCGGTGCCTCGCGACCTCGGGGCAGTCGGGCCCAAAGACGTGGAGGTTGATGGGATACGCGCCGGGGCGGTCCCCTTCGTCCACGAAATAGCGGTGTCGATGCCACGCCGGCTCGCGGAAGAGGAACAGAAAGCCCGCGCGCGCGAGGGGCTCGGCGTACGAGCCCTCGTCCTCGACGTCCTCGACCACCAGGTCGACGTCGATGACGTCCTTTGCCGGCAGACCTGCCACGCTGGTGGAGCCGGCGTGGAGGACGGCGACCGCGGTCGAGCCCAGCGCAGCCTCGATCCGGGCTTTGGTCTCGAGGAACCGTTGCGGCCACGCGGGGTTGGGCTCGACGATGGCGATTTTCAGTCGCGACTTGCGGTGGTTCACCCGTTCCAGGGAACTTCCGTCGTCCACGTAATTCCTGGTAATGTCTTCCGGGGAGAGTGGCATCGTTGAGTCAAAGTGGTATCATGAGTTTCCGACAGATGTCTTGACATGGGGTTGTTGAGAAGTTCGCGTCTTAACGCCTCATTCTGCGCGTTCTTGGCGGCTCCACTTTGCAGCAGTCGCGCATATTATGGCGTGCACACCATGCGAGATAGAGTTCGCTGTAATATCACGATTTCTGGAACAATCTTTATTTGCGGGGACTCTTGGATGTTGCTGGCACGGCACGCGGTGGAGGAAGTTCAGGTTGAAGAGTGAGGGCGAAGGCGAGAGGGAGGGAGGTACCGAGTACGACGAGGGTACCCTGTACCTAGTAATAGTCATACGCCTTCTGGTCACCCTTTTGTGCCAAGCCTGCACGGCAACAGCAAGCCAATTCGCGATTCGCCTAATTGGACGCTTGGTCTTGAGATGCAGCAGACTGCGGCTGGCGGTTGGTGGTTCGAGATTGAGGATGCGGCTGTGTCCCTTCAGGCTGCGCCGAGCTGCTCTGTCCATGACCCAGCCTAATTAATGGCCGGTCTGCGAATGTTGCCAGCCTGCGAGATGTTTCACGCACGAGTGGGAATTCATCGAGTTCGTCAGCCTGATCGTGAGGCGAGATGCTCACCGTCGCCCGGCCTCAGGATGAGATAACTGCCTGGTGGTACTCCGGCAGGAGTTCAAGGTGAGGACTATTCTGCCACATTGATGGACGCGCGGCTCACAGAGCGTTGTAGTTCTGCCACAATAGCTGCGGACGCATACGCAAGAGCCGTCGAGTACTTCGAAAGAGAACTTGCTGAGACACAGAGCGAAAGAGCATGGATTCGCGGAGTGACATCGCTTGAAGACGTCAAAAAAATTGTCGAGCAGGCGCGGGATTCCTATGAGGATCGATCGGAACATCATGCCAGGGCCAAGAGATGGATTGATACCTTTGCAGCGAACATGGGCCGTTATGGCGCCGTGCTGGACATTCTCGCCAACGCTGACCCTCTGCATGCCGGGCTTGCTTGGGGGGCTATCAAATTTGTCTTTGCTGTACGCACCTGTGCACCGATGAAAGAAATTGTGTTGACCGATTTCAGGGCGTGTCGACCTATTCGCAGCACGCGGCAGAGCTCGCAAAGGCTCTCGCCCAGATAGGCGACGTTCTCCCGCGCATTCGCGTAGAGCTAGCACTCTACACAACCACCCAGATGACAGAAGCCGTCGCCCAGTTGTACGCCCATATCCTGCTCTTCCTCCAGAGAGCCGTTACGTGGTACAATGCGAACCGCACCAGGCGCGTCTTGAAGGCTGTCTTCCGACCTTCCCAGCTCTCGTTCCAAGAAACCGTGGCAGACATCGGACTCTGTACCAAGAATGTGGAGATGATTGCGAACACTGCGGGCCGCGCCGAGATCCGTGGCCAGTCGTTCGCCTTGGAGGAACAAACTATCCGTCAACGACAGATAGAGCAGCGACTCTTGGAGATGCAAGCACGGCTGGAAGAGGTGTCCATTTCAAGTCGGCAGCACGATCAAAGGTTGCAACGGCTGATCCAGCATACCCTGAACAGTCACGATCTCTTGAAATCCATCAAGTTCGATACTGGTGATTCGAGGCCCGTTCTCACTAGCTTGCAGGTTTCCCAAATCATCCAAGCTCTACGACCCGCTGCGCTGCCTGAGGATGTTCTTCGGGTTTCTCAATCTTTCTCAAGACGGCGAATCTCTTGGCAGCAGAATGACCGAGCCACGATGATGATGATCAAGCGTTTGAAAGAATGGACCTGGTTTCCTCGGTCCTCCATGTTTACCGTCAAAACCGCACCACCAGCATTGCAACGTACTCTGGATATGGTTGTGGAGGTGACGACGCTGCTCAAATCAACACCATATCCTATATTCTGGTGTATTTCAAACCCCGGTGATCGCAAAAGAGCTACAGCTGTCAGTGACATCCTCCGCAGTTTGATTTTTCAAGCTCTCCGGCAAGACCCTTCGATTCCTTCACGAGATGCTCAGCTCGGCGATATCTCCTCCTACGAGCGCCCGCACAGCTTGGATGAATGGGTTAGCATGGCAACACTTGTTCTCTCAAAAATACCGCGAAGTTTCGTCCTCGTCGCCACTGAAGATTTATGTCGGGGGACAAGAAATAGTTCAGAGGTGCAACAGCAACTTTACGCAGCCTTGACAGCGGTGTTCGAGGGTGTATCGCAAAACGGTTGTGTATTGAAGCTTCTGCTAGTCACTTCGAGCAGCTCCAGGGTTCCAACCTGTCAGTCCCGGGACTATACTCAAATCGTGGAGACTATGAGCTCTCCTGTGCCTGTAGCTAGGCGCTTGCCACTTGCCCGGGCACAGAACGCTGCTCTAGGACGTGCAAGATCCATTATCCGATCTAGGTAACCAAAGCTAACTGCAGGTACTCCTGGGTTGATTGACGCTCCGCAAGTTGTTGGTTGTGGGCATGGACAGAGCTTGACCCGTTCCTTCTGATACACGGATAATGCAATTTTGAAACCTTCAGGCTGATTCCTTGTGAAACGCTGAAAGGGAGGTGATTGTTCCTGAAGGGTCATTTTTTGATTTACCTGAATAAGTGCGCTTCTTAATATCAGTTGGTTTGTAAATCGGACGTAGGACTCCACCTTTGCTTGAACTCTGCCATCAAAAATGCTTAAAGGGCATCATTTTGTCCAATAGCTTTGTTAGAGGCCTCAACGGATCCTGAGCAAATCGAGCCCGAGGCTAGTGGCAGCTTTGGTGAAGCCATCGATACCGACCTTTTGCCATTCGCACCAGCATCGCAATGAGGCTGTGCTAATCGGTGCCTGGCACTGCCTGCCCGGCTCGCCCACCAACTTCCCGCGAGCCCTCCGACAACATCTCTTCCATCATCCATCGTTTCACAAGGACTCAATCATTTTGTCTCGGGCACTACTTTTAATTGCCACAATTACACAAGTCTCAGTGAGCAGTTTGCGAGACAAGTGAGGCGCTGTCGCGAGTGAGGTGGCAGAAATTGCTGTCCCATTCTACCCTCTTGAACAGTGATTTCCTCTCTCCACCTCCGTCCTCGGGACGAATTCTACACACAACGCGCATCCTGGTGATTTCTGGCGCCGTGCCTAGATACCATGGATGTGAGAATCCCGATGACAGGGACCAATGGGCTCTCTGGACTTGCTGCCCGACCTCTCGAGAGGCGTTCGTTGACAGCATTCGAACCTTCACACCTGCTCCGAAGTATTGGCCCGGGGCTCAACCATTTACAATCGCCTCTTCCAACCCAAAAATCAGATCTTTCTTCTCTCGGTTCTCCTGCACAGCGCCTCGAAGCGCTTGATCCTAGAGTTAGCGCTGCAGTCGCTCAGCCTGTTGTGGACACTGCCCTTCGTCAGCACAAGTTACCGCAAGTGGGTAAGACAAAGGAAGGCGATGCTCATTGTCAAAGTATCCAAGAAACGAAGCCTCGAGAGTGGCAGTGGGATGACCCCGATGATCGTGATAATGAAGGCAGTAGAGAACTCGTACGGAGGGTTCGGGTCAGGGGTGGTGAGGAACGTCGATCCGGCGTCAGGAAAAATATGCAAGTGCCTAGCCATCGCCCTCATACTAGCTATTTGTTCTTAAGGGCAGTTGGTGGCTACATTGATGAGTCACTGAAGACGGTGCGGACCGAGATATGGGACGATCCAGATGACTCAAGCTGTATCTTGATAAGACGACAACAGCAGTTGACGGATGAGAGCCAACTCAGTGATTCTGACAGTGAAGATGTTGATGCAACTCCGCAGACACCTGAAAATGGGTTTCTCAGCCCAAGGATAGAATTTCCTCTGCACATTGGCCTTCGGAATGACAATGAGAGACTTTCAACGGTCCTCCGCGACAATGAAATCCCAACGCTGAAGGCGCTACGGCAATCTCCTCCCACCAAACTCAGTCATCTCACGTATACGCTCTCAGAAGATCGATCGGGTGATTCAGGTTCAGTCATCCGACAACTCCTTTCCGCCTTGCGCTCCCTGGCAGGCTTTGTGCCGATTGTGAATAAGGGTGGTACGACTAGACTTGAAGGGGCCGCGGAGGTGATCTGGCCTTGCAACAGCTTGGGCTCTGAATTCAGGGAGGAATACTGGTTCTTGGCACCCATCTATAAACGTGTTTGGGTTAAATATGCAAGAGCAAAAATTTCAGGGTGGACAGAGTTTCCAGAACCTCTAGTTTGTGGAGAAGCTTTGGAGCAATTGGGATACTCGGACTGGTTGCTTAATGATGTGAGTCCCTTCTACCAAATTCCAATGGATGCTCACCAACCAAGAAGCCATACAGGAAAGGGTGAGAGTATTTCAGTGTCTTTCACCAAGTCATGTTGAACAAATAATCACATTGTCAAAGACTTACTCCCGTGTGACCGAATTCAACGAAGCAGCCGATATGGTCGTGGAGGCGCATTATGACGACTGGTACGGACATATCTTGTCGTACTCACGCGGGTGGACAGAAATCCTCTCAGAGGACATACACTACAAAGCATTACTGGATCTGGGTCTTCCATTTCGGCGTCGTGTATGTTCTTGTTGTCAGACCATCTCCTCTAGTATCTCATTCTAAACAACTTCAGGATTCCGCTACAACCGTTATCGAAGAACCTCTCAGCTCTGCGGTGCTGCGTGAGATTTTCAAAAGGACAAATGCGATTCGACGGGCTGAAGCAAGTTGCTCGATTGTCCCCAGCTCATGATTGAAGTGGAAATGGGGATAGACGGTAGATGGATTTATGGGAGAAAGCAGTCTTACCATTCTTGTTCCTGTCTCAAGGACTACCCCTGGAATAATTCAGAATACTTCCTGGTCATAATCTACGAAGCTGAGATTGAACAACCTGCTTAACGAACGCTTCCTCTCGACGCTTCCCCGTACTACTGGTCGGTTTGCCGCCGCGAGCATAAATACCGGTGGCCTTGCGGCAAGGCTGGCGAATCACCGTCCATTTGGGATCTTCCCCACAAATCGCATGGCGCGCCTGGTTGATGTATGGGGCTCACGTGGCAACTCAGACAGCTCGAACACCTACACCTCATCAACATTACGCCCAGCACGCTCAGGGGTTCTCAAGCATTGCACGATAGCTGTTTTACCTCCTCCTACCACTGGTGCCCACTTGTAACTTTGGTGACCTTGAGACTCAGCACTCGGTGTGTAACCATTCTCCATCGCAGCCTCCAAGTAGGCGTCAGCCTTATCTGATTGCTATACCTTGTTCTTTGGCCATCATTCGGAACGTGATTGAACGAGCTAGATATTATCTTGACGGCAGCCCTACTCTACTACGCCGTCGAAAAGGCATGTCGCACCCAAATGAGCCGCCCGAGAGTCGAAAGCCATGCGATGAGATTGATGGTGATTCCCAGTGCCGACCCGCTCAAAACAGCGCCCACGATGATTCACCTTTCGATTGGGAATGCCCCATCATCCACCGTGTCTTCTGTGATCACCCCGCCGTCGATGGCGAAGACCACAGCGAGCACCTAGATTCTGCAGACTTCCTCGATCCCCCTCGGCTTTATACAAATGATCATCGGGCCTCAGCTTTACGCGGCAAGCACCAACTTCCCAAGAGGCAACAGCCCGAAGTAAATAGCCCGATTTTGATAGTCAGAGGCTACGACTGCCCAGATTACCACAAAACTATTAGAGGATCTTTCGGCGCTGTTCCTCCGAGCCTAGAGTCCCGTCTCTCGAGCAGAGTCAGACCCTACGCTTGCGCCCTCGTAGACCATGGGCCCCTCGCGAAACCGACCACGGAAGAGATGCTTATTTCGAAGGGATTGTCAAATGCGCTGCAGGAATACACAAAGACGTGCGACCCACCAATGGGCACTTGGGACCCTAAGCAAGATCTCTATGCACCCTACGACTACTTTTACCATTTCCGCCGCGAACTACGCACCCGATGTGCTCCTAGCTTGCCCCAACCAGAACATCGACAGCTTCTTCTACTTCTCAACTGCATTGACAAGATCCAAGGCAGCAGTTTCGACCAAATCGACCAGGATTTCGCAGGGGGCAAGGTCCGGCGGGAAACTTTCAGCAAGCTCTTCGCTCCTAACGAGCTCATTGTGAATATCCACGAAGATCACTCGCGGGCTTACATTGCAGATACTGTCGAGATGAACTCAAAGGACGAAATCACCCTGGAATGTTGGACTTGGATCTTCGACGGCAGCTTCAAGAAGCACAACTCCACCATAACCGTCCCATGGCCATCAACGAAACCGGAAGAGGTGGAGATAAACAGCCTCTCCACTTTCCCACTACGACTAGACAAGACAGGTCTTCGGGAGAGACTTGTAAAACGGGGTCGAAAATTCTGGAGCTGTCGAAACAGAAGGCTCGTGAGCTACAAGGCGCCCATCCCGACCATCTTTGAGCTACAAGTCACAAACCCCAAATATATGGTGGACTACAATACATACCGGCAGATTCACCCCTCCCAATTTAAAGATCCTCCAGCAAACGAGAGAGAGATGTCAGAGCAGGGTGTAGTAATGGACGTAGAAGAGCCTCCCGACGACACTTTCTCCATTCTTTTGCCCGACACAATTGTTGGATACGCCTTCCACGACAAGAAATGGAGAAGCCTCTACGTTGAATACGTCGAAGAGGTGGTTTGGAACGAGGAAGCCTTCAGTCGCCTCGTCCTGAAGTCGCATAAAAAGGATACCATCAAAGCCCTCGTGAGCATTCACCTGACCACTGTGAAGAATGTGGACTTCGTGGAGAACAAGGGAAACGGCCTGATCATGCTTCTCCATGGGTCTCCCGGTACGGGCAAGACCTTGACAGCAGAGTCGGTGGCCGAAGTTGCCAAGAAGCCCTTGTACCGAGTAACTTGTGGCGATGTTGGGACGTCTGCCGAGCTGGTGGAAAAGTATCTCGAATCAGTCCTGCTCTTGGGTAGCATCTGGGAATGCGTCGTGCTTCTTGACGAGGCTGACGTGTTTCTGGAGGAGAGGCAAGTCACAGACCTTGCCCGCAATGCTTTGGTGTCGGTGTTTTTGCGTGTCTTGGAGGTAATCTGACGTCCCCAACTCTTCTCGCACACATGGACGCTGACCAGAGTAGTACTACGACGGCATCTTGATCCTTACGACCAACCGCGTCGGCACATTCGACGAAGCTTTCAAGTCCCGTGTCCAGCTCGCCATACACTACCCGGCCCTGAATAGCGAGGACCGCTTCGAGATCTGGTGTAACTTCATCGACACCCTGAAAGAGAAGAAAGTGTCGATGCTCTACGAGGAGCTCAAGCGCAAAGCCTTGGTCATGTCACGGCGCCGCTTCAACGGCCGGCAGATCCGCAACTGTCTCTGGACGGCGACCCAAGTGGCGAAGTACAGGAACGAGCCGTTGGGGTACAGCCATGTTGAGCAGGTTATGGATATATCACAAGAGTTTGAAGATTACTTGGAAAAGGCTCGTGGGCATACGGACGAAGAGAACGCCCAAGCTCAGGGGGTCAGGGCTTTTGACTCGGAAGTCAACGGCGATTGAGATGTAGGGGGTTCGAACAAGCCTACACTCAAAGCCATCAGCATGTCGGACATATCATGGACATTTATGACAGCAGGTGGACAAAGATGGCCTCTCGAGGTGGATCGGACATGTAATAGCGCCGTGGCCTGGATTGTGGGAGCAGCAGGCGCTGCTACGGCTGCTGAAGAAATAGGGAGACATCTCATCAAGAACGGACTGAAGCTAGAAGCAATCACGAGGACTTGGGGACGATAGAATGAGCCTGTCCCGATGATAACATATGCCTTTTCTACGTACGGGCCACTCATTAACAATGTATCTGAAACAGTATACGTTCCCGGGATAGAAATACCCATCCACTCTGGCGATTCCCTCCTATAAGAGACACATGATATCACCACGTATGGTGATTCCAGTATTGCATGTCATCCTGGGGACTGGGTAAAACCAGGCCCTCCATAGGCGTCAAAAGAATGCCACAGCGTATAGGGTGAGATGGATAACCGGGTATTCGGGTATGGAACCCACCAGACTCCGGGAATCTGCATGATCACCAAGAAATTCCCGAACTCGATTTCTCCTTTGCTGATACTTCACTTTGTCGACTTCATACTGAGATGTTGATTTCGTAGACGTGATATCTGGGAAGATGGACCTTGCACACACCCAAGGCCCATCCCGCAAAGTCCCTGCGAAACGGGCTTCGTTAGCATGTGTGGCCTGTCGCGCTGCACATGTCAAGTGCAATGCCAAAAGACCCTGCAATCGGTGTTCCGTCGAGGGCACCGAATGCCTCTATGCCAAATCTCGACGGGGAGGGCTGAACCGGGCTGCTTTGGCGGCACGACGGAACCTGATGGCAGCCATTCCTTCTGCTCCCACGGCGGAGTCGACCACTGTGCAGGATCGGCTGGAGAAAGGAGAGGTCTCTGCCTCGTCTGAGAGTGAACAGAGAAATACAAGAACCTCTCTGCCCATGGGGGCATCGAGTGCGCAGCTTCTCGACACCTCAGGTTCGACCCTCGTCAGTCTCGCCAAAGATCCGCTCGTCGATCTCTACTACAGGCACTTCCACCTGTTCCATCCCCTGACTATCCCTCTTCCACACCTCGAGAGATTGTTGGCGGCGGGAACCACCAAGCTGAACTTTCACCCATTGTTAGCCGTCATGCGTTTCATCGGCTCACTCTACTCTCGCTCAGTCAATTCCAACGAACTAAAAGCTGCTGCCGCCAATGCCATCCTCGAAGAGTCGTCGCAGGCCCTACCAAGCCCCGTTATGGCACAATGTTATCTCCTGCAGTCTATCTCCCTTCATTGGTGCGATGAGTTGGAGCGGGCACAAGAGACGATGGACGCGGCAATCCGGATCGCGCTTCAGCTTTCCATGAACCAGGCCGATTTCGCAGTGAACCACAGCGAGGGTGACCCCGTCATCGAAGAGAGCTGGAGGAGGACGTGGTGGCAGATCTACATCATAGACGCCCACTACGCAGCCATCCGGCACGCAATGACCTTCCCGACCAACGAGGTGGACATTACGACCGAACTGCCCTGTGACGAGGAAGAGTACGAGTCTGGGGTGAGCTACCTTGGAATCTTCTCCCATTTCCTAATCTGAAGGCGAACACTGTACTATACGGCTCTTGCTGACACTTGGGCATGTGCCTCTCCAGAACATTCCGGCTCCAAAGACGCTTGCCGAGTTTGATTCCCGCGAATTCGCCTCGGACGACCTCGTCTTCTCATCTTTTGCTTATCTCATCGGCGCCGTCCGCGGGATCGCATCGGCAATCAGCAGATTCTTGACAGGTGTGGCCAAGACGGGCGACTCGTTGAATGTCCTCGAGGTCGTCGATGCCGCCATTGATGGGTGGTTGCTCCTGTTACCAGAATCTAAGAAGGTCCCAGTGTCTGCTAGAGGCGAGACGGACGAACACATGTTCCAAGCACATATGGCGATTCATGCGTGAGTTCCCAACGGCCTGTCTGGGGGAGAAGAGCACTTACATCAATCTCCGCCCGCGGTTTTTGGATCTAGTAGACGCGGAACAGCTGACTTTTTCCGCTGTGTCAGGGCTTCCGTGGGACTCCACAGACCGTTGTCAGAGCTTTCCTACGATTCTCTGGAGTATCTGTCCAGCTGTTCACCCGCTCCTCCCGAAATTTCGTCTTCGCTCGAGCAATCGTTCCGGGGCATTCACACAACCCGCTGTCTCAGGTCTATAGATTGTTTAGTGCGACTTCTCGCCGTTTCTACCAAGCCCGCATACCATACGCCGTTCACGGTCTGCATGGTCTCCTCGGTTATTATCGCACACTTGTCTGCGTGCAAGCTTCTTTTATCCGGGCCGAAACTGGATGTGGCTCGCGACCAGATTCGGATGTGCATAGGCTGTCTGCGGTCTTTTGCTGGTGTATGGCCACTGGCCAGCAGGACTCTGCACGAGATTCAGACTATTGCAAGAGAAGTATTGGGTCTCAATCAACCGCAGCAGAGGATCGAATCAGTGGACCCAAGCGTGGCGGATGTCAGCTCCTACCAAGAGGGCACAATTGCCACGGAGACTCTGGGCGGCTTCCTGAACTACCTTAACTTTGACGACTTGCAGCTGTCCTCGTTATCGTGGTTGCCCGCCGGCGGATAATTGCCTTGTCCACCCCCACTGGCGAATGAACTTTTCGTTCCTCTGATGCGAATAAGGTCGCCTCCAGAAAGTCAAGGGCACGACTACCATCCGCTTGAGAATGATTGTCAATAGCAGCAATGAGGTGTCGGAAATGAAGACAACGAGCACGAGATGGTTCGGCTCGACCTTGAATTGTGCACTTCAGAACGAGATCTGTCACACACAACCCTATACCAGTCCAATTGGGAGCGCTGTAGCCATGTATCTTTCGTTCAGACGTCGAATACTGAATATCTGCATCTGGAGCGAGTTAGTATCCACCTCTATACCCACGAGGCTGACCAAGGCTCCGCAGCATACCAACCTGGAGACGACAAACAGATTCATCTTCCGAGTGCGCTGTGCATACCTCGATGGCAATGGAATAATGATAAATCTAACCAGATTTTTTTTTGGGACTCGCCGGGTCCGCGTACTAGACATACGTTTTGCACAGATTGCCGAAAGCCGGGTATCCAACCTGTGATAGCCTGACTGCGCCTCAACTTTCCGCGAACACATATATACCTTCCGTGCCGGCAAACAACCAAAGCTCCGCAGCAAAAGCCACTCTTTTCATCACGGATCCAATTCTGCATCCTCCGCGATGGCTGCAAGCTTCACGCACAAAAGTACCATCAGTGTCCTTCTTCTCGGCGCCACTGGATCCCTGGGCTCTCGCATTTTGATCGCCCTGCTCGAAAGACCCTCCACCAGTGTCACTGTTGTCGTAAGGAACCGTGACAAATTGAATTCTATCCTCCCAGCCCGGCAGCGTATGTGGCGGCAGACACTGGGACCTGCCCCCGTATCTTTGCCTGAGTGGCAGCTCTCTATTATCGAGGGCAATGCCACCGACTCGGATCTATTGGCTCGAGTTATGCGGGAGAAGTCCATCCGGGTCCTCGTCAATGCGGCAGGCCATGCCCCTATGTTTGCGCGGGGAAGTTCTAGTTCTGCGCCTGATGGAGATAACAAGGCCTTTAGCAGCGACAACGAGATAGCCCGCATCGTACGGGCTTCCATCGATGCGGTCGAGGAAGTCGCAAAATCAGCAGGGGCCGGAACAGCTGAAAAGAGGACACGAGGGTGGTTTATAGGAGGGATGTTGCTCTTGGATTTTCCCGACTCCAACGGGGCGAGTGCTACTCAGCAGACTCGTGAGACGGCCCAGTCTCTGGACCATTAGTACGTTCTATGTCTTGCTCTCTGTTTCGAGCCGTCGAGGATTTTTGCTATCTGTTTCACCCCTGGGAAGATTTCCTCTAATTCGTGACAGTCTACCACTCTATCTCCACCACCGTCCGGTGGAATCCATGCTTCGATCGTCTGAACATGTGGACTGGACGCTTGTCTGTCCCGCGAAGATGATCCCACGCTCTCAGCCGTCCAAGTCACCTCCTGTTTCAGCCACTGCCAGCGACGAAGCCACGTTTGGTACAGTACTGCAGGAACCGCTACCATACCCATCTCCAGCCCTCATTGCGAGCGCGGATGTACCTCCAAAGTGGACCGTCTGGCCCTCTCTCCGGGTGATACCCTGGGGCATCGGGCCGTTGCTGGAGATCATTGCAAACTCCGCACGGTACACGGTCACTTTCGAGGATGTGGCGGAATACATTGTCGATCGGATCGTGTATGAACACACGTTGCAACGGGAGCACGACCACGAGAGCGACCAGGCTGATGTTTCGGAGTCTGTGATTGCAAGAACTGGAGGAAGAACAGCCGAAGACACCACCGATAACAATGTCTGGATCAACAAGAAGATTGGCCTGATTGCCTCTTCCACCAATACCTGAGGATAACAAGCGGAAAGGCGAGATGGGAAAAGGGGGAAAGGAGATCGGCCTAGTCTAAGCTAGATTCTAACACGCACCGGGTCCAGAATCTGTGTACCTCGAGTGTATTCGAAGCAGGGACATCGGAACCAGAAGGGAATAGGTGTCTGGGAGGAGGTTTGGGCGGGCTAAGGCCGCGGGCAAGTCGTGGAATCGGCGGTCATCATGTATACTTTTCGTCCCATGCTCGATCTCGATATCGCTACTACACAATTGCGGATGGGAAAACCCTGCCTAGCAGAGCCTGGACTGGTCTTGTCGAATACCATCCATCGGTGTCAATGTATACACACTATTGGACATTCCCACCCCATAATATATACTCACTGACGAAGGGACACCGACCACTCTGTTCTCTGTACCCCGTTCCCGGGACGCCCCTGTCTGCATAATTTTATTTTTGAGCTTGTTCTATATATTTGCCGCGCCATTTTCCTTATCTAGAACAATTGATGATGTTTCTTATTGTGTGTTCACACTTTCCGCCTTGACTTTTCGTGGGACAACGCACACGCGCCTCGCGCTACTCACCCTCGACTCACGCTGGCTGTTTGTTGACTTGCTCAGACTCGTTCTTTGGTAGGGCGTGATAGTACATAAGCTGGGAATGAGGGCCTCGGTCGCGCTTTTTCGTCGCCTGAAAGTATTCTCCATCCGGAGTGCGGACTATATAAGAGAATCCCCATGTGCAGGTGCTTTGAGGGTGGGATCAATTGGCGACAGACTTCTTCAACTGCAAGAAGATGCGGTTGCACTTTGCCGCCAGGGCGTGCTTTGCCGCAACGTGGATGGTCGTCAAGTCTTCGAGGCTTGTCACTGCGCGTTATCTCATCGGTGGCAGGCGCTGTTGAGTCGGCGCAAAGAAGCGGATCGGGGGTTGTCGCATTGGCGTGCCGAGAGTGAGCCTTGCTTCCCGTAGTCGGCCAAGTGTCGTGGTGCTCAGAAGAGTTTCGGGCAGGTAGAAGAGGTGTTTGGCTGGTCCCGTCGCCATGCTGTGCCGGGGACAAGGAGGCGCTCCTCGGCGCCCATACAGTGGCGGAATGGCCGGTGGGATAATTGGAGGTTCGTCTGATTGTTAAGGGTGGGGCGTTGTATCTCTTAGCTTCTTGATCCTCGAAGAATGTCCAGATACAAAGTGGCCAGGTCCCAGTCCGGCGAGGCATCGCTGCTGTCTTTATCCTTCACATGAGACTTGGTGCGTCGAATCAGGGACCGAGTAGTTTCGATGCTGTAGATTGAAGGCACTCCGCTGCCGTCGGTGACCGAGTCGAGCAACCCACGTAGCAGGGTCTCGTCTTCCTTGCTCACACCCTTCGCGTTGACGTCTTTCGGAGCATCCTCTGGACCTTGATTGCGTGCGGTGTCGACTGGTGGCTCAATGAAAGAGACCTCCACGACCATGCCTCTAAGATTGGAACCGGCTTGGTTCGGTCGAGACGGAGTCTTCAAATCTCCGACGCGGATGGTCCACTCGCCATTCTCCAAGGACAGCGCCGTGCCGTTGTCTATGACCATGGATTGTCGATGAGCCCATTGCGGTTGGAGCTTTGTCCCGATGAGTTGCGTGAACGGGTCTGCGGAGCTCGAAGGGATGGTGACCACGGTAAATGTCGGGGATGTCGACTGGTCCGTAGCCTGAGATTTGTCCTTCGGAGTAGTTGTGGCAACGTACGTCTTAGAAGGCGTGTGTGATAGAGTCAGGATACTGACCGACTTACGCTGCGATATGTCGGAGTTGGGGAGGAGCGAAGAGGTGTCGACGAAGAGTCGGTGGTCAAGGTGGAAGGACGGGAGCGGTTCGGCCGGAAAGGAGCGCGAGATGTGAGATATGAGGGCCGACGATGGCGAGGTCTGGCCTGGCGCGATGGGGAGGATGAATACCCCTGTCAATGCCATGCTGGGAATAGAGGGTGCTTTGTGCTGTCGACAAAATATATATGGACATGAGCGAAGGACATTTTGTGAAACGGAGAAAAGGCGGAACACCTCCGGGGAAGGGCGCAAGATCTGCCGGCCAGGCACTTTTTAGCGAGGAAGTTTAAGCTTAAAATCTTAACGGCACCTTAACGAAGGACCTTAATTACAATCTCGTGGGGGCCGGTTCCTCGACTCCAGGAACCCAAGGCCCCCTGAAACTCCAGATTTGGGGGCATGTTTCTAATTGCGGATCTTAATTTCTCTCCCTCCCCGTCAGACTGCATCTCCGACCACATGGAGATCATCACTCACTGCTCTGCAATCGCGCCAACATGATACTGATCCGGCGACTCTGGCTGTTGCCAGCGTTCTTCCTGGCCTGTCTGGTCTATTACATCTACCTCTACCCCAGCGATCCCACCGCGGTCCCCTTCCCCCCATCGGGTCACAAGACCACCCTCCACTGGACGAAACGCCCCGAGCGATATCCTCCCGCCGGGTATCGAGAACTCCCCACAGGCCCTCTCGAGCAGATCCCCAAGATTCAGTTTGACTTCGATGCACACCCCGAATCTGCGGCTGCTAAGACGACTCGAGAAACGAGAAGAACTGCGGTCAAAGAAGCATTCGTTCATGCCTGGAGTGGATACAAGAAATATGCCTGGGGTCAGGATGAAGTCGCTCCGGTCAGCGGTGCATTTCGCTCGAGTTTCGGCGGATGGGGGGCCACTCTCGTCGACACGATGGACACCCTCCTCCTCATGGGTTTGAAGGATGACTTTGATCTCTGCGTCGAGCAAGTCAAGCGCATCGATTTTACTACCAACGATGTCGACACGCTGAATGTCTTTGAAACCACGATCCGCTACCTCGGTGGTCTCCTTGCCGCATATGACCTTACGGACGGAAAGTATGGGATGCTCCTCGATAGAGCCCGGGAACTGGGCGAGATTCTCTACTCGGCCTTCGATACTCCCACCCATATGCCTATGACGCGGTGGAACTGGAAAAAAACAGCCTTGGGCGGCGAGATCGAGCCCGGTACCAACACGCTGCTCGCAGAACTTGGCAGCTTGACTGTCGAGTTCACCCGGTTGAGCCAACTCACCGGCGACTTGAAATACTTCGATGCTGTCCAACGGATCGCAGAGGAGATGGAATGGGCCCAGAACACCACCCGTATCCCTGGTCTGTGGCCTACCATTGTCAACGCCAAGGAAATATCGTGGGATTATAACCATTTTACAATGGGCGGCATGGCCGATTCGACCTACGAGTATCTGCCGAAGCAGTACATCATGTTGGGAGGGCGAGACCAGAAATACAAGCACATGTATGAAGAGGCCATTGATACTGCAAAAAGGCACCTCTTCTTCCGCCCGTTGGTGCCAGGGGGTGAGAACATCCTTTTCAGCGGCAACGCCGCCCTGACTTCTTTGGAGACTATCCCCATCGCCAACATTGAGCCGCAGGCCCAACACCTCGCTTGCTTTGTCAGCGGTATGGTCGGCATCGGCGCCAAAATCTTCTCTCGACCTGACGAGTTGGACGTCGCACGTCGACTAATCGACGGCTGTGTCTGGGCTTACAATGCCATGCCATCGGGCCTGATGCCCGAAACCTTCCACATGATTGCATGTCAAATTGGCACGAATGATCCACCGCCCGGAAAATGTGACTGGACGGATGATAAGTGGTATGAAGGCGTGTCTCGGAAGCATGCCGCGACCCAAGGAACCGCAAGCATGAGCGCGGTTGACCGCGGCAAAAAACTCGTCCAGCAACGTCGTCTTTTCCCGGGGTTCACAGACCATGGCGATAACAGATACATCCTCCGCCCGGAAGCCATCGAGTCTGTGTTCATCATGTACCGGATAACGGGAGACCCCGGATACCAAGATATTGCGTGGAAAATGTTCCAGTCCATCCAGAAAGCCACGAGAACACCCATTGCGCACGCGGCCATCCATGATGTGAGGCATGCAGAGCCCGGGAAAAGCGATCGGATGGAAAGCTTTTGGCTCGCCGAGACGCTGAAGTATTTTTACTTGGTGTTTAGTGAGCCGACGTTGGTGAGCTTGGATGATTGGGTCTTCAATACTGAGGCGCACCCGTTGAAGAGGCCGACTGCGTGAGGGCTCGTTGGTACCTCGAAGTGCTACGAGGTAATGCCTCGTTACGACCCATGGTCGACAATCGTCGAATCTCGAGCATGGATTGTGCCCCTGCCTGAGAAACGTTGGGAATGGCCTCTGGCGTCGGCAGCTCGTCGTTTGAGCCAGCTCTAGCTGCCCTCGGGTCATTAGGATACTGTCATTTCGACTCAGCACGCATCTTCGGTCCGTCTTCAGGCTTCAGATTGGTCGGCTAAGACCAGCAGTAAGAGATCTTGGATAAATCTATACTCGGCGAGAGTGCATCAAGCCCACAATCCCCGGTGCTCGGGAGCCTGTTGCACCACAGTATTTTGGACAGAATACCGGACTCCTGCGGCGCTTCTTGAAATCAACGAGCTCCCCAACCACGATCAGGCCTGATCTGATTGACAGTTGGTCAATCTTGATCCGGTTTTGTGTGGTCGGCCGTCAAGAGAAGCTGCAAAAACCAAAGAAACTCAGACGAAGAGGCACTTTCTCCAGACCTGCAGTCGCCGTCCGGAAGGGCGACTCGATCATTTCCAGCGCCTTTTCGGGGACGGAGGACACACGTACACCCCCTTCTTTCTACATGGCTGAGGAGCGATACGAAGCCAACAAGGCACTCACTCAGTTTTCCTGTTTTCCCCTCTTGGGTTTTAGAGGACATTGGCGCTCGAAAGGGAAAAACGCTGTACACATAATTACATAGATAGCCACGGTAGAGAAAACCAACAGTCGCCGCATTTCCTCCTTCTCCAGGAGATCTCTCTCTCTCTCTCTCTCTCTCTCTTCGTGTGAGTGTATGTGCATTTTCTGGTATCCTATTGCAACTATCATCGACAGGAATGATGGGTCCCAATCATGAAATATGTGTCCCAAGCCCTCTTGTGCTTCCCCTGGTTCACGTTCCAGTAAAAGCCTCTGAAAGGACGGGGACGTACAGTAGATACACAGACAGAGAGATCGAAGTTGGCCTAGCCCATGTACAAAAGCTTCACGCGTTCCTCCCTCACCGGGATTCCGCAACATACCAACCACCATCTCCCAAATATGATCAAAGAAGCACGCGCATTTGTCGCACATCCATCCTTGCTCTGCGCCTCATTCTCAATCCACTGCCCACTCGGCCGTCTGCCTCTTGATCACCATCGGTCGTAGGGCAGTCATAGCCTGACTCAAGGACACTTCAGATCCCTGGCACGCCGTTCGAGCCTCGAGCAGCCTCTTGCCTCAGCAATTCATCCACGTCCTCGTCCAGATTCTTGAGAAGATCATCGCCTCGAGTCTCTGTCTGTTGCCCTCCCACTCCGGGGCCGGCCCCACCGAAAGTCCCCGCGCCTTGATCTTGACTCTGTACTTGACCGAACCCTTCCATGCCCATTTCGCCCAGGTCAGGAACCTGCTCTTCTCCACCGTGAGATATCTTGCGCCTTTTAGCACCCAAGCCATTGACGCCCTGTCCACCACTTGCAGAGCGGACGCGCGGCATTGCTGGCGCGTTTGCGTGGCCGCCCGCGCTGCTGGGGAGGAATGCCGTATAGTCTGGGGTCGGCGTCGAACCAATAGCGGAGAAATCAGCGAGAGCAGCTGCAACGGCAGGGTTGTTGGGTCGAAAGCTTCCCAGCCCCGGAGAGGCAGGGGCGGCGGGAGCAGGAGCTGGTTGATCCCACTGTGCGTTACTGGGTGGAGGTTGATCGAACATGCCTCCGCTCGCAAAGTCGCCCTCGTCATCGGTAAGTTCTTCAATCTCGGGTCGTTCGGAGAGGAAATGGCTAGCTGAATGTTCGCCGCTAACATTGTTTCCACCAATTTCATTGACTGCAGCGTCGATGCCGCTCGAAGCAACCCCTGTATGGGTGCCTCCGAAATGCTCGGACGATGATGCTGCCTCGGCAGAAGATAATCCACGAATAATGGCATCTTCCACCTCTCTCTTCTTTGCTTCGGTGCTGGCCTTCCGACTTTCTAGCGTCAGGTATGTCTCCTCGTCTTTAGCTAACGCTGCCTTATTAATTTCCAAGATCCGCTCAAGGTCCGCGATCAGAGCCTTCCTAGCCTTGATACTGGCAGAGACGGACGATTCAGCCGCCGCAAGGGACTTAATCAGGCTTGACAGCCGCGCCGCGTGAACGGGCGGACTGGGCAGCACCGCTTCGGGGTCGTTAAGTTTGGCATACTCGTTCTGTGCGTTATCGATGGCAGGTCTGGCGGAGATGGTCTCCTTGGTCACCGTGATCTGCAACGGCGCCAGACTCTCCAATTCCTTTGGCATGGCGCCTGAGGAGGAAGTTGAACCGAAGAGTGAGTTGCCCATGAGGGTCTTCTTCCCCCCGGATCCTTTTGATTTGTCGATTTCGTCGACTCGTGCATCGATCGCATCCAAAATCGGGACCTCAAAGACATTCCGCGTTCGCCATACCTCGACAACGCGCCGGATCTTGCTTTGGATCTCGGGTGGTGAGGAGCGATAGGCGGTCTGGATGGCCTCGGCCATTAAAGGGGAAAACGCGTCTGGGAATTCACTACGCTTCCGTGCTCGGGCGTTTTGGACAATGTCGTTGACCAGGTAGATGAAGTTGAGGCGTTTCGCTGGCGGTGAATCGCGGAGACGGGTGAGCCAGTAGTTCGCGATGCGGTCGGCATGTCTCCTAGACAACAAGTGTTAGCTGTTGTTCAGTTCTCGGCGGAATGGCTTTCCATAGGAGGAACTATGGCAGCCGCATAGGGACGTACTTATGAAACATGATCCATTGTGAAACCGAGACAATACTATCTTGTGTCTCGTTGAGGGTCGAGAGCTTGGCCTTGAGGGCCTCATCGGAGTACGACATGTTGGTCCGTGATGCCTCCGTCTACACCATGCGACACCCCCTGAACGTAAGTTGGCGCGTGTGTGGCTGTTCTTTCTGCGCCCTTTGTCACCTACGCGTGGATGAAGTAAGGCGCAGGTAGAGGTGGACAGAGGATTCACGGCCGGGCGGGCTATGCTACAAGCTATGACGGCACACTGAGCTGTGAGTGAAGAAAGAGAGCTCAGTCACAGAGCGGTCGTTGTCTGCTCGTTGCTGCCTGAATTTTGTCACCGGTCCTCCTAAAAAAGACTCTCAAGACGCGAATCGTAGATTTATCTGTGGCTGATGATGAGTTTAGATGGGCAGAGAGGAAGAAGTTGAGATCCAGGTCGATGAAGTTGTTGTTTTGGACATTTGCGGTTTCAAATGACCACCAGAGCACGTGACACGATCAGGTATGCTGAGGACGGCGAGGCCTATGAGGACGGCTCATTGACAGGACTATAGATAGATACAAATACGGCACATGGTCGTACAAAATCCCTAATCCAGTATATCTAGTCTGCCTATGGATTGCAAGATCTCGCACAAGACCACTCCGAATGCCATTGTGTCATCAAGGGTTCGTTCCAATAGTACCTCTTCAGAGACGCCATGGTAGTGTCCCAACTCTTCATCTGCGGACATAGCATGAAGATAAGCGCCATGAGCTCCTTTCTCTCTTCCTCGCTCAACTTGCTTTCGTCCGCTGTCGTTACAGTAATCATTGTCGCCCATATCATAAAGTCACTGTCCACCTGCGACCCAAGCTCAGTCATATTCTGGGTCACTTCTCGCAGGCGATCCCGAAATACTTGGCCCACTCGTCCGTATAGTCTCCGAGGTGCGGCAGAGTCGGAAGTCGTTGCAAGCCAGGACCGTTCGAACATGAGGGCCAAGAGACAGATTTGTCGCTCCAGTTTTGGTACGGCTTCCGTGGCCACGACGCGCATAAGTTCGAATTGCTCGCTCTGACCCCAGACGTGTGGAAGTGCTTCAGGGTGCTCTCCGGATACCCTTGAGGTGAGTTCATATAGGAGCCCAATGGTCTGAATTGAAATCTTGCAAGTAAGTGCCAGTTCACGAAAGCCACCTGGAAGTTTGGTCGCCATGTCAGAAAGCTCAGAAGGGAATGGGTGTTTGGGATATTGTAGAATCAGCTCGGGAGTTATGGGCTTCAGTTGGGTCTGTCGTCGTCTTTTGATGGCCATATCGCATACAAACTCCGTTCTTCATTTGCTTTTGTCAGCAAAATTCACGCCCTTGTCTAGGTTCAACCTTACGACGTTACCATGAGTTTTGTCATTGCGTCGAAACTTCCGTTCTCCAGTCCACCACGCATCGCTATCACTTGCCTCAGACCAGCTCGATGCATTTCCACGTAGTCATCCTCGGCCATGTGGAACTGTAGGAGCAAGTTCAGCATTGGAGCATTTGTACGCGGAGGATGACTTACGTCCGAGCCGAGGAGGGAAGTGATAGCATGTAAGGTGGTATCATCGGCGCATAGCCGAGGATTGGATATCCTTTGGCGTAGTTTCTTCAAGATACTGGCTCGATACTGGAGACAGATCTGGCGGAGTGCGGGAAAGGGCCTGTAGGAAGGAGGTAATTGGCAGAGAGTATACAACACGAGGCACTCAAAGAGGAGTTCGGATTGAAGAGAGACGGAAAACCGATACGACATCAGCCAATTGTCGCCATTTGCGTCGGTGAAGAGCTCCCTGCTTTTGATGGCAACATCTTGTACATCTGTGAAGATTAGCCATTTGCTTGAACCCCAAGAGATAATGCTTCGGCTTTTGCTTGATGAAGCTCCTTCACGATAGTATGGACATACATTGGTCGACGGCCCATTTCACCAAATACGTGGCTTCAATTGGGTACGATTGGAAAGGATCGTCACGCACTCCCCCAAGATTACCGACCAAGGGAGCAAGCAGGTCGCTGACGCCTGCCTCAGGAAGCGGACGTGTTTGAGGTCTCTTATTTTCAAATTTGGCCCTGCCTCGCGGCTTAGAATTAACAGCACGCCAAACCAAGGGCTCAAATGAACGGGTTTTGGAGTCCCGCGTCTTCCTCTCAGACCTTTTCTTCCCAGTCTCCGTCGGTTGTCGACGTGCTGCGAATGACGACACTTGTTGCTGCTTATCCCGGTCCTTCAGTTGACAGGGATGAGTATAGGTGACGAACATGACTTTTGGAGAGCTGCTAGGCCGTCGTATGAAATTGTCCTGTCAGGCCCGACTCTCAATCAGCGAAGCTGTAGTCTTCATATAGTGATGTCTGCAAAAGGCCAAACCGCATTGACCTATCAAAGCTGTCCCCAGCTGATACAGCTCCCTCGGGCGGGTGAACACCGCGCTGCTTACGGGGGTGTTGCATGGCATCAGCAAATATAGATGTTGATCCATGCGGTTGAATGAAAAGAGAGGAACAACTCGACTTTGTGGTAAAAAGGTCCTGATGGAGTTGCCGGAATGTTCCTGAAATCGAGTATACAAGAAACCCGACCAATGGCAGATATCATCCTCACAACAAACCGAGAAATGGGGGCGAAGACGTACCTGACTGCAGGAGGGACATCCGACCAGGCGATTGGTGCCTCAGGCTGACTTGCATCAAATGCCAAACGGCCCCTTTTGTGGCAGTGTTGGTCAATATGTGAGGAGAGGAAAGGTATCAAACACAAGTCCTGAAGACAGTTCCATGAGCCGTGACGTTCGACATGCTGGCACGCTGGATAGTAAGCAGAGCACAATCCTAATGTTGCATAATCGGACGAGCTCGACGTAATAAGGGCCACGAGGCACCAATTCAGCAATGCACTCCGAGACATGGCCGCCGTGAGGTTGTCCTCATCCGTAAGGAGATGGAGTGATGAAACAGGACTCCGAGAACGAGGTGGACATCAAGTCCACGGCCATGAGAGAGCGTCTCAATCTATTCGAAAGCGCATGTTCCGGCGTACATCAGTTGTTTAATTCTGGAAAGCAGGCCTTAAGACCGCACCTTCCCATATTCCAGCAAATGTTCTGTCTGACATAACAAGCTCCCTTCTTAAGCGTGTCAACTGCGCACAAGGCCCGCCCTGTCAGACACGTGAATTTTCGCGAGGCCAATTGTCTTTCCCTGCGACGTTCATCGCAAACAACCGTCTCACAAAAAGTGCCAGCTTGACCCATTGTCCATTGCACGGCCATTTTACAGATCATTGCCTCTCCAATCACCATCATACACTCAGTGACTTGTAGTGACTTGTTATCTGTAGTCTGTCTACTGGCAGTGATCCATTCCGCTGTCGCAACGCCTCCGCCCTTGCGCCTTCCTCCATCATGGCAGACCGGTTCCCTTCAATTGAAGACATTGATGCAGGTAAGGCTTGGATCTCTTCCACGCAACACCCTCGACTTTACCTTTGCTCTGGATCTCTGACAGTCGGGACAGGAGAAACAGATGTCCGCCCCGATCCGTCTGCCCAAGGCAGCTTTCTCGAGCGCGAACGGGCGTTGCTGGGAGAGGACGCCGACCTTTTCAATGCCAACGACAGACCTGGTGCAGCTACAGTCGAAGACGGCGATGACGATCTGTTAGGTGGTGATGGCGACTTCACAGCTGCTCCGACACAGCCATCAGGTGGTGACGGACAACAAGACCTAGATGACTTTGAAAGCTCCTTTCCTGCCATTGACACACGAAACGAGGTAGGCAGCTTTAGCACCGCTTTCGGAGAATGGAGAGCATCAGATTGACACAAGGCAAAATGAACAGAGCGTCGCACCCGGGGGCACTATAACCGATTCGACCTCCTTCGGCGGCTACACAAACTACACTGCTCCAGCACAAGACGAAGACACCGAACCGATCCGCGAATGGCGAGCCAAACGGGACGCCGAAATCGCCCGTCGCGACGAAGCCAGCCAACGCAAGAAGGAAGAGACCATTTCCACCGCACAAAAGGACATTGATTCTTTCTACGAATCCTACAACCGCAAGGTCGACAAGCAAAAGGCGCAGACTGCGAAAGAGGCAGAAGAATTCCTAGCAAAGAGAGAAGACACCACTGCGGGCGGTACAGCTTGGGAGAGAATTGCCAAGTTGGTTGACTTGAGCGGGAAAGGCCAGTCGGGCGGTGGGGATGGCAGTTCCAAGAAGAGAATGCGCGAGCTGCTACTGAGCCTGAAAGCGGACAAGGACGCGCCGGGCGTAGCGGGGGTTTGAAGATCAGATGAGTAGGCGATGACTGCGCGGCTGGGAAGAGATAGACAGGGAGAAGAAGATTCGTTCGTGCTCGTGGCTCTTGACCATGGAACCATGACCTACACTTTGCTGCCGGTCATTTCCCCGGGCCAAAAGCTTTTGAGGACACTGTCGACATATCGTGGCTGAAGACTATGACACTCGTGGAGGATGTGTGGAATGAAAATTGGCGTTTTTAGAGTCGGCATCATGGCTTGTAATGGATCTACATATGCGCGCTCGAGGTCCTAGATGGGACGGATAACTGTCGTGAACAAATACATCCGAAGCATTGAGGGGAAGAGGTTTCCTGCCGCCTCGCATTGTGCAGAAAAGCGCTGGGAACCGACGCGATACAAGAACCAGAGAATGAAAATTGCGTTGATTTGCACATGTCTGCCATTTCGGACGCAGTTACAACTAACCTACCTACACATCTGCCGTAACTCGTACTCTAGCTCCTAGCCAACTACTTCCCTCAGACACCTAGTCTTGCTATACCGTTCTGCCACCAGCTCTCACTTACTTCCTCTTTCTCCCTTATCCGGCCGGCTCCTGCGTCGTACAATGGCATGGCTGTGTCCCGAAATGCAATCAGGTAAGCAGACAAGATGCCCAATTCCCCATCCGAACACATGCGTACACGGTGAATACCGAAAAGAAGTCTTCGTAGACCCAAGCGACGCCCTTTGATCCATGCATCCATGTTGTCCAGCATGGCCTGGAGCCCCGAAAAGACAAGACCGAGCATTCGTATCGAGCATTAGAGCAAAAGTTTAGTCCACAACCCTTTTTTTTGTGTGTTTTCGTCTTTTCTTTCCCTCTTTTTGAGATGGCGTTCCGCAGTACAGCCATTGCATTGTTTGCACATTGCTTGAATTCATTTCCGTTACCCTTTGTGAAATTCAGTCATCGCGTAATGCATTTCCTCAGGAGGTCAATGAGAACTGCTCATGCTGCTTCCCTTTTCTTCCTCATTCCATAACGCCGCACGCCTTTGAGTTTTCGATAGAAGTCGATTGTGAAACAGTGTCTCAGCGTTTCCTCGGCCAACATAATTATGGCTTTAACCGGGAACAGAGGAAGACCTTCATTTTGTGCTACCACTTACGCTTCGGCATGCGCTTGCGGCGATTCGAGACAATCTGCATCTGCGAGAGGAAATTGCGACCAAGTCGCTCCATGTCAGACACGGCTTGTTCAGCTTGTTGCACAGAGGGAGGAGCTGGTGCTGCTGCATTGGCGGCCGCAGAGTTTGCTACCGCTGGTAGAGTAGGGCCTGTGATTTGAGACTGCGGTTTCCCTTTCCCGCCGTTCATCTTGCTGATAATGTCGAAGGCTATAGTCTTTTTTCTTGCGTTCGGGTCCGCCAAGGTTCCATCATTACTGTATTCACCGCTGCCGTTAACTTTGAAGTTCTCCCCCAAAGGCGTGGGCATGGTTTGTGCGTAATAGTACTCCATCCAAGTTTGCAGTCCCCTATAGCCCTGAGCTCTTGCAATGATCCACGCCATTTCCACATGGCCAATGAGCATGTCTTCAATTTGCCACGCCACGCCATCGAGAGCGAGATCGCTCGCACCATGATGCATGACTGACGCAAATGAGTGCATCATGTCTACGCTGTCAGAGAAATTGAGCAATTGGTCTCTGATCTCAAGTTCTCGGTCCGTCATGTGCCAGTCGGACTCGTCGTCTTGATCGGCTGTGGAAGCGGACTTAGTCTCAGCCACCACTTCATTTGGTTCGGTCGAGAGCGATGTCTCGTTCTGATGTCCAGAGTAATTCTCTGTTGCATCTTTTTCAAGGTTCCCTTTCTCGGAGGTGTTGCTTGACAGGTTGTTTTGGATGCTAGGAACGTTGACAGGGACTGACTTGAGACTGAGCTGTCGTTGCATGCCTGTTGAGTCCTTGGCCACCGGTTGGATGGGAGGAGGAACCTCCGCAAAGCGACCAGTCCCTACTTTTGCCCTCAACTCTGCTATTCTCCGTTGATTTCCTTCGTAGGTTACAGGGCGCTCATGTAGCGCCAGGGCATTTTTCTCCAGCACGTCCCACAAGTCCTTGGGAGGTTTCAAGCCTTTCTTGACCATGGTCTCAAGTTCAGCCAGATTGATATCGAGAGCGTGCTTGAGGACCTGAATATCTTCGGCAAACTCCTGGTCAGCACGACTACAGGAACACTTCTTCTTTTTCTTCTTGTTACCCTCGATGCATTTCAAGTGTGGCGTGAGACTTTTGGCGACATCCCAATAGGCATTGACTGTTACTCGAATGTGGACATGTCGCGGAGGGCCAGAGCTAGTTTTAGTTGAAGACGGCGCAGCCTTTTCTGGGCTCTCTTTTCCTTTCTTGTTCACTTTCAGTGGCGCGGGGACGAGCGAGGCAAACTTCTCGGTGACAAATCGGGAGTATGTCGCTTGACATCTATGGTCTGGAGAGCACCTGTACCTCGAAGAATCCTGGCACATGTGGACGTACCGGGAGAAGATATCCCGGCACTTGGTGATAGGGGTACGACTTTCCATCAGAGTGCTGAGGATAAACTGCTCGAGGTAACGTAGGTTAAGTTCAGCTCGTATGGCGTCCATGGATCCGAGCACGAAAGTGGATATAAAAGCGACAAAGTCCGCAGCCATGATTGCGATCTCGAAATTGACCTTGCCGACCAACTCAAACATCAACATCGCAAAGATGTCTGCCATGGCTTGACCAATGAAGTTGAAAGACCTGGCCCATTCTTTGTGCTTGAGTGACTCACAATCCGCGTAAATGTCCCTGAGCGCCATAATGTTGATTTTGGCGGCTTCGGAGTCCTGCCTCATCTGGAAAGCGATACGCTGCGTGAGTATGATAGCAGCCCTCGCAGGGCAAATGCCGAGCTCTTGCAGCTGCAAGACAGTATCAGCAACCTTTGCTGTCGGTGAAGCTGCGGCGACTTGCATATTCTCGATGCAATATTTCTTTTCGGCCTCCCAATTTGCCCACCAGAATTTGCCCGAAGTTTGGTGATTAAGCACGACGTGCAACATGTCCCACATACCCTCTTCGATATTCAAGTGGTGATATTCGCAGAAACGGGCTCGCAATGCTGCGGTGTCGTTTGCCGATGGAGTGCGGAAGAACTTCTTGAAGAGTTCGAAAGCCTTTTTGTCGACATGTGTACCCTCCAGGAGATGTTTAATCGGGAGATCGGGCTTGGGAGGTGGGTTAGGATTGGCTTTTTCCTCAGCGTCGATCTGTTTTATTTTCTCGCCGTAGGCTTTGACGAATTGTGTCATTGAGGCTTCTACCTTCGAGATCGCCTCGAGAAGTAGATCAGGCGGGCGTTTCTTCCCTTTGATTATAGCATCTTTCGTCATGCTTAGTGTTGCCAGATATTTTCCCGGGCTGTTTCGGGAGGTCGAAATAATAAGGGAAGTCACCTTTCCAGATAGTTGCGCCAGACTTGAACCCCTGGTGGCTTCAGCAACCAGAGCATTGACCGATCGTTGAAAGAGGATATCGCTAATCACATCATCAAGAACGATATCGGAAAGTGGTGGGATGGGCGATTTCAGAATAGCCTTTGCCTTGATCTTCTTGAGCGCGGTAGTGACATTAAGTGCAGTGTCTCCGGCCATCCTGTCCACCATCTTTTGCATGTCCTTCTTTGCGGCATCTTCGACCTTGATACATTCTAGATTGGCTTTGATTGTGTCCTCATCCAGATTGAGGTCGGGATCGGCAGCGGCGGAGGGATTGTCGGAGGCTTGCATCTTTAACCGGAGGTTCATCATAACCTCGACCACGTTATTACAGGTCCTCGTCTTTCCATCACCAGTGGTGACATCAACCGTGAAGCCTTTTGCATTGGGTTTCGCGAGCATCTCTTCGAGAGCTTTGAAGGATTTTTGTAGGACAGGAGACATCGGGCCATTAAGTTCCAGAACGCTACGCAAGTCCGTGATGGCGGTTTGGACATCATGTGGATCTGAAGCACTGAAGAAACCCTTCATCACACTGAGGGCTTGAGAAAAGGCGTCAGCATTGGATGATGCCAAAGTGTTCTGAAGCACTGTCGTCAAGCTTGCCGGGGTGTTGGGGCTTGTGCGATTCCCTGCGGCGGCAGGATGCTGATGCAGATGTGAAAGAGCAGGTTCGGCATCGAGAATCATCTGCCGGAACTCGTTGTTCTTCCTCTCGGCTTCCGCCATCTCAGAGTTTGCTTGGTCTAGCTTCACACGGGCATCCGCAGGTGAGACTCTTCCTGCATTCACGTCGTGTCGAATTTTATCCAGCCGTCCGCGTATTCTGCGCACAATGTGCTCATTCTCCTTGGCGGCCTCCAAGATTGCGCTGTTTTTGGGATCAAGGAGAAAATCT
Organism: Cladophialophora immunda; assembly: GCF_000835495.1. Classification (NCBI taxonomy): domain Eukaryota; kingdom Fungi; phylum Ascomycota; class Eurotiomycetes; order Chaetothyriales; family Herpotrichiellaceae; genus Cladophialophora; species Cladophialophora immunda. The sequence goes on from NW_015622546.1 coordinate 1,806,122, forward strand.
TTGGATGCCATGGGGAGCAGATCTAGCGCTGAGGTCTCCAACGTGCTGCTGCCTTTGTCATCCTTGATTGTTGGTGTTGAAGGGAGGCTGGTGCGAGTGGCTTTGTCCAAAATTGCGTTTCTGCGGGCTCTTAAGGCGGCTTCCTCCTCGTCATCTTTTTTAACGCGCACTAATTCCACATCTCTCTGCTTGCGTAGCGCGTTTTGCATTCTTTGCGATTTCTCGGCCATGATTCTTGCGTGGTAGTATTTTATCGTGTCCATCTCCATCCAAGAAATCCCTTTTGTCTTTGCGCGGAGGCAGATTTCGTGCTTACAGAAGCCGTCAGTGCCCTCGGCACTTTCGACTCCTCTCACATCAACGTCCAAGCAACAGGTCCCCGAGCCCGTGAATTTGAAGTCGCCTCCTAAGTGGGATTTGAAGAGCTTGTCCAGAGCCGTGGCGTTTTCATCTAGCAAGGCCCTTTGCGTTTGATGTCTGGAGGATTTCTGCTCCAGCTCGTTCTTTTCCTTTTCCAACTTTGCTCTTTCGTTGAGCAGTTCGTTGTAAGTTCGGATGTCCTCGTCCGCCCAACCGTCCACATTATGGCCGTCGGCCGCTCTCAAAGGGCTCGTCGGCCTGGGAAAAGAGAGGGGTTCGGAATATAACTCTTGGGGAGTGTCAGTCGTCGCCGATTTGAGGCCTTTACCTTTCGGTTTGCCCATCCTCCTTGCGACGAAAGTGGATAGAAGGATTGTTGGCCGCTGAGAAGCTAAGCGGTCTGATACTGGATGGTGTGGTTGAATGTCGGGCTGGCCGGACTTTGTTCGTTTCTAGGTGGGGCAGGTTCGCTGCTTCAGATATGATGGTGTCGGCCACGGGATGTCGTCCAAAAGGCCAGCACGGGATTTACTATCACAATGCTATCGATTTTCACCGTACAATGATGTTGACAGCCTTGATGGTGGATATTCTGTGTGAAAACTCTCGACTGCTGCGACCCCAACCGGCTAAAGGCTCAGAGAAAGCCTTCACCACATCAGGGAACTCTGCATCACGATTTGTTGACACGGCAAAACATGGCTTGGTGAGAGGCGCCCTCATGTTTCCAAGGAAAGTAGACTGCAGCCTCCAGTCCTGGAATTTTTGCAGTGGGCGTATTGCGACCGCGTTGACTTGTCGGAAGACGTCTTACCGTCAAGGCTGGGTGGGTGAATCAGACGTCTGGTGCAGAATCAAGGACAGCCGCGCCGGTAAGGCCACTATCCTGTTATGAGTCGAGAGGGCACCAAATGGACGAGATGGCCATCGCGCGATGAGATTGAGCCTGCAAGAGTCTTAGAAAGCAAGACAAACCAAGCTGAGGTTAGTTTGAAGTTGGTTTGCCAGGGCAAGTCGATGGCGATTTCTGCACCCGGACTTTAGCTGGTCTTGGCCCGGCCCCGGATTTTCTATTCTTCCGCATCCGCCATAACCAATTTTCCGAAGGCGACCAATATTGGTATTTTACCTACGCTAAAGGTGATGCTGGCCAAAGCTGAGCGAGAAGCTGAACAGGCCCCAGTCGACATGGCGACATCCCCAGTGGCTGGAGGCAATGGGAGCACCTCCGACGACAACATCCGTGAAATCATCCGTGCCTCGGCCAGCCACGACGCACGGGCACTGCAAAGGTGTATCGATCAATATTCCTTCCCAGACTGCAAGGTTGTCGATGTGCAAGATCCGACCACCGGCTTCTCGCCGCTACATGCCGCGATATCCGCCTGTGCTACGCAAGTCAATGGAGATTCCACTCCTTCCTCGCACAATGAAGAGAGCGGAACGCGGTTTCTCAAGTTCTTGCTCGAGAATGGCGCGATCTGGAACCAGCTAGACAAGAATGATGAGACCCCAGGATGTATTGCCTATCGCCTGAGCCTGCATGAGCTCTATCAGATCATGGTTGATGCAGGAGTCCGTGCCGAGATGGTCCTCAACCGCCTGGAAGGATACGAGAGACTGCATGACGATGAAGACGGTGAGGACATCGATGGGCCCGAAGATTCGCAGCGTCAGGACATTTCGGAAGCAAACACTTCACAGGAACATGTCACTAGCTCTGTCTACCTCTCTTCAGCGCTATCACTCGGCGACAATAGCCTTCTGGATGAACAACAAAACGGTGTCATGATGGCATGGGAAAGCGAGATTATGCTTCAGTCTGCAAACGCTCTGCTATCAGAGCCGGGATTGAAGATCTTAAACATCGGCTTTGGCATGGGCATCATCGATACGCACATCCAAAACCATGCAAACAAACCCGCTAGTCATCATATCGTGGAAGCTCATCCGGACGTTCTCAGTAGCATGGAGAGGAACGGCTGGATGGACAAACTCAATGTGGTCGTGCACAGAGGGAAATGGCAGCACATTCTTCCACAACTTATTGCAGAAAACGAGACCTTCGACGCCATCTACTTCGACACCTTCGCCGAGCCATATAGCGCCTTTCGCGATTTCTTCTCGGAGCAGGTGATCGGCCTCCTGAACCAGAACGGGCGGTGGTCTTTCTTCAACGGCATGGGTGCCGATAGGCAGATCAGCTACGACGTATATCAGAAGGTCGTCGAGTTCGATTTGTTTGAATCCGACTTCGACGTGGAGTGGGAGACCCTTGAGCTCCCCAACCTGACCCGGGAATGGGAAGGCGTCCGCCGAAAATACTGGAACATCGACCGCTATCGACTCCCAATCTGCAAATTTATGGATTGATTGATCAGCGAGTCAGACCCCATTTTATCATGTTGGAAATTGAGATTCTTCTGCTCCAAATGGCCAACTTATGAATCACTTCTGCTTGTGTTCCACAGATATATGTCTCGGACACTCTCCTTCACCGTTAGGGCAGTATGACTCTAATGCTTTCTCATCAGCGCGATACCGTTGAGTGTCAGCGGGAATTCTGCACAACCAAACTGGATCAAAGGAGCGGAGCCTGACCTTGGGATGCCTCGAAGTCCTGCTTGGGCGAATGAGATGAGAGCAGGAAGAGGCCCGACCTCGACGGCCCAATCTGTGGAAGCAAAGAATTCGGTGCCATTGCCCCGAGCCGGTGGAAGAAGACAAAGCAGGGAGGGCATCATGGGAGCATGTCTTTGTACCACCCCCGCCGATGACGCTTCTATGAAACCCCTCCAGAACAACTGCTGAGGGCGAGCCAGGAGCGTGCCACTCGACCAGCGTGAAGCCATCCAGTGAGGCGTCTGTATCTCGTACAATATCTCGGAAAAATTCCCGCCCGAGCTGCGTTCGGTCCTTATTGCCCCGCACTTTTCTCTCCCTCCATCTTTTCTCCTCGCCCTACTGTTGCTCACGCATCTCGTTACTCCACATTCGAGTGGTTCGACGACAATCAATGGATAACTCACGCGGGTAGGTTTATCATGACACTCCGCGTGTCCGGAGAGGAGAAAACCTCGGGATGACGGCCGCGAGATTGCTCACGATGTGGACATATATCTTGTCTTGCGAGAGGTCCAGATGCCCTGGATCTGCAACCAACTTGAAGCCTTTCGAGAATCGCCTCGCCTACGACACCAGATAGGACCTCACCTTCCCACCCGTCCAAGCACGAGATTCGTACAGAACAAATGTCTAAGCGGACAGCAATTGTGACAGGCTCATCCCGTGGGATGTAAGTGTGCCCTCGAGACCACCCAGCCATCAAGCAGCACTCACTAACCTCTGCCTTTCCTCCCAGCGGCGAAGCCATCGTTCGACGACTCGCGGCGGAAGGCTACGCGGTCTGCGTCAACGATGTCTCGGCCAACAAACCCGGCATCGACAAACTCGTGTCCGAGCTCAACTCCAAACATGGCTCCGGTGCCGCCATTGGCGTGGTCGCCGATGTAACCTCCTCCGAAGAAGTGCAATCCATGATAAAAGAGTCGGTCGAGAAACTTGGGCCCCTGACGGTGATGGTCGCAAACGCCGGCATCGCGCAGGTCGCGCCGGCATTGGACATCTCCGACGCGGACGTCCGCAGAATGTTTGACGTGAACTTCATGGGCGTGTGGCTGTGTTATACGCATGCGGCGAGACAGATGATCGCCCAGGGACCGGTCCCCGACGGCAGCAGCGGATATAAGATCCTGGGTGCGGCGAGCATCGTTGCCTTCAAGCCGTTCCCGCTCTTGTCGCACTACAGCGCGTCGAAGTGGGCGGTGAGAGGACTCACGCAAGTGTTTGCGATGGAGATGGCGAAGTACAAGATCAATGTCAATGCCTACGCGCCGGGGATTGTCGGGACCGCCATGTGGGACCTCATCGATGAGAAGCTGGGCGAGATCGAGGGGAGGCAGAAGGGCGAGTCGGTCAAGAAGTACAGCTCGGATCTGACGGCGTTGGGGCGCGTGAGCGTGCCAGAGGACGTCGGCAACGTGGTTGGCGGGTTCATGTGCTCCAAAGACGCCGAGTTTGTCACGGGTCAGACCATGGTCATTGACGGCGGCATCGTTTTCACTTGAAGTCCGAGCGGAGAGGGAAGCCTGTGGCATCAACAGCATGTGGTATTGGGTCATTGAATACCTTGCCGCCCCATTTGATTGTGGTGTTTCGCGAACAACGAGAAAGAGATTCCAGCCCAACGAGATGAAACTTGGATTTGACCATGCCTTCTTCAACGACCTTATTTTCCCACATCACGCAATTCCTGTCCTGCCGGCCTGCCTGTATTTCAAACAAAGGAAAAAAAGAATTTGCCCTCGCCCAAATCGCTCATGTTCTCCTTCCCTTCCTTTCCCTTTCCTTCTATGCGTGCACCCCCCCCCCCCCCGGTGGCCCGCTGGGTTACTCAGGATGCCCCGTCCCTTGCTTAGGTGGGTACACCTTCCCATCGACCTCGACGGGGGGTTTGCAGGTGCACCAGGCGTCTTTCGGTATTGAGTCCATGACACTGGGGACGTGTCTGCCGCAGCCCCACCAGGTCGTCTTCTCTGCTCGGGCGCGTTAGTGGGCATTCGGAGAGGGTGCGTGGTGGAAGGGAATCGAGGCAGAGAGCGCAGAGGGGGTAACGACAGGGAAAAGAGGCCGGCTCGGGATATGGCGAGAGAGGGAGCGAAAGAGAAGTGGGAAGAGAAGAGCGAGGAAATGGTTCCCCTGCGCTTTCGAGGACCACAGAGACCAGAGGGGGGCAATAGGAATGGGAAAGGCAACTTACGACAAGTAGGACACGTTCTCTTCATGCACATCGTTGGTTATGTGTGTTCTTGTCTTGCTCCGTTGTCCGGTGTGTACGATTCCCCTTGGGATTGGTTCCTTGAGTCTGCTGGGTCTCTTTTCTGTTCGAGTTTGTGGCCTGTGTGCCTGCCTTTCGAGCTTGCTGGTATGGTTATGATCTCGTGTACTTCGAATTTCTCAACTGAACACCACGCGCCGGCTGGAGGGGAAAGTGAACAGATATTATATATGTGACCGTGTATATCCCCAGAAGCCTCGGGCAGGATACCTTTTCCCTGGGTCGTTATGTCCGGGCGGATCACCACCACCCGCCAGGACAACTAATCTAATGACGATTCATTCCTAATACAAAGAGCGACTTTTTTGCCTGGGGGCATTCCTTTTTGTTGTTGCCCCTCTTATTTTGCTGGGCTCCCTTCTTCCATCATCGGCGAACTAGGCTTTTTCGCCAGGGCGGATGCGTCGTCCTCCTCGGGGAGGGCCACGAGGCGCCAAACATTATTATTCAACATCATGACTGAGCGATACAAAGCGGGCAGTACTTTGCTTTCTTATTCGCCACATCCACCTTTTCTTCGATTTGTTATTCTCCCGGCGTCCCCCTTGCATTGGAAAGGGGAAACCCAGGAAAACCACCTCCTTGAGATCCCCGTCGACGAGGCCGACATGCCGAACAAGGGCGGCCGATTCGTCACGTCACCATCACCCCGTGTCGAGGTCTGCGAGTCTGTGCTCTTGAAACTCTTGGCTTTCTGGCCCTTGGGAAACTCGGACCCCACTAAAGGGAACCGGCATCATGGTTGGAAATCCAAAAAGGACTACTGAGGGTAGACCCCGAGGTCGCCGAGGGTGGGTGGTCGTGGTGGGTCAAAATGGGCAGTACTCCAAAGACGAGCATTTTGCGCGACTATCAAACAAGAAGCAAGAGAAAGGGCCGTAAAAGGGGGGGAGCGTAAATTGGGAAACATTAGTCTGGATATACTTCTACATAAGCGAGTCGGAGAACTCGTGGCGCGTTCGAGTCTCGATTCGTCGAGTCATGGAGTCATCATGGGTATCGTAAACAGCAATCGGAGGCGCGCAGAACATGCAGATCCTCCACGACGCTCGTCCCTCTTTCGGAGTACTTGTAGATATCGCCTTGTTGCAGTGGTGTCCGTGGGCGAACGCGCCCAGGCAGCTGTGTCATCGTGGTTGTCCCCTTCCTGCGCCCGCGCCCGCGCCCTGGACGCCGTGCCCGTGCTTGGTGAGCTGAACGGCGACCAGGCGCTCAGGTTACGAGCACCAACTCACCCCGAGCCAGGAAAGAGCGACTGCCGTAACAAGAACCGTCGACCATCTCATCCTCTCGCCTCCGCTGACATTTTGATTCGAGTAGACGCATGCCCATCCGGAAAAAATCCCCCCACTGCCGCCGCAGCTCAGTGGCCGCAATGGTGGTTCCGACACACCATTGAACTGGCATTTCTGCGTGGTCCAGTCGGCCGCATTCAATCTAAGGACCCAGCCAGCGGGACAACACGTTGCCCATGCCGAGTTGTCGCTGTTCTGTTGCAGGATGAAGCAGAAGTTTTGCGGGCAAAGTGAATTGGTGGATGGGTCGGGACAGGAGGCCTGTCGCGCAACAATGGAGCCTGTTAGACTTCCTGCGCTGAATATATTGATCTGAGATATCGACTCCGAGATGTTGAGGTGCTGAAATGAAGCTGCGGAATCCGCCGGATCTCTGCTTAGGTTGTGGGCAATGGGGTTTGCCCACACTGCCCACGGCAGTAAGAGAAGCGCTAATTGGAATGTAGGCAGAAATCCAACCATTGCGACGCTGAGACGACGCTTTGACGATGACGCGCAGTCTGGAATGGCTTTGATCTCGTATATCAACGGATCGGATGGGCTGATGAGAGAAATAGTCTCGAAGTCAGTGGCTGGGGAGGTATCGGAGCGCGGCTGCTGACTAAGGCATCAAGGCTCGCTTCGTGCGACCGAGACGACGTGATTGGTTCGTCAAAGTCTCAGCCTTGACCAGGCCTCGTAAAGCCTCACGCCTCACCTGAGCCTTGCCTGGACCTGCCGGACATGGGGTGATACAGCCTCTGCAGACTTCAGCGTGAGCACCGCTGCTTCTTGTGCAATGGGCAGCACCTCCTCGAGCGCGCGGCCCTTCGCGAGGCCTGCAATAATAACACCCAGCATGGTGTCGCCAATGCCGTTGACGGAAACTATTTCGTCCTGTTCGACTTCGATGAACGGTGGAATCAACCGCATATACAAGCCCCCAATCTCAGAGTCGTGAGACAAATTTCTCGACAGCACATATGGGGCGTTCTCTGGCCGTGTGAGTCTAGGATCGCCAGGCCGCAGCAGGCAAGCCAGGAGACACCCTCTATGCCCGAGCTTTGTCACCAGATTCGGGATGAAGGGGAGAAGCTGGATGCACTGTTGTGGGATTCCATGCTCGACTAATTCATGTCCGGCAACAGAAATCAATCGATCCCGAGACCCCGAGCCAGAGAGGCCAAGGCCATCGATTGCTTTCCACCACTGTTCCGATTCGAACATCAGAGCGTTTCTGGCCGCAGTATAGATTGCTGTCAACTCGAGTCTGTTGGGAGATGCAAGGCTAACGACATGATTTGGCAATACGTTAGCGCTGGTAATGGCAGAATTGTCTTTGTCGAAGAGACGAGCGCCCTTTGCAACGGAGACGGGCTCGAATGCGACAAAAGCTCGATGGGCTTTCGCAGCCTTCAGGATAGACGAGAGAATGGCAGGGGACCAGTTTGCGTCGACGACCACCCACTTTGGCTTGCTTTCGCCCATCTTCTCCATCCAGTAGTCTGCCGATTCGAGCTCTGGACGAGCAAATATGGACATATCTGCCATTGCAAGTACGAGATCTTTGTTTGTGTCGTTGACAGCGACATATTGTGCTGTTCGCGCGCCGTCGTTGGTGGGAAGTCGTCGTATTGCCGTCGTCTCAAGGCCACTCTTCTCGACGTGATCGAGAAGAGATGCACCAGCAAGGTCGTCTGCCACAACACTCGCCAATGTGACTTTGGCACCTGCCAGGTGAGCAGCCATCGCAACGTTACGACCGACTCCGCCCGGCGACTGAGAGATGGTGGACGGATTTGATGTGTGAAGCGCCGGAGCCGTCGAATCGGGCGTGATTTTCAGTGGTTGATGGTCACATATTGTATCACTTGCGAGTGACCCAGCAACGAGCACTTCCACGGGCTGAGAGGACTGTTCAACCGTGCCATATACGGGGGTTTCTTGGCCATTGGCAACTTTTTGAGAGCTCTTTGTGGGTTTGCCAAAACTCACACCCTTGATGACCTTGCTGGCATTCTCTCTAGATCGTGTCAGCAAGTGCCTCATCTATCCTATCCAAAGTCTAACATGGCTCACCGTTGAGGCGCCGCTCCATGCCGTCTCTCAAGCTTAGCCAATTCGACGGCGACTTTGGTTCCGCGGACAACATTCGCCTCAATCAAAGCCTCATTCGCCCGTACACTCCCGCCCTTGCTTAGTTCTCGAATCCGCTTCAAAATGTAAGGAGTGTTGGCACTTCCGCCAATGCCCTTCTCTTCAGCTTCGGCGACTGCGGCACTAATAATTGAGTCGATCTCTTCCTTTGCCATTGCTGATTGTTCCGGGACTGGATTGGCGAAAAGCAATCCGGAGTGAAGCGGAAACCCATGTTGTGCGTAGATGATGGCTGCGGCATCCGCTTCATCGTGGATTGTCTTTGGACTTTTGACACCGCTGTCTCGGGAGAAGAAGGCAGGGAAGTCGACATCTCCCTGTCTGCCATCCGCAAAGGTGCCCACGCCCACTCCCTGAGTCTCCAGATATTCTAGCGTTCGGGGGATATCCAAGAAGCTCTTACAGCCGCTTGAGATCACCGCCACCGGTGTTCGCCCAAGTTCTGTCAAGTCTGCGGAGATGTCCATAGAGTTCTCTCCTCCACGATGGACACCCCCCAGGCCACCGGTCGCGAAGACTTTGATGCCCGCCAAATGGGCAAGGATCATTGTCCCAGCAATGGTTGTTCCCCCATTGAGCTTCTGGCCCCGAAGACCAAGCCCTCCTATTGAACCCAGATCTCGTCTTGATATCTTCCACGTGTTCTCACTACCAGCAGTCGAGACGAGTTGTATCAGCTCTTCAGTGGCCATGCCAACACAGGCCTTGCCTTCGAGGATGCCGATGGTTGCGGGCACGCCGCCATTGACGCGGACTAGGGATTCCAGGTGGGAGGACAGAGCAACGTTTTCAGGGTAGGGGAACCCTGGTGAGCTGTGAGCCTTGAACGACCTGTATTAGGCTATACGCTATACCATGTGTGTATATTGTGGTTTCCAGTGCAACGACCGGCTTGCCAGTTGCAAGGGCATCCTGAACCTCTTCCGCAACGCGGAAGAATCTGTCTCGGTCAGTAGAGTTCTTGCGTATTTGGTGGCTAGTCCGCAGAGATAGTCGACACGGAGAGCTGACAAACAGCGGTCGCCTGCACAGAGCCATCACTCGGGCACACGAAGCTTCAACGGCTGGAACCTGATCGACGAAGAAGTTCGCGGTCAAGTCCCGCACCCAACAAGTGTTCAGCCTGATCAGCTGTGATTGGCCCGATGTGGTGTGCAAGGCTGAGTGGAATTTGCTCATATCCATACGTCATATTCGACGTGCACTGGGATAGACCGGCCAAGTTTAAGAAGGTCAATCACTGGCATTCACTCTCGATCTCTCGATCTGATTCTTTCAATCTCCTCTCTCGTAGTCACTCTCACGCTGTGTACTCCCAAGCAACATGGTCCGCGTAGAAATCGGCGGCAGACCTATCATTGATGTTGACACTCGTCCTGGAGATGTCGGGCGGCTCAAGCAACAAATCCGGCGTAGGATGCGAGGAGGCGGCCGGAGCGTGCATCTGAGCTGGACAACGACCACGCCTCGACTTGTCCTGACAAGTGACACTGAAGACTTTGATCCGACAATCATATCTCACTTCCAGGAAGAAGGGTTTCAGCTGAGCTATCTTCAGTATGCGGGAGACAAGGCGGGCTATATGGCACAGCTGCAACACTTACAAGACCCCTTAGAGCTAGGGGAGCGCTACGCCATCGTAGGTAAGTGGTTTACAAGCATGCTTCACGCTCGAGACAGCCATAGATGCCTGCCCTGTGTCAAGCCGCTGTCGATCGCGAACCCCCGAAGACTCAACACCATTCAATTTTCCAGGATCTGACGGTGCTTTTCTATCCAGCATACGGCGACGCCGCAAGCCTGGTCCTGGAAGCCTGTATGAAGCCCATGCCCAAGCTTGTTGCCGTGGTCGCATACTATCCGGGACGGGTCCCCAGGTCTACCACCGATTTCCCCCCGACCCTCAACGTGTTGATCCACCTGGCGGCCTCGCAGAGATGGGGCACACGGTTCCCGTCGTACCGCTACGAGAACACCCAGCCAGGTTTCGCCGAACACGACCTCGACGAGTTCGACAAGATTGGGGCCTCGTTAGCCTGGTCGCGAACACTCGGGATCCTTCGCTTGGGCTTCGACATTGAAGGACCGGACATCGAAACCATCTGGGAGGCGCACACGCGACTCGAGTTTGGGGAAAAGGACGCCGACAAGACCATGGCGACGATGGTGCCCCAGCCGTACGTGAACCACGTGCCCACCATGACGGGCGGGATCGGCCACGACCAGCTCCGCCGATTCTACGCCGAGTTCTTCATCCCCAACAACCCGCCCGACATGCGGATCAGGCTGCTGAGCCGGACCGTGGGCGTGGACCGGGTGGTCGACGAAATGTTCGTCTCGTTCACCCACACCACCGAGATCCCCTGGATGCTCCCCGGCGTGCCGCCCACGAACAAGAAGGTGGAAGTCGTGCTGGTCAGCGTGGTGTGCCTTCGTGGCGGCAAGCTCTTCCACGAGCACATCCACTGGGACCAGGCGACCGTGCTCGTGCAGGTGGGACTGCTGGATCCGAAGTACATCCCGAAGACGTTCAAGACTGCAGAAGAAGGGCGGGAGGAAGAGGTCGAGAGGCTGCCTGTTTGGGGAAGGGAAGCCGCGCGGAAAGTCCTGGATGAGGACAGTTCGCAGAGCAACGAGTTGATTCCAGATTGGTGATGGATTTTTACAGTAAGCCAGTGGACGGAGATTCAGAAACAGTCAGTGCAAAGACCCCGATGTAGTTTCAAAGCGACGAGAATGGGGTTCGTTCAGTCGTTGTCTCTTTGGACCTGCTGGACCTGCGAAATGGGTATAGTATGTAGTAATGACAAGAGCCAATCTCTCCCTCGATGGCGCCAAAACACCAATGTCCCCAGATTTTGACGCCATTCGATAAACAATCCAGCCAGACTTAGCGCCACGCCACGCATAGACAGTCGAAATGGAAACACCCAACGGCCTTGTTTATAATTTCCCCCGACCATTTCTCCGGTGGAACGCTTCGGCCTCGGTGTCGACCTGCTCCTCACTCAGCTTCAGCTCCTCCCAGATCTCCTTGAATCTGTGGAGATCTGTCCTCGCAAACTCCTCGACGTCCCTCCACACCCTCCTTCTGGTCCCGGTACACTTGTCGAGGATCTCCAGCTCCGGCGTGAGGCGCTGGGTCTTCAAATACTCCCGGCCCAGCCTCTGGCTCTCCTCGGGGTCCAGCATGTGTTCCAGATGCGGGATCTGCTGGCCCGACTCGATCTTCATGTGCTCCAACAGCTCCGCGAACAAAGCTCGCAGGGCGCCGAGGAACCCGTCTCCCTCGAGCGGCACGTGGAACAGCGCCAGGAGTTCGGAGCGGGCTCTCTCGTGGTCCGTCCGGTCGTGCTCGGCCATGTGCACGCCCTCGTCGCCGAGGTGCTCGATGAACGCGGCCCGCATGACGATGTCCTCCGAGACGTCGTGCCGGACGAGGCGCCAGGTGACTTCCCGCAGGAGACGGGCGCGGTCCTGAGGCGCCTTGGCTCGGAGCAGGCGCCCGGCAAACTTGTTGATGGTGTTGTGGTCATGGTCGATGACGGTGGAAAATGTGAGAGGAGGGTCGTACGGGAGATTGGGCGCACTGACGCCGTGGTGGCTTGAATCAGAGGACGGATGGGAGTCGTATGAAGGTGAGGGAGCTGCCATGATGGGGGCCGGGACCCGGGCTGAACCTGTAACAAGTATGAAAGGGTGATGATAGCTGCTGCTCAACAACAATCTTACAGCTTGGACCTGGAGTTCTTGGTGAAGGTCGTGGTGCCCGCCGAGGCATTGGGGAGAGGATCAGTGGGCGCCTTTAATACCAAGGCCTCACCAAGACCCTGCAATGGCCAATGTGTGAAAGTACCGCAAGAGCCTCGTATAACGCAACCCACCAGAGTGCCATGAGCTTCTGCCCGACATGGATGGACCATGTCCTGCACGATGGAGACGTTAGAAGAGAGAGAAAGGGCGCCAAAAGCGACCTTACAGTGGCGAGGGCGGCCCAGATCTGACCGTGCGAAAGCTTTCATGTCCGATAGTGTCGCAAGGCGATCATTCAAGCATGGAGCCCATCAGCAAAAGCGTCCCAATCATGTCTTGGAATACGAACAAGAGGGGCCAGCAGGACAACGGTCGCAGGATGGTGCCGACATTGCATCGATGGGTTTTGGCGAGGTGGACGAATCAAAGAGAAATGCTCGCACAGACGCGAGCAAAAGTACATTGGCAAACGGCGTGGCCGATAACTTGGTCCGACCGAGTCTAGGCCATTTCAGGGAGTCGGAGGGGACATGGACTGGCGCCATCTAGACGAGGCCAACAACCACACTTCGAGATACCGAGTAGAGTTGATCGAACTCTTTCGTGGCTGAGAAGGCGACTCTCAAGGACTAAGAAGCCAGTCACTGGGTCGGCAACAACCAAATTCAAGTGCCAAACATCTCCCAAAACCAGGGATTTCGCTGCAGCACTCCCCTTTACAAGATTCGGCCTGCGGTCTGCAAAACCGGCAACTACTAAGTCATAATGCGCTCAAACGCAGAAGAATAGCAACAAGCAACATGAAACGCCAAAGGGAGAAGCAACCGATCACCGCGTTCTTCCATACCCAATCATGAACCCTCACGCCGATCCGGGTTCCCCAGCATCATACACTTCCCGACTGTCCCAAATTCGCCGTATCAGCGCCTCTTCCGGTGAAAGCCCAAATTGCTCGTCGTCCTGAGCACCATCGAGATTGCCCTGCGACGGTGTCACTTCGATATCGTCATGGCTACTCTGCCGCTGGAAATGGACTCTACCCCCGTGGCGGCTGCTGTTGGACCGTGACAACAGTGGCGATGGCTTGGGGTCCTCAAAACTTCGGCTCATGCCAGTCTTCGCATGTCCGTTCACGCTAGTGGTACTAGGTCCACGCCGACTTTGCGGTCTGCTCTTGGAAAATGCGCCGCTCGAGGTGACGGAGCCAACGTCCTGTGGCAGCGAATTTTGCTCCTTGAGTCGGTTCATGCTTTCAACTAGTGGACTCCGGAACCGCCTGACCACCATCAGCTGTTTGACCGCACTTTCATAATCCTGTTTCGCGGCTTTGATTTCCCCGGCCAGAGATCGATTCCTATTTCTGGATCCCGCGCGGCCGTGTAAAGCCGTCCCAGAACCTAGAGGGAGTCCCATCCCAGCCGGGGGAGGGGTTGTGGGTGTTGCAGCCCCTGCTCTCATGATCTCCCTTCTCTGAAGCTCAAGCTTCTGCTGCGTCCTGGATGGATTCTGGGATATCCTTGCCTTGTGAAGGGTCTTGGTCTTCTCCGGGGATTCCGACGGCTGGGGTTTGTAGTTGGAAAGAAAATTCGACGGCGAGTCTTCATCGGAATCGTCTGCAATATGGCGGACAGAACCAGCTGGAGTGTCGGTCGGTAGGAAATGCGAAACACCACCTTCTACAGACGAGGACACCAAAACAGGCCCGGACACGTGGCCAGACGAGGCAGGTGTCAGTTTCCCGGAGGCGGGAGTAAGGCCGGTGTGGCCGGTGTGGCCGGTGTGGCCGGTGTTGGCTGTTGACGAAGTAGCGTCGGCATGAGAGATGTGGGTGAAGGATCGGGATGAGTCATTGCGCACCAGCTGGCTAGGTCCAACGTGCGCGGAAACCGTCGACATTGCCGGAGGGGCACGAGAAGAACGTGGATATTGTTGAAGAAGTGCAGGATCAGGCGGGTTCTGCAGCTGTGATGCAACCGGCTCATTCTTGAGATTAGGCGCAGACCGGTTCTTGGTCTTCAAGGATGCTTGGGGAGGCGAGGAGGTCTTTTCGGGACGGCTGATGTCCACCTCTGAAGGGTGTCGAGGTGCTGCCTCTCCGTTCGGAGTATGTGCCCGCGCAGGCGTAGATGTCTTTGAGTTGTTGCGCGTGAGTTCGGGAGACTGCGTAGTTGAATCCTCCCATTCACCCTCCTCCTCATCGTCTGAAGATCGATCTCCCAGTTGGAACACGCCATCTTTCTCTCCCTTGCTCTTTTTTCTGACTGCTGGCGTCAACCCGACCTTTTTCAGCGCTCCGTGAGAGGCGTTTCGTGGCAGTGCGTTGGCGGACTGATTTTTGCGCAGGTTCCCGTATGAGGTGTTCTTGACCAAGGCAACATGGGAGCTGTTCCGTTTCACCAGAGGCGTTTTTGGACTGTGGGGAGGCGAGGTGCCTCCCGACTTTTTCCTCTGATGATGAGCTTGGTAGTCGGAGGTGATGCTGGCTGTAGACTGGACCTTGCCCAGTTTACTAAGTCCTTTGCCATGAGAGACATTTCTTGAATGGCGGTTGACGACGTGAGGCCGGTGGACTTTGTGGGTGGTGGTGGTCTGTCTGCCCGAGGAACTCAGGGAATGGGTAGAGGACGTGCGTTCATTTAGCGAGGGCCGTTTGATGGGAGAGGGGGAAGCCGAAGGCATTGTTTTGAGCCCATCGATTGAGAGGTGCGGAAGGGCAGTCAGAGCTCTTGGGACCGGGTAAGATGATCGCCTGTAAATGGGTGTGTTGGATGAAAGCTGCAATGAGGTAATTGTCTGGAAGAACACGAGCGCAGTTTGAGATCGTTGATCGGTTCGAAAAGATGTTGGCGGGTTGCCGATGCTGCTTCTGGGCTTTTGCGGGATGCCCGCTTTTGGCGCGAGCTCCACTGCCAAAGGTCTGTGCGAACGGCACTGCTCATAGAGAGGGGGGATGTCACCGCGTGCTCTTCATTGTTCTCTCGATATCGATTTCGTCCTTTTGAATATTCAGGTAAGACGTCAAGACTAAGGGCCATGTCGAGAAGTATCCGCTACATTTAAGCACCCAGTCCATCCCGTGAAGCAACCGAAGACTCGCCTCGGAGACACTGTTTCGAGGACGCCCAGGGACCATCGCAATCGATGCGTTCCACAGGACCTAGTACGCGAGGCTCTCTTGATGCTCTCGAGTCGCTGGGTATTGTCGAGATAGCCGAACCGCGACCAGACACATGATGAAATTTAAAGGTGCTGTGACGGTCTCGAGGATGTGAAAGCCTTCGCTGCAGAACACCCAGCCTTCGCTCGATTCTCTCGTGTCCTTCGCTACCCCTGAGCCTCGACACACACAACCTACGAACTCACTTCTTCACTTCTCCTGCATCCTGACGGAATTCTTGTGATGCCCAGGGCAGATCTACGGCCACGGACGCGGTCGCGGCCAGTAACTGCGCCTCTGGAGTGATCCTCGATGTCCATATGCAGATTAAATCCGATCTCAGGAATACAGAAGGGGCTACGTACATACCACCACGTGTACACCAAACCGCAATGGCCTGCATCCTAACCGATAATCATTAATATTATATTGTGGGGGGCGGCCGGCCATTCTCCAGGATCACGACTAGGTCAACCGCCACACCTTACTGGGAGTCTCCCTTCCCCTTTGATCGAGTGGCCATTCGCCGGTTCCAAAAAAAGATCAAACACTCACCATGTATCATCAACCGGGAGGACGCCGACCAGCTCCCTTAGACTCTGGTCTGGGTTATCTCCTGGGATTTTCCTCAACCAGAGATCCTTCGTTGTCGAAGTCAACCACAGTCTTCAGTACTCAAGTGCAGAGTACCCGTTGCGCCTCGTCTCGCAAGCCAGGGAGCACCTATTCGACGATCAATCATGGACTCGTACGAAGAATCCAATGTGCCCTTTCTGCAGGATCTCAAAGACGACTCGATCGAAAGAGCCGTGGCCCGTGACAAGCCGGTTTCGAACTCCAAGAAGCTTGTCTGGTGGACCTTTTGCACCCTGGTTCTCATCGTATCAAACGCGTTCACCTTTTATGGTGCTCGAGTCTACCGACACAGTCAATTAGACAGGGTGTGCACTGCCCACACGTCACAGAGCTGGAGTGAGCTTGAGACCTACACGCTTCTAATACATGTTGTGCACTAACAAGAATGACCTAGGCCCCGTGGAGCAAGACGTAGAAATCCATTACAACAGCAGGCGGTTCAATGCATCTTTCTACAAGGAGTCCATCTATCGACAACCCGCGAGTCCCGAAGTCGACGCGGCGTGGGAGGAGCTGGGCACGGAACGTGAGTACAACCACGCCTCGACATCGCCCTCCGCGATTACACTTCGAACCCAGTGCAGCCACAGAATGGTATCTGGTTGAATATGGTTTCTAACAACCCTGGCGATCATTAGTCAAAGGTATTGTCCTATCGGTCGACGAGGCCAAAAGGTCTGGATTAGAGTTGGATCGTGTCATGGTGGGAGAGGACTATGGAGGCCCTGGATATGTGGCATTTGTGGAAGTAACGCATCAGATCCACTGCTTGGTATGGAATTCAACGTTCCCAGATTCCAAGAGCATCTCAAAGCATCACTCATCCTAGAACTAACGCTGACCTGGACTTAGAACCTTTTACGCCGAGGCCTCTGGTTCAACCACGAGTACTACCAGTCCAACAATATCGCCGAATTCGCGGACGGGGATCGTATAGTCAAACTCCATATTGGTAAGCGGGAGTGGTTTCCTCTTTCCATTTCGATAGAATCCCTTTTTCTTGTGTTTCATTCAGACCAAAAAGCCCGACTGACCTTGTGCCTCTGTATTAGGGCATTGTCTCGACACACTCCGCCAGGCTCTCATGTGTAGCTCTGACACCGGCCTCCTTCCCTTCGTCTGGGTCGGTAACCCTCCGAAACAATTCCCCGACTTCTTCCGGGAACACAAATGCCGAAATTTCGAGCCTATCCTGGACTTTGCAAAGAGAAGAGAGGTGAAGGCGTTGGAGCATATGAAAGCAGTTCCGCATAAAGGGGCTTTGATTCTGGACGACTTTCCATGACGGCGAACAGCGTAAATGGGGCATTTAAAATGGCGTTCGTCGGGCATCTAACACTGCCAATTGAGATATGGTTTCTGGATTGGATAGATGGACTTGTCGCATCGGGAAGCCCTGGAGTCCGCGGAATTATTGGTCGACGAGTCACGGACTGGGCCTCTTGGGTGATTGCTTGAAGCTCGAGTCGCCGGCGAACACTTTTCTTCCAGTCGACATACCTTGGTGAGAAACAGCGGTCAAAGCAACAGCCGATGCAGCCCAATGGCGGATTGCAGGCCGTCGATTTATACGGCGGCTTTGCGCGGATATTCAAGGAATCAATTCCTCGAAAGAGGAATTGCCGACCATAGAGCAAAGAGAGTGAGAGACAAGAGAGAGGGAAAGGACAGTCATGTGCACGAGCATAACATTTGTCGATGAAAGTCTGGTATATTCTCAACAACACGTCCAGCCTCGCACAACTTCAGCTGAAGGGTTATCGAATCAAGTCGATTACCACATGCCAGTGCTCTCTTGGAATCGCACGTGCTGCTGCTCGACGGTCTTCTCCATATCTGAAGGTCTCAGTGGCCATGTCATGTGGAGCAGGGATCTTTGGGCTTTCACGGCCAAAACGGAGAAGTAGATGGAATCTAGGTAGGCAAAGAGTCAGGAGGCTCCGTGATGATGGCAGCCTGCAGTTTTGTTTATGCTGTGTGATATCAGTGATTCTTTTCCAACGGCATTGTGGCCCACGCCAGACTGAGTTGTGACGGGGGAGCTTGGTCCAATTATCGGGATGAGTCTTATCGGACGCCATCACCAGGTTGTGAGGGAGTTGCGAGCACAGCAGACACAGGCTTTGCTCTGTACGACGCCCTGTCAGGTCCAGAACCACGGCCAAAACGACAGCGAAAAGGCTGGGGCAAGTTATCGATGGCAATAAGGGGCAGCTCTGGCCGAGTATCGGACTCAGATACTTCGCGCTATACATCGGGGCCGTGGAGGGGTCATCGTTCATGGTTCATGTTGCCAGTGCCAGCGCCAGCGCAGCATTTTAGCGTTGTTGCACAAAACGCAGATCAGGTACCGCAGATGTATTATCTGGTCGGGAGCTAAGCGAATGTATCCTTGACCAGGGGGTTCTCAACTTCAACCGCAGGCAGGGGTGGGCCCGCTTTCCAAACTGCGTTGCTTTCGTCCGCATCCAAGGTTGAGCGGTCAGAGTGTAGCGTCTGAATCTAGGTAGTCCCTATATGGGAGAAGGTACAGGAGGAGGTGTGTCATCAGCGCCTGGTTCCGCAGGCGCTCAACATTAGGTATTGGCACATGAAGCACATGGTGGGAGTAGCCGAGGTGATTGGGTTTGAGACCTGTTCCCGCGCCAGTGCAAGGTGCTGAATCAGGTGGCAGAAAGATGCTCGTAGGTGCAGGGGCATATGGTGCCGTCGTATGTCAGGCTGCGCACTTGTAGAGGTGGTGGAGGAGTGCTGGATCGAAGTACCTGCAGCTGTGTAAGTGATGCAAGACATTGAGAGGAACGCACAGGTCGATGTCCCTAACTTGGTGAGGGTGGAAGTAAGTGGGGGAGATGGATAATGGTTCCTCGGAAACAACCTCGTCCAAGGGGCCAGCAGCGGCATAGGGAGCTGCGGCTACAGGCTGGTGCTTTCCCACGAGGATGCACCTGGGGACCGAGTCAACAACTAAACTTGGGCGCGAAGGTGGGTTATGGAGCCTGCCCAGGGTCTGCCTGCGCTCCTCTCTCCTTTACTTGTAGGAGGGGGAAGAGTTACGCAAACAGCCCCCACTGAAAAGAACATCGACGAGAGCATGTTTCCGCTCGCAGCAGTCACCATTTCTCTTGTTTTGCGCGCAATGCCCTACGAGTCATTATGTCTTGTTATTCCGTACATACTCCGTGCTCCGTACCGTGTCGTCTAATTGAAACCCTCTTTTCTTCTTGCGTCCTTCTCCTCGTCAATTGCGCCATCGACCATCCCTGACCATCTCTCCCCAGAGTAGGTAATCAATGCATCATCACCCCCCGTGGGAGGCCCTCTTTCTCTCGTGTCGCTGGCCAACGACAGTATCTTGCAGAGTGCTACTGACTTATCTAGCGGTCTGCCTTTGAAACTGACCAATCTCTCTCGCCTTTGGCCTCTCAATCTCTCAATACCACCACGAAACCTTATCTCACTTGGACCGTTTCTTTTTCTTCCTCCCTCAGAGCTGGACAAATCGACTCTCGCCGGGAAACCCACTTCTTTTCTCGTCCATTCTCATCCAGGCTCGCAGTCCATTGACCTCCTCCGCTGATAGGCACACACGGGCACCGCAGCAGTGGTACGCCTGTCGCGAGTCGGGTGGCCAAAGGAGCTCAAAAGTCTCGCCCCGTCCGTACCCTGGTCCTCCACTCCCTTACCGGCATTTCTCCCCCCATTGTCGCAACGCCAGCGATAAGTCGATCGGGCAAAAACAATTGATATCCTCCTCTTTGTCACTTTTCCGTTATTTTCCTACCCAGACTACAAGTCACCCAAGTCCTACGCGCATCCCCCGTCTCTGTTGCCTATTTGACAAAGTCTATGGCGTCATGATATCGATACACTCTGTTCGCAACCCGGAGTGGCCGTCTGATCTGCGCTTCATTGATCGCTGATCCACAACCCTGGTGATGGTGAGATTCGATACTCACATTCCAGAACAATCATCACAACAGAGTACATCTTGAAGCACCTGTCACATCGAGAGAGGCCATTGTCCTCGTTGCTGTTGAGACTGGGTTCTGGCAGATTTGACCTTCGGCGATTTTGCTTTGTGTTCCAACGCCACGAAAGGCTGGACCCTGCTTCTCAAAATGGCCTATACTCTCCAGGCGTTTCTCCCGACGCCGCTCACGCCTTCTATGCCGCTATACGGTCCGCTTCCTGAACAAATTGAAGCCTTGCCAATTACACCGCCGGATATACCCACGGGCTTTGACGAGAAGACCTTCAAACCAGACAGTCGAACGATAAAGAAAGCCTTGCATGTGCTCGCCACCGAACGGCAGGCACTCTCCCATCTTGAGGAACTATACACCAATTCTGCCGATGTCCAGGATTCTCTTCTTCGAGCCATCCGTCAGATCATTCTTTCAGAGACTCGGCATGGGAAGACCATCTTCACCGGCGTCGGGAAATCAGGCCATATTGCAAAGAAGCTCGTCGCCACTTTTGTATCGCTGGGCATTCATGCCATATTCCTTCACCCGGTTGAAGCCCTTCATGGTGACCTGGGAGTTGTTCGGCCCTTTGATACGGTTATCATGATTACATTTTCTGGAAGGACACCCGAACTCTTATCTCTCCTTCCGCATATAGATTCCTGTGTACCACTAATTGTCATGACGGCGCACCTGACTCCGACCACTTGTCCTCTCCTATCCCATCCAGCAAGACAATCCTCGACGAATATACTTCTGCCCACTACCATCCATGAATCCGAGATCTCATCATTTGGTGTGTCGGCTCCAACAACCTCGACGACCATTACTCTGGCTCTTGGTGATAGCTTGGCGCTTGCAGTCGCGGATGAACTTCATGCTGCTGCCGGGCTTCAGACGCCGGCCATTTTTGCAGCAAATCATCCTGGCGGCGCAATTGGGGCTGCCTTGAAGACGTCCACTCCCACCACACCCAGAATGTCTGAACTGGCGACTGCGGTGACTCAAGTGCCAATTGCGGTGCCACAGCCGAACCACCCGCTCCTGTGCTTGGATGTGCTTGTGGCCGCAGTAAGGTCACCCCGTGGTTTCGTCCGGACCTCTCAGACTCATATGATAGGTCCACGAAGGATTCAGAACCTACGAGATCCCTCTGCACCTGTTTCAGCCATGGAGGACGAGTGCGGCAGAATGGAGGTGGAGAAGACCGACTGGATCTCCGTCCTCAGCTCAACCACGGTTGAAGAGTGCAAGAGATGGATTTCCCAGATGCGGGACGAGGGATCCGGTCGCGGCAGAGAATTCCTCAAGCGAGGCACTTTGCTCGGGATCGTCGACCATAACGAGGTGACCGGTGTCGTGGAGATAGAGGATGTCATGGGCGAAGACTTTACTTGATTTTCCCCCATGGCTGTCTCACGTTCTGTTTGAGGGAAATCTTGATATAACCTTATAGAGTTTCTACACAAGGGCGGCCAGCAAGTGATGATTGAATGTCGATGTTGCATGTTCCTAGTTTGGCAGCATTATGAGCTTCACGAATACCACTCGTCTTCTTCCTCCTCCTCATCCTCTTCTTCGCCCTCATCGTCCGGGTTTTCAACACGACTTTCCGCTGTATCCTGTCCAGCAGTGTCAGCAGATGTCGAATTAATCTCCTGCCCCGTGTCCGTTCCAGCCTTGACCCCGCGTCTGAGTGCGTCGCGCTTTTCTCGAAGTTTTCGGACCCGTTCCTCCATTTCCTCCATGACATCGAATTCCTCTTCAATCCTTCTCTCTTCATCTTCCTTTTCGTCATCTGCTTCAGTTTCTAACTTCCGCCGTCTGTCTTCCTCTTCCTGGGCTTTGAGCTGGGCTGTTGTGACTGGTGCCGCCGTGATTGTTGCCGAGGTGTAGTTTGGCTGCGCTGCGGCCAGCGGTGCAACCTCACGCTCAAAGGCCGCCCATTCATCCTCATCTACTGTAGCTGGTTGCGAGGTGCCATTTGGTAGAGGTGCATTGTCTGCCGCAGGCGCAAGTGGTGTCGACTTTTTTGCCTCCCTGCCTCCATCTTGTCCCTGTGAAGGCAGCATTCCTGCCTGTATCCTGTCTTCCCCTGTATCTTCAACCACAGCGATACTCTCGGGCCGAGACTTGGGCTTCTTTCGTGCATCGGCCTCTGCTTCATCGCGTTCTCGCAGTGCTTCATCATCAACATCTTCAATCTTCCTCTTGACTCCCTTGCCTGCGGTTGCGCCGACGTTTGCACTGGGGTTCTCTTGTGCAGCGGCCTGAGCGGCGTTTCTTCTGTGGTTCGCGCTCTTCAGATGCCCTTCCCAGAGCGCCTCGGACTTGATGTTCAGGTTGCAGACAGTACAGATTAGCACACCGGATTTGGTGTAGGTCAGGTGAGGGTGGGAGATTCGACGAGCCTGCCGCTCAGCGGCGAGGAGGGCTCGAACGTCGGCCATGATTCCCCTAGCTTTTGAATCAGGCCCTCGACGAGAAATGCTGGTGGTGAAGGAGACGACCTGCGTGCTTCGGAAAGAAAAGACTTGCTTGCGACGGCCTCGAATTGTCACCAAGGCAATCAATCCACAAGAACTGGTGGATCTCGGGATGCCTAGTTTGGCTACGTCAAGGGCGTTTTATTATGCCGCTGCTTTAGCACTAGTCGAACGGCCCTCTTCTCTCGCCGATGGGTTCAACCAATCCCGGCTTTGCAACCTCACTACATCTCCGCTTCCTTGGCGCCTCGGCGGGTGGTTGTCGCAGTTCAGACTTTGAGGAGTTGCTTGCCACTTTCACGATCTCCCGCAACCCGCATCGAACTCCTCTCTCCTATCTCCATATTCTCATCACAACATTAATTCGGGACACTCGTTGACTTCGTTATTCCATCGCGCGCTGTCTGCCATAGGACTGTGGCGAGGTGCCGTTGGCAGAGTTTATTAGTCTACTCGAATCTGGAGGCACATCCACTGGTCTCGTGGACACGATCTCTGCTCCTCCAAACTTGTCGTAGATCGCGATATTAGACGTGGTTGATGACAAGCACCCACATCCTGCGTGTCTCGTGTACATTGTAGTGTCTAGCGACTCGTCATTGTTGTCGCCATGGCTGGTAAGCATTGCCATTATCTCGGCCGCATTCGCTGCGCGCGCCACTCTGTTGAACTTTACTGACTCAGTCACAGAAGAACCGCGGCGCTCAGGTCGCGCGACAAAAGGACAGTACTCCAAAGATCGCGATATCGCCGAAGACGTCCCTACGAAGAAAAAAGGCAAGGGGAAGGCCTCCAAAGCCAAGGCGGCAGAACAGGAGGAGAGTGAAGATATCGTCCGCTGTGTCTGCGGCACCTACGAAGAAGAGGAAGATGTCCCTCGGGCTATGATCTGCTGCGACAACTGTTCAGCTTGGCAGCATAATGGCTGCATGGGCCTTCCCGAAGACTATCAAGTTCCACAATACTTTTGCGAACAATGTCGCCCCGAGGATCACAAGGAACTACTCGCAGCAATCGCGCGAGGAGAGAAACCGTGGGAAGAAGCAGCCAGGCTGCCAGACACTGGGAAAGGAAAGAAGAAAGGAGGCCGAAAGGGTCGGAAATCCGCTGGTGGCCGCACAAGCGAGGTCGTCTCTCGCACTTCTCAGGATGTCGACGAGACTCCGGCTCAGACTCCTGTAGCAGGACAGAAGCGCAAACTGGAAGAGTCGCCATCTGTTCCAGAAGTCAAGGTATGCTATATCTCGCGCGCATGTCAGGAGACTCTTGCTAACCACCCATCAGAACAAGAAGGCACGAGGGACACCCGCTGCTGATACCAACGGTACCAAAGCAGTCAAGGCAGAGACCCCTTCCAGGCAGGTGTCCAGATCAGAACCTGTCTCGGCGGTTGCGGTGGACGTGAAGGAGCTTACAAATACTTCGAGGAAGCAGGCTGCGTCTACGTTGATCAGGCTCATAGAACAGCAAATCAAAGAAGCCGTAAAGCAAGGCGACTACAGTATTCCTACCGGCACATCCGCGACAGAAGTCGCCAACCAGATTGGCCTCCGTACGGAACATGCTCTGTATCACGTCCAGGTCGGCGGGAGCGGTGACCCTAACGAAGCCTACAAGAGCCAATTGCGAGCGATTACCTTTAACGTTAAGAAGAACCGCGCGTTAGGTGTACGGCTGCTGAATGGAGATCTTCTTCCTCATACCCTTGCGTCGATGGATCCGAAGGATATGGCAAGCGATGAGCAAAAGAAGAAAGATGCAGCTGTCATGAAAGAGATGGAGAAGCAACATACCATCGTGGAAGAGCCGGGCCCGAGAATCAGGCGAACACACAAGGGTGAGGAGTACGTCGACGAGTCAAGACAGGTTGCAGCAGAGTCTGCGACTTCGAATGCTCCTGTACGGAAACCTAGTGTCGCAGAACAAGATGGAGATGCAAAGAGCCCCGATGTGAGGAGCCCGTCCGTCACCCCAGCCGCTCCTGGCAAAGGAAGCAAATCAAGACCCTCTGTTGATACCACCCGACGACAATCCTCGGCTAACTTCGACATTGACAAAGTCTGGTCAAACGTCCAAGGTTCCCCCGACGGTGACAGTCAACGGTTCGGTGAACTACCTCAGACGACGTCGCCAACCGTCGCTGTGCGAGAACCTATTGCTCCAGGGACCAAGGCAGATGCGGACATCGACGAGCTCCTCAAAGACGAAGAGGCCGAGTCACCACCCTATTCGCCCAAAGAATCTGCTGAGGCTGACGGTGTCATTTGGCGAGGCATCGTCAACGGCGGTAACTTAGGCCGATTTCATGCTGTAGCGAGATATGCAGCTGGAGCCACTCCCGATGCCGATACGTTGCGCATGACCTATGATCAGATCATCCCGGCTGAGATTGATATAGGAGGTCGAATCCAGCCCACTCGAGCCGACGAATACCTATGTGGCCTTGAGTACAGCAACACGTCCGATCTGGTTATTGTGTGCATGCCAGAACCCACAAGCTCGCATGATCAGGAGCAATTTGACAAGTTCTTCCGATATTTCAAGAACAAGGATCGCTTTGGGGTAGGGATCCAACACACGAATCCGGCCATCAAAGACATTTACTTGATCCCGCTGGACAAGGGCCAGGAATTGCCTACCTTCGTCAAGAAACTCGAAACAGATTTCCCGGATCCTGCTCAGGAGAGAATGCTTCTAGTCCCGATTGTCATCAAAAACAGTGAGCTGTCACACAATGCGCCTGCGGCCCTGCTTGATGGGACATCTGCTACGGCTGCCAGTCCAATGGTTGGAGGAGGACACATAGCTCAGACTCCCATCACGCCCCACGAGGGTAGCTTCCCTTACAATCAATCCCCAATGCCAAGTCAACATGGAGCGAATGGAACACCTCAGGTTCAACATGGTCTGGGCGTGACAGCAGCCTTTCCCACACCAACCCCTCCCTCCTCATTACCACAACCTCATCAACAGCCCTCCCAACAACCACTACAGCCCTCACCTCCCCCCAATCCCGCCATGGCCATCGCTCAGAAAGTTCTTGGCCCCCAGTTAGCCTCTTCCCCTTCGGTCGTGCAGTTATGCACCCAGGTACCCACTGCTGGAGAAACCGAGTTTCTTGTGATCAAGGGGTGTCTCGAGCAGAATCCCGAGGCACAGACCAACTTGGGAGTCCTGACGGGCATGTTGGTTAACGAGTCACGCGGAGGTGACGGCGGCGGTACGGCTGCTGCATAAGGGTAGGAGCATGAGATGGCCAGCGAGCAAAAGGAGAAGGCGTCAGAAGGTCTATGCGAGAGGAGCTGAGAGTTTGGATAGGGTGTAGGAGACTAGAAGAGGGGAGTCTGACCCATCCGGCCTGGGGATAGCAGAGAGTGGAAAGGATTGATACCCCTGATAAGTTGTGCAGTGGAAAGGAGCGCTGCAATTGTTCAAGCACCAGGAATCCGACTGATGAAATGCCATCACAAGCACAATTAATCGCGCGCGCTGTAGTCTCCTGTGTCCACATAAAAAGCGCTCGAGGCTCCGCGCAGGATACCACTTGCGTCGCATCTGGCGTCCAATACTAGAGCTGAAGGGCACATGGATTATGATTCGATGGCGAGGGTCACGCAAGGGGTTATGTATGAATTAGTCCACGCAGGCGCAGGAGGCAAGATGGGTGTTCACAATGCTAAATCACAATGCTCCATTGTACAGTCCCTTTTTCCCGGAAGGTGACGACGACGCTTTCGATGCTTTGTAGGAGCGCAGCACGGTTTGAAGACCGCAAGGAGGCTAAGAGGCGTTATGGTTAGATAACAGCAGCGACAGTACTGGGACTGGGAATGGGGATCTTAGTTCAAGGCTGTTCTTGTAGTTTTGAAGCAGTCAACAAGAGAAGCCTCATATGTCCCTACGTCGGCTAGTTTCCTACAATCCCACAGATATACAAGCGCACAACCTGCGCGCCGCGAGCTCTGCTTTAGAGTGTCTCGAGAAAGGTCTTCACAAGCTCATCCCTCCTGGCAGGTTCCAGGACATAGAACCTAACATCCCGCAGGGCAGTGTCCGGCAAAGCTTCCGGAGCAAACTTGTCCCCGTCCCTGAGCTTGTCGAATTTGGCCTTGTCGATGCTCTTGAGCAGGCTCACCAATTCCTTCCTCCTCTCGGCCTCACCGAGTTTCAACTTGCCGACGAGCTCGCGGTACAGCTTCTCCCGGTCCTTGTCCTGCATCGACCGCTCCTGCATCTCGGGACTCCTTTTGAATTTGCGTCTGAATTCCGGCCAGTACAGTTTCGGCGTGGCGTGCTCCTGCAGAAACCGCAGATAGTCTACCTTAGGGTCCTTCTTGTTCTGTTTTGCGGCCGCCGAGGCCTTGAGGGCTTGCTGTTCTGCGATTCGGTCCTTGGACCATGCCACAAAAGCCTCTTTGCGTGACGAGGTGTTTGGCAATGCGACGTAACGCGGGTCTTCTAACAGAGCCGTGTCCTCGATAAATTTTTCGAAAGTAGAGTAGGGTGATATGCCGGAGTCGTCGAGGAGGGACCGGAAAAGCGCAAGGTTGTCCTGCGCGGTTAGAGGAAGGCCTTCGTCTTCTTCCACATCCTCCACATCTTCTGCTTCTCCTCCATCGCCGGGTGTATAGTCTTGGTCCTCCCCATAGCCGTCATCGCCCTCCAGCTGCGCCAGTTGCCAGGCTATATCATCTTCGTTGAACTCAACAGGTCCAGCAGGTGGTGCGTTCTCGCTTCCAGCCTCGTGGGAGAGACGTCGTCGTTTTGATGGCTCATCAATTGCTTCTCCCTCGTCGTCTGTCACTTCGACTTCCTCGTACTCGTCGCTGTCATACTCTTCAGGCCCAACAGATGCTCGAGATATGTCCCTCGTAGGACTCTCTGATCTCCCTGCATCAGCCTGTGGTTGTGATTTTTCATGCTCCTTGGTCGTCTCTTCGTGCTCAGTCTCCGCCCTTTTCTTGGCTTCCCATTCCAGCCTGTCCATCTCAATTACCGCCATCATGACATCCTGCGGAAATTTCCAAAAACTCTGCTTCGTCTCGGTATTATGGACGAACCTCCTGCCTAGCTTTGTCTTCACCAGCACCCACGGGGCGCAATTCGGTATAGGTGCCTTCGATTTGGGTCGGTCTCCCTGATTGCCTCTCCGACGAGAATGTTCTTGGTAACTTCTCCCCCCTGTGAAATGGCTTGGCTGGGTCACGGCACTGTTTCTGTTGAACTCTTCCATGGCCTGCATTGAGGCGCGCATAACGTGGTCGGGCTCACTTGCGCCATAGTCGATGCGGAGTGGTTCATCAGAGGGAAGGCTGGGTCTAGCGTAGGTAGATTGCTTCGTCTCAGCATTGTAGTAGTATGTATGGCCGGTGGGCGCTTTGTGCTCTGTCCACCCTGGTGGTAAAGGAGGCTGAACAGGGACCGGAAGGTATGTAGACTTTAACTTGCTACTCATTTCGCAGGTTGCAAGAGGTGTCTGACTCCAAGAAGGGAGAAGAGGGCACAAAATACAAACCTGGAGCAAGTCCGTTGCGAGCCTTGGAGAAAAGTTCCCGAGAGATGATTGGCTGAACAGCGGGCGACGCGTGAGAGCCGTGCCTGCTTCAATCCTCAGAACTATTTCTCTCTACGTTGACATTTGCTTCCCTTGCGCTTCCCTTTACTATCTTTGCAAACCTCACTCGCAACGAATCGGTCAGAATGTCTCGCAGATATGATTCGAGGGTAAGCTTCCATGCGTTGCAAGATGCCACATTCGTCGTTGAATTGATGCAGCTGCTAACTCGTCCCGCAGACAACTATCTTCTCCCCTGAAGGCCGCTTATACCAGGTCGAATACGCTCTCGAAGCTATCTCGCATGCGGGCACAGCATTAGGCATATTGGCGCAAGATGGGATAGTCCTTGCTGCGGAGCGGAAAGTGACCAGCAAACTGCTGGAGCAAGACACTTCGGCAGAGAAGCTGTATATCTTGAACGAGTATGTCTCTTGGCTTGGGGAAGAGATTGGAAGTTACGGCCACATGCTGATCCTTTTTTTCACGCAGTAACATGATTTGTGCCGTGGCCGGAATGACTGCTGACGCCAACATCCTCATCAACTTCGCTCGACAAGCCGCTCAGCGATACCTTCTGTCCTATAACGAAGACATCCCCTGCGAACAACTGGTGCGTCGCTTGTGCGACTTGAAGCAAGGATACACACAACATGGCGGTCTGCGACCTTTCGGTGTTTCCTTTATCTATGCTGGCTGGGACCCTCAACGGCAGTTTCAACTCTACCAAAGCAACCCTTCAGGCAACTATGGTGGATGGAAGGCTACGAGTGTAGGAGCAAACAATGCCAGTGCACAGAGCCTCTTGAAGCAGGATTATAAGGAGGATTGTGATTTGAAGGAGGCATGTGGTATGGCGGTGAAGGTGTTGAGCAAGACGATGGACTCGACGAAATTAAGCAGTGAGAAAAGTGAGTTTGCATTCATGCTTGATCTCCTGCACGGAAGAACATTCGCTGACTTGTATTTGTGCAGTCGAATTTGCGACTGTTGGGAAGACCAAAGATGGCAAGATATATCACCATCTTTGGTCCGGTGACGAAATCATGACCCTCCTGAAAGAACACGGTCTGGCCAAGGAAGAGGAACCCGAGACCGGCTAGGTGCTGGCTGGTGCTACGTTCACAGCCAGCATTAGACGGCGGTGAGCGCAAAAATACATCGTGAAAAGATGCAAGGTCCTCGACTTGTCTTTTTTTGGTGGGAACCACACTGGTGCTACCGGAGTTTGTACGTTTCTACATGTTACAGAGAAAAGGCAGGAAATTGAAGGCAGCATCGCATAGCACCAGGCGTTCATGGCGAACGGCTTGCAATCCGCTATGACAAGAATCACTGTTTCCGAATTCCAATGATCATGGGTAGCAGCTGCCTATCTTCAAGTTCAGCCATGAGCGTCAACTGGAAACCGTTGCAATACTCGATCTACTATCTCGTCTGCACGACCTGGAGATCTTTCAAAGAGTCTCTGTGTTCGATCCACGTTGCCCCTCTTGGTGCAGCTGAGCAATTCCCCAGCGGGTCATCCCATTTGAGAACTAAGAAACATTCATTACCCTCCACATGGATACGTGGAAGCTCTTACAAATACATAGGTCGTGAGGAACTGCCACCACCGGAACAGCGCCAGCTTAGTAAATGCAGTTGTCAGTTCCCAGCTCTGCAGAAGAGAATCTGGTGCCATTTCTGGCGGAGGAAATCCGAGAAGAATCACAACCGACTGAGGCCCTCAGCAATGCCAAAACGACCTCAACCCATAATAAAACTTCAACTCAGGTCAGGAAAAAGCCGCCCAGGCGATGAGAAGATGGCGGTCGCTTTCGCCGACCACGATGAACCTCGTTATTTGACATAGGAACATTTCACCCTTTCCCACATTTCGACTAATTATCTACAGGTAGGGATGCACTCCAGCAATACGCTTATAAAGTCCCATTCAGTCCCCCCACAATCATGAAGAAGTCGCGCGATGGTTCCTCAGGGCGATCAACGAGCAGCGCGAGGAGGGAGCGTCATCTGAGGCGCCTACCTCTTCCTATGCGTACCTCGAGCCATGGGATAACGAGCCCGGTTTTGACACCAGATCACTTTCTGATGCCTGTTCCAGGATCGAGTGGAAACATGTCCCGAGAGGGACGCTGTCCATGCGAGGACTATACACTTTCAGTGTCCGGCGTATGTACAGACTCGCGGCATGGATAATACTGGAGCCTCCTCCCATCTCGTGCGAGTCCACATAACTGACGGAATGTCGAAGAGAAGAGAGGAATGGCGGGAGATCAAGAAAAGGCAATGTGCATGCCCGCGTGCATTCTGTTCGGCAAAGACTGACCATGGTCAAGAATGGGCAATACCGACAGCAGCAAAGGTCGACAACGAGTGACCCGAAGCTCGCCGACTCGGTCAAAAGTGATTCAGCTGGAGCGCAGCTGTGGGCCGGCCGGGAAGGAGGAGGACCGGAGGCATTCACCCTGAACCCCAGCCCTTGCGACGATGCTCGCAGCGTGAAAAATGAAAAGGAGTCTGCCTGGAACATGGGGGCTAGACCCAGCTGACGTTGTTGTGCAAGGCTGAAACGCTGGGACCAATTCGTCCATATGCAAGATCAGCTGGCCAACAAGTGAGGGCGAGTCAAAGTTCTGTACTTGGCGATGATGCCACAGCCAAAGTCCCCCGGTAATATCTGGATGCCTTAATATTCGAGCCTCAGGCATCTTACCATGTGACCGTAATAGACTACGGCTTATGGGTGAGGCCTTTCCCTTCGCTGGGTTACAACCGAGGATCACGCGGTGGGATCCTTCAAACAGGCAGCAGTTCGCAATCGAAAGTGACAGGCGCCCGGAATCCGTTGAGGATCGTCCTCCAGACCGGGATATCCCTCAAGGACCTGCAAAGTCACAAGTCAAGTCACAAGTCAAGTATGTCACAACATCCAGCGAAGGCAACAGGTTTTCAACGCGGTCTACCAACCAGTGTCCCTTTCTCTCCAGTTTGGCAGCCTGGCCACTAAAGTGACCATGAAAAAATGTCCCAGTTGATTTGCTGGAGTTCGGGACTGTCGAGGGGGGGTCCCGGAATGCCGCGAAACATCTCGAGGGTAATTTCATGAAGTTCCACGGGTATGGACGCTGCAATCTCGCCGCTCTGCATGTGCGTACCAAAAAAGGCGTTGCTGGCTTCCACATTGCTTGACTGTCGAGTCATCTCCTCCAGCGTCTGCTTCATCCGTAGTATGATGCTCGGCACCTGAACAGTTCTCGTCGTTCCTCGTACTGCCGCATCGTACGTCTTCCAAGTGACCATGATAATCTTGGCGAAAGCGAGGAAGAAAGATCTGTTGTCTGTCAAATGAGACGACCAGACTTCATAGTTATCGCTCATGACCTCCCACGCCCGCTGCCGTTGTCCACAGAGAGGTCGCATCCTCAGGCCGTGTGCGATCTGCATGTAGCCCAGGAACGGGAAGAGGTGGTGATTGAGCCAAAGAAACCTCTTTGGGAGGTAGGAGGTCATGATTTTCGTGTCGCTCGCGAGCATCGCGACGGTGTAAGAAGTAGCGGTGTCGCATTGCGAGTCGGTCTGTCGTCGGCCGGAATACTTTGACTGATGTTCCAGAAGGCGGAGTTTGGCCAAGTATGCGCGGGTCGTCCACATTGTCATACAGTGTACGGGGCTGTCTTCATCACAAAATTGGAAATATCGATTCTCGATGGCTTGTTCCAGGTTTGCTAACTCCACTGTTTCGGAATCTGGACCTTTCGAGCCATGCCGCGCGAAGGCCATCAAAGACGGATTGATGTAGTTGATGTGGAAAGCTGTATGGCGAGCGAACTCGCTTACTTCGCAACATGCAACCATGAAAAGTGCCTCGGAGCATCGTGCCTGGGCTATAGGCGGCACTCTCATGTCCACCCGTAAATCGGAGTCGTTCACATTCAGGGGGGCTTTACAGTCCCAAGTGGGATCCAATGTTCGGATCCTGGAACTTGCGAGCTCGCACATCCTCGTGTCAAACAACACCAGCGACCACCATAACCGACGGCGTAGTTCAGCCTCAAAAGGGGTGTGCTTGGCCAGAGCAGCCTCACTATGCATCCCCATGTTCTGGGAAATGCGAATGGCAATGGCTAGGATAACGGATAGTGACCGAGGAACGGTTTGGGGTGTAATAGAAAGCTAAATTTTGGTCAGTGCGAAGAGAGAGAACCAAGACTATGTTTTGGTCTTACAAGATAGAGGAATAGAGCGGTCAGACAGTCGCGATCGGTGGTTCGTATAAACCTGCACTCTGCTAGAGCCTTCTGGCAGCCGCGCTGGAACCTCGTCGACAGGTCTTCCTTTGAAATCTCGAAAGTGTCCTGGCACTGCTCTTGAGTGAGGCTGAGGACCGAGATGCAATAGATGCCGAACATGAGCGCCTCGAGGTTAGGATCTCGGACCCTCGCAAGATTGTTTGCCGCATCGACGAGCCGTGCTTGAAGAGTGGGCGCCTGAGTGATCTTGAGGAGGGGATCCACGTTGTCCAGATAAATTTGCCAGAGCTTGAACACCTGAGTAGGGGTGGGGTGAAGAATCGCAATATCGACCACTGGTCTGCTCGAACCAAAGAAGAGGTTGTCGACCTTGTCGGAAGAAGATTCATTGAGCGCCTGCTTGGCCGCGGTCTCGCTCGCGGCGTGATTGGAAGAGATGGTGTCGTCGTACCTGTCTCGATTTTGCTTTAGTGGGCTTGTTAACATTGGATCGGAGAGGCACACGTTCCGGATTAGAGCCTACTTACCCTTTGGCTCATTGCGAGCCATGAATTTCTGCCGATATTAGTGAGCGGCGCACTACTTAGTTGATGACACGCACTTGGTCCTGTCATGACTCGTAGTTTCATCACCAGCAGTTACGGGCGACCAAATTTTGTCCGTTGTCTGAGGATTTTCCTCGTTCGAACTGTCCACACCATCGCTACCGGGAGGGACATCATGGCTGAAGGCTGGTTCTTCGGGAAGCCGTCCAAATGGGACTTAGTTCTGATGTAGGAGTGCCTCGTATTTGCGCAGACGATCCAACAGCTTCCTCTCTGGTCGCCTTGATTGGCGTCGATTTCGCGTTGCCGGGACGCACCGGGCTTGAGACTTGACACAATTGGCACAGGGGAATTTGCGGTCGCATTTGACCTTGCGCTGCTGCCAGGAAGTGCAGGCAAGCACTCGCGGAGATTGGCCAACACGAGACGGCATGAGCGGCAGATCTAGCTGTCCTCTTTCCATGGTCGAAGGAGCCACCAATGAGCGCTCGTACTTCGTCTAGCAAGCAGTGGGAGATGTATGGTGGACATGAGAAATCCGAGGATCAGCGGAATACAAAGGTCACGCCCAGCCTTGCATGTGGGACTCCGGGTTACACGTGTCCGAGGAGCCAATCATCATTCGAGAACGCACCTCGACCGCTCCGGGCTCTCGGGTTTTCGCATAGATCCCATGAAATTGAACCGGTATACTTCTCCCGGCTGGAGGAATACATAACATCAGGCTCATCGCCCAACAATAAACCATGGCTTGGTGCGCAGCCTTAGTAGATAGCTCATTACCTAGCTCAAGCAGCCCAGATGATGAAAGTCGCATCATCTACGCAGCGAGCCGACCACGAGGCTGCTCCTGTGCCCAGCCAGCGTGGCGAAGCCGTGGATGAACATGAAGATGCCGAGAGGAATTATGATCTCGGATCGCCGAAGTTCTGGACCATTGTCGTGGGCATGTATCTCGTTATTTTCCTGGTTGCTTTGGTGAGTCTCTACACCCTCTTCCACACCCTCGACGCCGTGCCGTGACTGACGAATATCTGCTCCATCAGGATCGGAGCATTATTGCAACTGCCATTCCTAGAATCCCCGACGAATTCGATTCCATCCAAGATGTTGCCTGGTACGGCAGCGCCTACACATTGGCTTTGTGCCTGCTTCAACGTTATCTCTGGCCGCGCTTATCAGCAGCGTGGTTTCCAATACTGTATCGATAAGCCTGATACAATACTAGTATGAATTAGATAGTATTAGTATCATGATGATACTCTTAGCATCTCGATACTAGTACTATATCTAGACTAACGTAGTTAGATCGAGCCTAGTCTATCTATATATAGTCTAGCGTAAAGGCGCTCTTAAATTTCCGCCCCCCCCTTTACTCGGCCTTCCGTTAGTTTTGGCCCCTAAACGCTTCTACTAAAGTATTATGATACCTTCGATACTTATGATACGCGCTAATACTAGTATTATCATAATACCTTTCGATACCTGAGGTATCAAAAACCACGCTGCTTATCAGCTTCACTCTACAAAACGTCTCTTTCTGCTCTCGATCCTTGTGTTCGAAGCTGGTTCCGTACTATGTGGTGCAGCTCCTTCCTCTGTTATCTTCATCGTGGGACGAGCTGTTGCAGGCTTGGGATCGGCATTCATCATCTCCGGTGGTATGATGATCCGCTGCTCAGCCTTGCACTGCCCGTAGACCCATTCCCAGCCTTCCACCTGACCTCGTCACACCTTTCCTTCGTAGGTGAGTTGGCCTCCTCGAAGGTCATGTTCGTAACAGTCTGCTCAGCTCCTTAGAATAAGACAACAAGTCTACCTATCTAGTAGTAAGGTAAGATCACAGCTTCAAGGATGGTCAGTCATAGTTGTTACTATGTCAGGCTGGCGACTATCAATAGTATTAACAGAGTTGCACCCTACATTTCCATAGCAACCTAAATTGGACTACTTATTCGTCAAAGCTCCCTTTCATTGTAGACAAATCTGACATTCGAACATTGCTGCGTCTTCACTACGTTTTGCACAGTATGGAAGCATGACTAGCTACTGAAAGCCTCACTCTCACCACATGGTTCGCAAGACCTATCTGTTTCGCCGTCGAATTTGCGGCATATAGTCCGTGACAGGGCTTGTGCCCATCATGAAACCATTTGCCAGTCCATAGAATTGAATGGTCGATTCTCTGTCACTGTCCTGCATCTTCGGAGGGAAATTATAGCTCATGATCGAGTTGTAGTTCATGCCTAGAAATTGGATTGCACCGTTGCCCTCAGCCTTAATTTTCTTACGGTCGTCCCCCGTAATGGCGAACTCATGCCGGAGTCCAAGTATGTGACCAATCTCGTGCTGAAAGACGTTCTTCAAGATAGGCAAACCATCAGGATCGAAACCCTTTTTGAAGACAATCACGTCTTGATCAATCTCATGAGGGAAAAAGGCTCGAGCAAGTGTCCTCGATCCTGGTCCGATGGTAGGATTGACTTTGTAGACAAGGTAAAAATTCGCAGTGTCTTGGACATCAGCTTCAGAAATCGTGATGCCAAAGTTCAGTTCGTTCCAAGAATCGGCTGCATGCTGAAAGTTGCTAGCTGCTATGCGAGCCTTGTCCGCAGACGGAAAGCTTTCTGCTTGCACAAAATATTGGAGTCTCCTGCCATTTGGTCGATCCACATCCCACCGCGGAACGATAGTTCCAAAGCCCACCACAAGTGAATCTGGCTCGTCTGGAGCGTTATCGCCTGTGGTTCCGGCAAGGTTGGAAAGCGGTGCAGCACCAAAGCTGGGATCGTTCTCCTCCTGCGTGTCGCAGGGATATTGCATCTCCTTCGTAGGTGGAGCGGTAGTCACCGTTTCGGAGGCCATTGGATTAGTTCTGCCGGAGACAAGGGCTGCCATGGCACGTTCGTTGATATCACCACACCAAGGATCAAATGCTTCAGCCAGTTTGATGTAGGTCGAAGCTGATGCGAAGGTTGATAAATTCAAGAAGATGCGTGACTATTGATGTATGGGTTTTGACCACAGCATCATATGCAGTAAGTGTGCGGATCTTAGATTTGACCCTGACATCGTTCTGTAGTCATGATCATACGGTCGACTGAAATTGGCTGATCCTACGCATCGTAAGCTGGTCCACAATTCAGCTCCTACTTCATAACCTTTGTTGTAAACACATGTGGTGCTCAGCCAGCCACCTTCATACTGCTACCAATGGTGCTTCAGTCAATGGAGACGGCATCTGCAGTTACATATGTCCAGGCAAACAGAAACATTCCACAGATAGACGGGGAAATGGAGAGGTAGAACCGAGCTCGCAGGCAGTCTCAAAGTCTAGCCAGAACTCAAGCGTTTCAGGCATCAAGAAGCGAGGACTTTGACTGATCGGGGCAAGCCGAGACGTCGTCTCCGTCGAGAGAGCCCCGCAAACTATAGTTCTACCCCGTCCGCTTGAACCACGCCTTCCATCTTAGCGTATATTGGTGATGCCCTGCTTGGTAGATACGAACGTGGCTGTAGCAACTGAACCTCAGCTGAAAATACTTAGCCCCCCAAATTCACTGCTTGTGATGTTCGCCCACTTTAGCGCCGTGCTGACAACTGCGCGTATATCACATCATGATTTTCCCAGATCACAATCGCTCACCGACATCAACCAGTTCAGCCAGCCTTCTCGATGTCTTCAGCCACAGAACTGTGTTTGTACAGCTGGGAGGGGTCCAGACTCTTTCTCAGCTGCCGGTCAAGCAGACAATAGTCTGAGACGATAACACATCGAGTGCTGCGGCTCCAGCTTACTACAGCTCTAGTGTTCGGTCACAGACGCATATTCGTTGACATTATTAGCGCATGAATCTTGTTTCGTGAACAAAGATTTGTGTTGAAGGTTGAGTTCTCATGCATGCTCATGTAAACGCCTTTGAAATCACAAGACGAGGCCACATAACAACGTGGAACCAGGTGCGAGGACCGACTCAATCAATCCTGATTGTCAAGTTCAAGCTGTCGCAGAGAGGCTCAAGTTACGTCAACAACGTACTTTGACCCTTTTCATTCTACTGACCATCGTGAACTGTGCTGAGTAAAGGATTAACGCGAAGCATGCAGGTCAAAGACTTCGCACTTGCGGTGAAGGCACAGCTGAAGCCAAGTCTTATCGCGAACACCGTGGATGCATATTTTAACACACCACGAGACGGAACAAGTTGAAATTGTGGCTTGAGCCAATGCACCTGGAACATCAGCTCATATACCTACAGCTGGAATTGAGTAGCCTTTCTACCGTGGGCCTCGATGACAGCTTCTTCGACGGTAGCATCTTCTGAGGAGTAGGTGCGGGACTTTTGGGCCGAGACTTCGCTGAAGATGGTTTCCTTAAAGGACAAGGTATAAGAATCTTTTCTTTATCCTGCAACGTGCAAGTCTTCCCTGCCCATCTTGCCGCGTGTCATTCATCGTTTTCCTCTAACTCGCACTTCAGCAAGTCGGCTATCACCATGTTTTCTCCATATCAGGTGCTCCCGTTCCTGGACATCATCAGCAATGAGATCATTACTGAGGTCCGTCGTGATGACAACGTCACAGATGACCCCGAAGCCATTGAGCACAACACCAAGATGTACAACAAGGTAAGCTGCACGTGCAGGCCAAACGTATTATAGCTTAGCAGTGATGTTGCAGGTCATGAACACTATTGATACATCCTTGTCCTTGCTAAGAGGCAATGGTGCTGCGCAAGGCATACACGCTTTTGAGGATGTCTCCCTCAAAGCAAATGGGCAATCAGAACCGTTTGGATTTGAAGCACCAAAGGACGCTTCAAAGCCAATCGGAAAGACACCAGAGCAAATCGCTGCGATTGAAGAGGTCAGAAAGTTCCTCAAAGGTGAGAAGAGTAAGGGAGCGGCACTGACTATGAACACCATGGTCAATGCGGCCACGCCAATTCTCAACAATTTTGATGAAGTCCTGGTGAGAGCCGCAATATTGCAAGAATAATGGCAACAGCTGATCGTCTTCCAGTCACAACCCAACCTCGATAAGTATAATGCAACACTCAACACATCACCCATTGTCGGTCTAGCAGGTAGAGCTATTAGGTATTTGAACAAAACTGCCACAGGTGATGGTACAGGGACAATCACCGAAAGCTGGGCTCATCTGGACAACCTGCCAGCTGAGGCTGATACTACCAAAGGCGAGGTTCACATGTTCCCGTACTTTGGGTCCTTCTATCTAAGTGTTGGCCGGAGTCTATGGCGGAAGGAACCTCGGCCTATGACCGACAGCAAGCGTGCAGAAGCGAAGAACAACTGGCCAAAACTGTACCTCGACGGCTGGAAAAAAGTCGGCGATCAATGTATGCCTGCAGCTGATCTGGTCTCCGTTGCAGCACACGCTGAAAGCGTCACTGCGGACGCAATGCCGACATTCAACCTATTCATTGTTGACAAGGATGGCAAAGTGAAAGTGTTCAAAGGCAATGATCTCAAAGACAACATGACCTTCAGCGACGTCACAGTGACATCTGGTGGGAAACCGAGTACTGTAAAGTTCAAGAACATCTGTTACTATGCTGGGAAGCTCTACGGTATCGATACAAGCTCGTACTCCTGGAGCATCAATCCCAAAGACAAAGACGTGACCAAGCTTGAGATCAAAGACAAAACATTGCAAGCAACGACTGAAGCACTGAGCTCCAACGAAGAAGGTCTGATTGCTCTCCGCAACAAGAAGCTTTACCGTCAAAGAGTTTCGAAAGCCCTGGATGATGAGGAGAGAGCCAAGGAAGACACTTCTTGGAATCTTGTGATCGACAGTCCTGAGATCACCCACATCGGAGTTGCTGCGCCTGGCTCTTTGCTAGATCTCAAAACTCTGACCCAGATGTTACGTGATCAATATTTGAAGACCCAGGTCGATGTGATGCCAATGGTGAGGACCATCAGTAGGTCCTCGAAGCAACACCTCGCACTCTTGAGGCTCATGAGTAAGGATGCAGACGAGTACGAGAAAGCATCCGATGATAGCGCGAAAGCAAAAATCAAAGAGCGAGCAGTCGCACGAGGTGTGCAGGGCGCATTAAAAATTGCTACCACCATCAACAAAGCTTCCGTCAATGCATCTAACGCCATTGTCAATATGGGTGTTGCTCTCAGGGGCATCAGCAAAGAGCTTACAACCTTGCAGAAGCGCATGGAGGGAGAACTTGCAACACTGAAGAAAACACTCGAAAGTCAGCAAGGAGCCCTGAAGAAGATTCGAGATGTGCAATTTTGGAGTCTGGTTGTGATACTCATCTGTAAGTCAGCTTTGCGGCAGCACGGTCTTGCTACCTGTCCTGTGTCATCTCCGTGCCTTGGGCTGATCGTAAATCTCTAGCGGCGGTGTTGATCATATTGACAGCAGGTGTGGCCGCACCTGCTGTCGTGATCGGACTTGGTTGCATCTTTGCAGCAGCTTTCATCGTCAACAAAATATACGAGTCGAAAGAGAGCGAGATGATGTCAGATATCGCCAAGACGGAGGCAAGTATATCATCGTTGAACACGTCACTAAAAACAGTGAAGGCAATCACGCCAAAATTCGGTGAACTCGAAATTCAGTACCAAGCCCTGAACATGTTCTGGGGCCGGATGACGCAAAATTCTGGAGATCTACTTGGATGGACCAAAGACCTGGCTGACGAATTATTCGATGACATGTTCAGCAGTCTGACAATTGAAACAGCCAAGGAAAATGCAACGGACCTCGAAAGCGGCTCTCAGAAATACCTTGACATGCTGAATGCTCAAGGCATCATCATCCCAGAGTCGGGTACCGATAGTGCAGGCTTCTCTGCAACATTTTTGGAAGCTCCGATCTCAAGCGAGACTACCTTTCAGGCCTTGATCGAGGCTGTCAATCAGCCCCTTGGAGACGACATACAGGCGGACAAAACGGAGGTGACTGTACTATCATCTCTGCCTCAATCAGCCTCAAGCAGAGAATTCTCTGTGCAAACCGGAAATTCAGAGCATCAGGAGTTGAAAGGTCAAGTGTCACATGAGCATCAGTACTACATCCCAAGCAGAGTCCAGCTTCTGACTGACCAGGCTTGTGTGAGTTATTCCGACCAGGCCATTATGGCTTTGGATAGAGGCGATTTTGATGCTTTCGAGGGACATATGGACGTCAGTACGCGACTGCTTGATGCGCCTACTGTCCTCAAGGCAGACATGATTATCAAGTCGGGAAAGTGGTTCGACATAGACCTCGTCAAACAGGGGGTTTCGGTCTGGCTCAATCCTGGACTGAAGGAACTCCTTGCGTACAACAATACCACATTATACCTAGATGGACTTGGGAGCGTCTCAAGTGGTAGCTTGCTGATGGGAGCCAAATTCATCTCAGGCGCAGTTGTCATGGACACTATCAAGCTTGCGGGCATCATGCAGGATTGGGCGAAAGACATCAATAAGGACATGACAGA
Source organism: Cladophialophora immunda (assembly GCF_000835495.1). Lineage (NCBI taxonomy): Eukaryota > Fungi > Ascomycota > Eurotiomycetes > Chaetothyriales > Herpotrichiellaceae > Cladophialophora > Cladophialophora immunda. The sequence continues at coordinate 1,846,636 of NW_015622546.1, forward strand.
CGAGCAAAAGCTTGCTCAGGCAAAGCCATACCTCAGTAACGCTGCTGGTCTGTGTGGTGACCTTGCAAATGTCACAGCGAAGCTCAATAACGGTTTTAACACGATCAATCATGCAGTCACGGATGCCCGCAACAAGGTAGTCACAGAGATCAAAGCACAAGAAGGACTCATCAATTCCACAAACAGTGGATGGTGGCAGAAGATGGGATGGATTCAAGACGAGATCCCAATGATTACACAGCTCTTTTGGTCACGAGAAAGATTGATGAAGGCAATCCAGGATCGAGCTGAAGATTATGATGCACAGCGCCGAAGAGACATTCAACCATTTGAAGACAAGAAGGCCACCCTGGAAAAGCTTCGTGATAGCGGAGTCATTTATCAGAACCAGCACCTGAATTGGGTTGACCTTGTACAAAAGATCAGCATGCAATTTGGCCGCATTTGGTCGACGTTGGTTGGCGTCCAGAGCGGGATCAAAGAGGACATCGTCTTCAATTCGACCATCATACTCGAAATCGACTGGCCCGAGTTGAAGAGTAATGCTCAAGAAGTCTTGAGTTTGCTTAATGTCCCTGCCAACTTGGACCTTCCTAGTATGCTGAGGAGTGGCTTGACGTCCAACTTTGCGACGGCCTCAGCTATAGCTGCAGCAGAGAATTTGTTCTCTCTTGAGGCTCCTGCGATTGACGGTCAAGAGCCGGCAGATTTCGAGAGTGCCGAAGCTCCTATGCAGTTCGCTTTGCAGGCCCATCCTGTGCTGGAGACCTCGTTGTCGGACGGGGCGAATGAAACTCGAGAGTTCTTCAAGGACGTCAGAGCCATCCTCGTCTTGCCTCACGTGCAAACCATCAAGGGTTACGAGAACACCATCGGTACAGTCTCGATACACAGCGGTATGTCAGAGACTATCACGATGTATGTGCGATGTTTTGTCCTGATTGGGAAAGCGTTGAATCGCTTGAGGGCTTTGTCTGCTGTGCAAGGCAAGCGTCTCAAGAAGCTTGAAAGCAAAGACATTGAATGGATGACTTTCTACAAAGGCACACAGCAAGCGATTATTGACGCATCACGATATGTCGGCACAGCAAAAGATGGTCTCGAGAAATCATACAAGGAGTTTCAGAGTCTTTCCAAGTTGATCAAGGACAATCGTGACATGTTCGACGCCAAGATCAAACCCGTTGATGCGCTCATGGCTGTCAAACAGAAAGAAGTGGATGACTACATCTTCCAGCTTGGTGCCGATGCCGCAGCAGTGATGTTTGTAGGTGCTGCTGCTGGCTTAGCAGTCGTCGCAGGACCAACTGTCGCCTTCAAGGCCGCCAGTGCTGCTCTGGAAGCAGCTAACAAAGTCGACGGCTTCAACACGAGAAACATCTTCAAGACATTCTACAGTAAGATGAACTGGGATGAGTTCAAGGCAAGCATGACCAGCCTAAGTGCCCTCAGGGATTCTTTGAAAACAGCAGTGGACTCATTAGACGGCCTTCAACAGTCTTTCAGCGACACTTTGAAGTATGGAAAGGACTTGGAGAGCCAGCTCAGAGAGACTCAACAACGTCTGACCGATTTCGAGACGGCAAGATTGATCCGTACGGAGAAGCACGGTCAGGATGCTGCGGCTGTGTTAGCGGACTACTTGAAGGACGTCAACTTCGAGGAGCTCATCAAGGGTTGGGACACGGTCGGTGACAGATCTGACTACTGGAACGATGTGTTTAATGCGCAGGGATATCTTCTCCCGAATGACTTGGAGCTGAAGTAAATTGGCACGTGACGACCGTGATGAAGCTACCATGCCGAGGATGATGTTGAAAGGATTTCTTTGTTATCTGATCATGTCACAATGTAAAGTTGGTACAACTTTCTTTAGAGTCTTTAATGATTGATCGTGAAATGTGCTTCGCGCCCACGACGTTTACGAATGAGCGAGTCTTCCAGTGCAGTCGAGTCTCCAAGTGCGGTACCAGCCTGTTGATGTTTGCCTATTCGACCTTGCCTTCCCACTTCAATGTCCGCCCATGCACGTATGAAAGCGCTGTAAGAGCCCAGTGAAAATCTTCATGCGGAGATCACATGTGTCTCCTCCTTGACGCCGGTGTTCGGTAGTGGAAAGAAGTAATCGGAGGAGTTGTGAGAAGCCAGGTGAGTTTTATACCACGATCTGATTCTCCACGAGATCCCTCAGCCCGTGATCGAACGCGACATCCTCGGGACGTATCCGGACACCCGTTTGCGCACCCAGTTAAGCGGACACCCACCTCGGCACAAGACTCTTGGCATTGAATTTGTATGGCAACCGCACCAATTCTGAATGTGCACTTACTGCTCATTGTGTTGACTCCCTACGAACTGTAGGGGGGGAGGTAGGATGATGGTGAAGCTTGACCCAGACTAACCAATTTAGAGAAAGGGAGCTTTTGTGACCATTACGTTAGCTTGAATCGGGTGCCAAATTATGGGTACTGTAGGCTAGGGCATAGGCAATACAGTAGGTCCGCAAAAGTCACCGGACACTAGTCGCTTGGCACCCACACCACCAAATAGACGTGTACAATTCAATTGATTATTTCTCAACCACCATCGCTTCATTTATTGTTTAATTGTTATAGAGATGCCTTCGAGACGTGAATATTCTGATTTTGAGCGCGGAACAGTATATGGCCTTCATCTAGCTGGTAAATCTGTACGCGAAATCGCGACCACTATAAATATCCCGAAATCGACAGTGTTAGATATACTACAGAATCCATAACCAGATAAGAGCGCTCGGACTGGACGGCCTAAAAAGCTATCTAAGCGTTTAGAAAGGCTCATTCTACGTACAGTTAAGCTCTTGCCTAAGATCTCGTACGCTGAGCTGAGAAAAAGGCATCAACTTGATGTCTCGGACGATACTATTTCTCGCCTACTCAGAGACAATAGGATCAAGAAATGGCTCGCAAAAAAGCGTCCTAGGCTTACGGACGAACGTGCTAAACAGCGCTTTGAATGGGCTATGGCCTATAGGGACTGGACGTGGGAGGATTGGCTTAAAGTCATCTGGAGCGACGAATGCTCTATTCAACGCGGCAGTGTATCACAAACGGGACCTGGAAGCCGGGCACAATCAAGATCGCGCCAAGCCGGACCGCGCTAAGCCACTTTAGGCCGCACACAGCCCGCATGAGAAAAGCATGCTTCTCGCATCCGAGAAGCATCCTCTCCTCATACTATGAGTTTATGTTACTACAGGTGTAGAAGGATACTTATTACCACGGAATCTACCTATCGCTGAGTACTGCCTATCTTCAATAAGGCATCCTTGATATTCTCATAGTATCCCTTAAGATCGGACGGACTAGCGATAAAAAAGGGGGCTCGATAGCTCCTCATACACGATCCGCGGGCGAATCGAGCGCGACCCTAGAACAGCAGCAACAAGGTCAAAACGACCAAGATCTCGTCGAAGACCAGGAAGAGGACCAACATCATCCCCGGCGAGAAGCAAGCGACTCGCACGCGGGCCTCAACACTCTCGAGATAGAAGAGGCGGGACTAATAGCCCAATATGAAGAGGCTAAGAGAAAAGTCGCCAATAAACGCCGAAGGGAAGAACTTAGAGTAATGGAGGACGAGCTTGAAGGAAGAGAACCTACTCGGTTTATGGAAGTCGCAGGCATAACGCTACCAAGTCGCAAGCGACCTCTAAGCTCTTCAATCTTAGAAGACTCTGGCATTTCAAAATACATCAAGCTCGCACCACCACCAAGGTTCGACGGGAAGTCGACCGAGGGCCTCCGGAGGTACGACCTTAGATGGAAAAAACTCTTCCAGACACTCCCAGAAGTCGCCGAGGATGAGTATGCGTAACGCATACTACTCGCGGCAACCTTCTTAGACGACAGGGCGGACGACGCATAGGCACGCCCGTATGCCGAATTCCAAACTTGGGACGACTATATTACATTCCTCAAAGGCGTTATCGCAGACCCTACGACTCGTAAGAGTGAAGCACTTATTAGACTGGCGTCGACTAAGTAACGGCCGAATCAGTCGGCGAGAGATTTACTACGCCATATTGAGAACATTAAGATAGATATTCCACCCATGATAGAGGACGAACGGGCGGTATAGGTACTACTAAACGCGCTCTCGCCTAAGATTCGCGCGCTCGTCATGTATGAAAACAAAGAAATTACATCAAGAGAACAGATCCTCGCCTCAGCCTAGCGGCATAAGGACGTCATTAAGCAAAAGGCACGAGCCGCGCATCAAGATAAGTCGCAAACGCGCACTAACACCAATACGCATACGACTCACACGACATACACAAACAAGTCGCGTGAAAGAGGACAACAAAGCGAAGAAAGGAAGGATGCCCCGAAGAGGGATACACCGTCCTTCCCTAGTGAATGCTTTAACTGTGGTAGAAGGGGGCACAAGGCTGATTAGTATAGATCAAAGCCTCGTAGGTAAGACATAAGCGTAAAGGATGTACCAAAAAACTAAAGTATAGCGCGAAGAGTGCCGCTGTCGCGCTAGGCTTACTAGGTACTGACCCTGATAGAGAGCTAAAGCACTACCGAGCTCTCATAATGAACGTAGAGATCCAGACAGAAGCTGGACTAAGGGAGATACGCGTACTACTCGACAGCGGGGCGTAAGCGAACTTCATCTCGCAACTCCTCATTACAGAACTGGGAGCAAAGGCAACAACTACTGAAGTTCACGTCCGGACTGTCTCGGGACAGCCGATCAGGACCTACGGTAACCACCGCTTCTTAACGCATGAGACAGACGTGCGAAGAGTACGCAGATCGCATGCGCATACGTACATCGCTACAGACATCACGGAGTATGACGCTATCCTTAGATTCCCTTAGCTTAAAAAGGTGAACCCTGACGTGGACTGGAGCACCAGCACATGGAAGTTTAGGCCTAGGGGCGAGAGGCTTGCGAAAGACAAGCGAGTCACCTACGTCTCAGCTGCAGAACTCCTTGCAGACCTAGATGTCTCTCAATTACGCATGCTAGTGGTTAAACCTATCATCGACACAGACGGGGATCGCACACAAATCGCTAGCGTAACGCTAGCGGGGATCGAGGTTCAAGAAGTAGAACTTCCCCAGCACTTACAGGACCTAGCTAGAGCCTTCACAGAGCCTAACTCTAAGGCATTTGGAGACGAGACCTTTACACGACACTCCATCCCCATTAAGGAGGGCGAGACAATCCCGTACGGACCTCTCTACCCCATAAGTGCGAATGAGCTACGAGTCCTACGCGAGTACATTAAGACAGCTTTGGCAAGAGGATGGATCCAACCGAGTGACTCCCCGGTAGGAGCGCCTATCCTATTCGTACCGAAACCCGATGGTAGCCTACGACTTTACGTCGACTATCGTACGCTAAATAAGGTCACCCGGAAGAACCATTACCCTCTACCTTTGATTCCTGAGGTCCTAGATCGCTTAAGTAGAGTAAAGATTTTCACTAAACTCGATCTTAGAGACGCATATCATCGAATCCGAATTACCGAAGAAGACCGCTGGAAGACTGCGTTTCGTACGCGATACGGCCACTTTGAGTATCTAGTGATGCCGTTTAGGTTGACGAATACTCCGGCATCGTTCCAATCGTATATTAATGAGGCACTACGGGGACTGCTAGACGACATTTACGTTACGTATATGGATAATATACTTATATTCAGCGGTAGCGAAGAAGAGCATGAGAAGCACGTACGACTCGTACTTGAGCGCCTAATTAAGTATCGTTTGTATGTGAAACTGTCAAAGTGTGCATTTGGAGTCTCCGAAGTTGACTTCCTTGGCTACCGCGTTGGAGTCGTAGGCGTATCGATGGATCCTAACAGGGTAAGCGCCATCGAGGAGTGGCCGACCCCTACATCATTCCGTAAGGTCCAGGTCTTTCTGGGCTTTACTAACTTTTATCGGGGCTTCGTCCATAAGTACTCGAAAGTCGTGGCTCCGATCACTGATCTCCTTACGGGAATGGTGGTAGGGAAAAAGGCGGGCCCCTTCGAATGGACTGCTGCCGCTGCGCAAGCGTTTCGCACGCTTAAGGACTGCTTTACGAGTGCGCCGATACTAGTACATTATGAGCCTAATCGACGATGTCGAGTCGAGGTTGACGCTTTAGGAGGAGCAATCGGGGGTGTGCTGACCTAAGCGTACGAAACGCAGGCGGGGCGCACGCTCTGGAGACCGGTAGCATTCTTTTCGAGGAAAATGATTCCTGCGGAACGGAACTACTATACAGGTGACGGAGAAATGCTAGCAATCGTTGAGACTTTCGTAGTATGGAGACACTACCTTAAGTCGCCTACGACTAGCACGATTGTCCTCACCGACCACGAAGCTTTGAAGAGTTTCATAGAGACGAAGGTCTTGAATAGACGACAGATGCGCTGGGCAGAGGTACTAGCAGCGTACGACTTCGTTATTCAGTGGCGACGGGGAAAGGATAACCCAGCAGATGGGCTCTCTCGTCGGCCAGACCATATGGGGCCAGACGAGCCACCAACTGAGAATATCCTGGTAGAACTACTAAAGAAGCGGATACTAGAAGAATACGAACCGTACGCTAGTAGTATGCGAGTCGGAGACAGCCTCGTTGTAGGTGTTCTAACGCGTTCAGCAGTCCGAGGGCACAAAGTGGGAGGAAAGAGCGTCTATAGCGTCGTTACCCCCCTGCCTGAAGAATAAGGAGTTACGCCAGGAATCAGCGAAGAGCAAGAGGCTCTGGGGCGAGAACGCCGCGAGTCGCTGGTGACTCGCCTGAAGCAACTTTAGGTACTAGACCCCTAGTGTCAGGAGAAGCAATAGGCCACTACCTCCGATAGCCAAATCCTCAGCGGAATGTTCAGAGGAACATGGAGCGTGGATCATGCGGGTCTCGTACGAAGAGACGGCTATATATATATACCACGGGATCCTGCTACGCGGTGCGAGATACTAAGAGTAAATCATGACGACCCGTGGCAGGGTGGACATTTCGGTCGGGCTCGGACGTGTGCGACTATCATACGATACTACTAGTGGCCGCATATTAGGCGCGATATACATAAATATATCAGCTCCTACGACATCTACCAGCGCATGAAAGTGCCTCGTCATCGGCCGTACGGCCATTTGGAACCCCTCCCAGGGCCAGATGGGCCATGGTAAGATATCGCAATGGACTTTATCGTAGGGCTACCGCCGTCGATGCACGGGCGAAACGCATGCGACTCGATACTCGTTATTGTCGATCGATTCTCGAAGATGGTTTCCTTGACTCTATGTCTCAGCACTATCGATACTCTATAGATGGGCCAGTTGGTCCTGGAGAAGGTAGTTACGAGGTTTAGGGCGCCGAAGTCAATTATATCTGATCGGGGTACGACGTTTACGTCTTTATACTGGGGTACTCTATACTCCTACCTTGTGACTCGCAGGCTATTCTCAACTACGTTTCATCCGTAGACCGACGGATAGACCGAACGGACAAATCAGACTCTGGAGTGCTACCTCTGATGCTACGTTAACTACCAGTAATCGGATTGGGCGGAGCTACTCGCCAGCGCTGAGTATGCGATTAACGTAGCGCCTAATGCCTCCACGGGGAAGACGCCGTTCGATCTAGTCTTGTCGTTCTCGCCTACGTTACGTATAAACGTTAACCGTGAGGAGCTCACACAGCAGCCAGTGAACGTCATAGCTGAGGAAAGAGCTATCACCCTCATGGAATCGCTCGCTGTAGCGGAGGAGACACGCGAGATCAGTGAGACTCGCATATAAAAAAAACTACGATAAGAAGAGGATAAGCATCTCCTTTAACATCGGTAATCAAGTTCTTATTTCTGCCCGAAACATCAGAACTCTCCGCGCTAGTAAAAAGCTCACTGACTAGTTCCTAGGACCCTTTGAGGTTATAGATAAATATGGCGCCAATGCGTACACGCTAAAGCTACCGAAGAAGTACGGGAGGCTCCACCACACGTTCTATGTCTCCTTATTGTAGGCGTATCGCGCGCGTCCTGGCGTTAGCATACCTGAACCTGTCAACATTGAAGGCGAGGAAGAATGGGAAGTACAAGAGGTGCTAGGGGAGCGTCGCCGGCATGGCCGAACCGAGTTCCACGTTCGCTGGAAGGGATTCGGAGAGGTAGACGACTCGTGGTAACCAGCGATAGACTTAAGAAACGCACGCGAGGCGATCACTGACTACAGAAGGAAAGTAGGAACAGGAAGATGAGCAAAGGGATTTGCATTTGGCCCAAGGCCAGGCACGCGAAACGCATGTGACGCCGCAGCGTCTCAACCACCACCAGGCCACAAGCCGCAGGCGCGCACAGCGCGCACTGCCCAAGGGCAATGCCACACCAGGAGGACACACACCCGCCACACAGGCGACACACCAGGAAAAACACACAACCGCCACACAGGCGACACGCCAGAGAGACGCACACAGACCGCACGCTACTCGTCGTCGTCACTCTTAGGAGGATCAGACAGTGGGTCTGGGTCCGACCCACGACCACTGTCTGCCTCATCAAACCAGACCGGGGGATTCAATTGATTCTATACAAGTTAGTGCGGAACGTAGGCGAGGAGCACGCGCTACCCACGACAACCGCATAGGCCTCGGCCATGAAGCGTAAGGCTTCAAGGATGCCACTAAGGATGTTGGCGGTGCGGTCGGTGGGGGCGGCGGCGGAGGGGGAGGCGGCAGAGGCACCAGAACCAGAGGCAAGGTTGCGTCTCGCAGACGCCTTTGATGCGTTTTGCATGCGCCTAGATAGCGCAGAGGCTTCGTCTTAGACGGCCGCGATGGCGGGCGCGTCCGGATCGCCATCCACAATCATCTGATTACGGGCAAGAAGACGGTTGGCAGCGGCCACGCAGGACAGAGGAACCTAATGCGATAAGCATACGACAAGCTTACGGGGATGCGTACAACAGTATGATACTCACAGGAACACAACCCTTGGGACCAGCACGATTACTACGCTCGCAACGATCGCAGCGGGTATAGCCCTCAGCAGCACGCGTGTCGCATGCGACACGCTGGCCAGTCAGACAACCGCGACCAGCGCGGAGCGCGCGCAGACAACGCTGGCAAGGCAGCTTCTCTCGGGACGAACGCCGAGACGCCTTGGAGGGAGTTTGGGGGGGAGCTAAGCACGCGAGTTAGCTGCGAAACGCATGCGATAAGCACAAACCACTCACGAGGGCCGCCAGGGCGACGAGGAGGTTGGCCACCTGCACCTGAGGCGGTGCTACCAGGACGGAAATCGACAGTATTCATCTGCGAAGCGATTAGTACGCGACCAGCATGCGACGGATGCTACTAACGTTGGAATGTTGCGTGAGACTAGTAAAAAGGAAGAAAGAGACAAACTGAGGGAGAAGAAGTGGTATCTATATACCCAGGCGCAAGAGGCGACCGCATTAGGACACAATGAGGCCATTCACGACTATACTATTGTTACGACGCATTGACGCTGCGCATTCACGTTACGCATTCATGCACGCGTTCAATGGGGCTCAATAGCGATTCACGCTCAATAGGCACAATGGCCATTCACACAGCGATTCACACAACAGTTCACATGGCACATTCACGCACACACCCAATGGGCACATTCAACAGCGCATTCACACAATGCATTCACACAGGGTGCACACGCACCATTCAGACGATACATTCAGGCGGTGGATAAGTGGCGCATACAGGACGTAAGCTACTCGCACGCGAGCCTCACTAAGTAAGAGGGAAATACTACCTACACGGGCCTCTCGGGGACGAGAAGCCAAAAGGGGGGGGCAATATCACAAACGGGACCTGGAAGCCGGGCACAATCAAGATCGCGCCAAGCCGGACCGCGCTAAGCCACTTTAGGCCGCACACAGCCCGCATGAGAAAAGCATGCTTCTCGCATCCGAGAAGCATCCTCTCCTCATACTATGAGTTTATGTTACTATAGGTGTAGAAGGATACTTATTACCACGGAATCTACCTATCGCTGAGTACTGCCTATCTTCAATAAGGCATCCTTGATACAGTGGCAACAAGAGAGAATGGGTCTTCCGTACGCCTAAGCAGAAATATGATAGCGATAAAATCACTACCAAAGGTATGTCTAGAGACATCTCTATTATAATTTAGGCAGCGATCTTTGGCGAGGGCGAATCGTCCGATGTATACATCTTGTCCCGCGACTTAGGAGTTAGTAAAGATGGGCTACTCAGCTAATTCCTATATCTAAGTCCTCGCCGATAACATTCTAGCAGTCTAGGAGCCTAGGAGAATATTTATATAGGACAACGCGCCTATATATAACGCTAAAAAGGTTAAGTAGTGTGTAAGGGAAGCGGTGGATAGACAGGTTGATAGAAGCAATAACGCCTAGTACTGATAGCTCTAGCCCTATATACAGAGACTCAAAGCCTTGAAGAGGGTTTGAGCAGGGTGCGCGCAGCATGCGCCCCTGATATGTTGTGTAACCTTGGCGCCCGTGCTTGGCCGGTTTGTTGTGTTTGGGGAGGGATCCCTAACATAGTGGCTAGATATTTATAGAATAGATATTATGGATTAGCCGCTATATTCGCTAGATTTGAACCCTATTAAGAACCTCTAGTTTAAGCTTAAATGCCTCGTCAACGCAATCGATCTAGAGCTTCAGTATACAATAGGAGACTCGTAAGAGGTCCTCGATCGCTTTGCAAGAGCTATCGCTAGGGCCTAGGCCAGTCTAGATAAGAAAAAGATCAAGAATGCTATTAAGTCTATGGACGAGAGAGTCAACGCAGTTATTGAGGCCAAGGGCTGGTATACGCGGTTTTAATCTGGAAGATGCGATTTCCTGAAAGTGCTTCGCTTAAGCTATCTATTGATACTCATTGTACTATTCTACCATAGTAAATATATGGAAAAAAACTATCAAGTGTACGGGGGGGTAGTATTCAGGAGGCGTGCCAAGAGACTAGTGTCCGGTGACTTTTGCGGACCTACTGTAAATTGGCAACTATAGGCGGGTGCCGGGAACGGGGCCCCCTGGCCCAGATTGTGGGCGCGATTGATCCGTTGCTCAGGCCGGCTACCACCCTTCTCAGTCACGTACAGGAGCATCTCAGGTTGAAGCAGCGAGGCTCAGGGCCACGCTCAGGTCCAGAGATGGAAATGGAAAGTACTCGTGTCGAGATTCCGACCACGAAATCCCTGTTTCTACATCAACCTACCCATTGGTGGCTTCACCATGGTAGCGGTGTTTCTATTGTTTAACATCGAGTCACCTTCGCGCGAGAAGCTTAACGTTGTGGCTCAGCTCAAGTTTCTCGATCCGATTGGGATTTTCTTCTTCATTCCCTCAATAGTCTGTCTCATGCTTGGCCTTCAATGGGGCGGGTCAACCTATTCTTGGTCGGCGCCAACGATCACCTGTCTCTTCGTGACCTTTGGCGCGCTCTTCATCATTTTCGTTGTGGTCGAGATTAAGACTCCAGAGACAGCCATGGCGCCAATGAGGGTCGTCTTGAACCGATCAGTCGCCGGCAGTATACTGTACATGTTCCTGGCTTCTGGAGGTGTGATGATCCTCATCTTCTACCTGCCATATTGGTTCCAAGCAATCCAAAACATTTCAGCAACGCAAGCAGGTATCAGGACGCTCCCCCTGATATTACCTTTTTTTGTTAGTTGGCATCGCCGCTGCCGCATTTACACAGATGATCCGCACCTATGTTCCGACAATGTTGTTCGCGCCAGTACCTTCCGCGATTGGGGCTGGACTGCTTTCAACTCTGTCACCGGAGTCAGGACCAGACAAATGGATCGGATATCAGCTCTTGTTCGGCTTCGGGATTGGCTGTGGATACCAGAATGCGCAGTTGGCTCCGCAGTACGTTTTGCCGCGCGCTGATGTTCCTCTCGGGATGTGTCTGACATACTTTGCTCAGCAGCTTGGCGGGTCGATATATCTCGCTGTGGGCCAGAATGTCCTGTCGAGCAGTCTTGTGCACGATCTGCGAGGAGTCGCGAGGGTTGATGCCCAAGATATCATTGAAACGGGTGCGACAGATCTTCGGCACCTTGTAACCTCGGACAAGCTCGATGCAGGCATATCTGTGTATAGCCATGCACTCACGCGTGTCTTCCTTGTCGCCGCTGTGACGACCGCCGTCATGGCGGTAGGTGCATTCATGGTGGAGTGGAAGGAGATCAAAGAGAAACCCACGGAGCAGAGGAGACCAAGTGGTCAACAAAGCGACATCGAGCTCTACACAAGAAGAGAACCACATGTGAAATATGTTGGCATTCTCCAGCGTGGAACTGTTATCTTGACCACGCATGGCCGAGTTGATATCGAATGCGACTTTACCCCTAAAATGAATGGTGGCTGAGCAAATCTCCCTTCTTTCGCTCAACGACCGGAATTACTCGAGGATCCAAAACCCGACTACCATATACGGGTTTGGTCCTAGCTCTAAATGGAGTTCAAGGCAAATGGAGAGAGATTCAGGCTTGGCATCCAGACAGAAGCCTGTCCGGGAAGTGCATGTTGTGTCAAGATATAGGAGGGCATATGAAGTATACTGGCGTCTGCAAGACGTCACTGCCCGCTCAAGTACTCTCGAAACTTGGGACGCGCCTTGCGAAACTCGAACCACTCCTCTAGGCTTCGACCATCCTTGGCAGGGACGAGGAGATCGACCTCGATGAGGTTGAGAGTTCCATGACCTATGGGATCTTTGCTTAATGGAAAGCGAGCATCCGTCCAAGACTGGCGAGTCGATGGATTGGCAGACTTCGGAACTGGCATCAGCGTCTTCGTCGGCGGCACCGGAGCCGTCCAGTCTTCTTCTGGCAGCCGCAAATACTCGACAAGGTACACAAAGAGATCAATACTGATGTAATGCCAGGCTCGCTGCGGTTGCTCACTCATGATAGCCATGAGACCTTGAGACCGAGGCCTGAACTTCGCAAACTTATGTTTCTCATGGCCATTTGGTTTGTCGAAGAAGATTGCGTAGCTGCTGATCTGGCCGTCGTCCGAAAAGTCTGCAGCGCAGAACATGTGGCAACTTGTCCCCATGCCAGCGAGACAATGTAGACTGCTTCGGAGAAGTGGCTCCTGGGCCATCCTGACAATGGTGGCATTGCACGTCAGACACCTCACACCGGTCCCGCTCGGTGCATACCCATGGCCTGCTTCAAACCGCACCATCTCTCCCCTGTACAAACTTGGATCTGTGTATGTGGAAGAGATTCGGCTCGGCTGCCAGCACGCAAGCTCTTCATAGAGCCCGGCATGCGTCACCCTCAAGCATTGGCGCAATCTGCCCAGAAGTTCAAGGTTCCCGCGGAAATGAAGAAAGGCACGCAAGACAAGATTTGCTGCCGTGCCGTCGTAACAGTTTTTGAATGAATCTCCTCTTTCGACCAGAGATAGCAGCCCTACGACCCGGTCACGTATCAGAGTGCATTGCGACGAGGAATACCTTATCAGAAGGCCATTCAGATCCGCCGACTTGCTCCCTTCCGGTAGCTGCTTGAACACGTCTCGTTGCTCTCGGTGCCTGTACGCATATGAATGGGTAATGCTGAACCGCTTGGTGCCGGGCACGTCCCGCTCACCGCAGATGCGCAGCAGAGAGTCAACGCCGGTCCAGAAACGATCCCAAGGCAGTAGATCGTCGTTGTACATCAGCTCCACCGTTGAAGCCAACAGCAGCTCCTGCGCGATCCACATCCGGGACCAGTAGGGAAATTGAGTGAGCATGTACAGAGTGCGGATGTACGTCTGCAGGTCCTCTTCGGTCAGATGGCTCAAGTCTTCAGCCGAGTCCGCAAAAGTCCAGAACAGGTAGCTGATGGACACTCCGTCATTCCCCAGCCATAGGATGACCTTTTCGGCTCTGCCGTAGATGCTGCTCATGAGCTGGACTTGGTGGCCGCGCTCTTCATTCGAGTGCTGGTCGATGCACAGCGCATCTATCCATAGCATTGACGAGGGCAGTGTTTCTTGGGCTTGCTTGAGGAATGACCAGAGATTGGCTCTGACCTTGCACCTCCTTCCGTCAACGAAGATGTGCCGTTCGTCGCGCTTGCTGCCCCAGGTGTAGCTCAGCGCGTAGTATGCAGGACACCGAGAGAGCGTGGTGTGGAGTAGCCTGCAGCGAACCTCGTCAACACCGAATTTTGCCGGCTCCAACTTTAGAAGTCTGATGGAGTCTGAGTTTGAGTCAAGGCGCTGGTGTTGGAAATTATCCATGATAGAGCTCCTGTACCTTGTTCAGGGAGAAGCTCTAGAAGGGAGCTGTGGTGTAGAGTAGAGGAAAGACTGCTGATTGTAGAATTGTCGCTCGGTTGGTGCATAGCGGGAAGGCATAGTGAGGCTGAGCCATGGGGTTTTGGGCTGGGCTGTGTTTCTCTTGGCCTCACTAGCCTGCAATCGTTGGTGCCCACGCTCTTCATTCGAGTGCCAGTCAATGCAAATCATTATGACATAGACTATGCTGAATCCCGTCTCTAAGTGATTGAACAAGAAGAGAAGCAATGGTGAGCTTCTTCGGTGCCGCCTCGCCCTCCAAAGCGACAACATGCTTGGTGGGTACGTTGATAGACCGATGATTGCCCCTCAGCCTCGTCTCCAGCAGCCACAACTCTGTCGGTTTTCTCTCCAGCCTCGACCGTTACCCATCTTCCCCTATTCCCTCTGGATAGTCCATCCCATTTCCAGCATCTAAGTTGCCAAGTGTTTTTTTTTAATCAAGCGCGTATACCTACGACACGAACCTCTTGGCCGGCAGAAACTGAGACAAAGCAGGCATATCGGCCATTGAAGGCACCGTGGCCAGGCTACTGCCGCGCCGACCACGGGAAGACCAACGAAATTATGTTCTTTATAATCCGGCCTCATATACTGTGTACCTTCTTTGCCCCGTAACCTACAGACTTTTCCCGGACTAGCACTCCTCAGAATGCCACAGTCACCTCCATCCCCTAAGCTACAGCCACAGCAAGTCGGCAAACTCCTTCCTCACCAGGAAGCGATGGTAGAAGCGTGCAAGGCTGGCCAACTCGCCGACTTACAGAAATTGTTCGACGAGCACGACGTCAAGAGTGGCGGCGACCCCGTACCGGACTTGAACCCTTCACAAAAGGGTGCGCCAGAGACAGCAATACTGTTCGAAGCGGCCATTTCCCACGGCCACCCCTCGATCGTTCGATATCTGCACTCGATATATCCCAAATTCGATTTCTACAATGGCCGCCTCCTCCACGCGATCATCGGGCGACCAGATCTCGACATGGTCGAATTACTCTACTCCTATTGCCCCCGTCTCATATCCTATGCGTTCGATGATCATCACTCGAGTGTGTTGAACATGGCCTGCCAAGGCGGACCGACCCACGCAGAGTTCATCCACTTCCTCCTGGACAACGGAGCGAATCCTAGCCGTGAGGACAGCTTCACACTGCGCTTGGGCGGGGATCTCACGTCCGCGCTCGACGGCAACCAGCCAACGGAAATCATCAAGAAGATGATCCCCAAGACCCCTTACCTGTTCACTCCGATTTACGGAGCACTCAAGCGAAAACGCGCCGACGCACTCGATCTGCTTCTCGACGAGGATTACACCAGAGGAGATCACGCCTCCGATCCATCATATGGACAATCGCTGCTCCGTGACGCGAAGGCCACAGGCGACGAGGAGGTAATTGCCGTGGTCGAACGGTATGTTCGCAACTCGGAGAAGCGAGCGAGGAAATTGGCTACGAAGGACTCTCGATCCAGAACCACCGAAACAAGAAAATGGTGGCAGCACAGTTCGCCAGCGGACACCCAAGGAAAGGCCCAAGCTAAGGATTCCGATGCCTCACGCACTGCAGATGGCTCTACAAAGCCCTGGTGGTCCCTGCTTAACATTGGGAACAAGACCATGCCTTCTGATTCACACCATAAGAAGCAGGATCTCGACAATTCAGCCTCGGACGAGGAGCCTTGATGCTGCAATATTCGACACGACAGCCATTCCTGCTAACGCCAGCCAGCCCTGGTATATCTACGACCAGGACTGCCACGCCACACGTATCTGAACCGCGTGGTTCCCGGCCAAAGTGAACAATACCAAAACTACACGTCCGTGGTTGGATGGTCTCGAGGGAAATCGGGTTGTCGTAGATCCCCATGTCTCCCTCACAAACAGAAAAATCATGCTGGGAGTCTGGGACACATTCCCATGGAAACCCATCCCGATCTCAAAGGTCCAGGAACGCCGGGGTGTGTATGTTAGATCTCATGATGCTTCTAATCACTCCTTCTCCCCAATAGTTTTCGTAACGATGCTTGGTACACACACTCCAGCATAACCCATTCTGCGGGAGGTTGATCTAATGAGCTAGCTATGCTTGCGGGGAGAATCTGCATATAGGCGAATCTGTTGCTTCTGTGGATCCAGCGGGCGATATTGGGAAGGAGAAGTGTGGTCGGGCTTGCTGAGTGCTCGATAATGTATGTGAACCCATCCATTGGGCCGAACGACCACAACCACGACCACGGGCCGTCACCCGTCGCCCTTGTGATATACGCAGAAGGGCTTTATCGATCCAAACACCAAGTAAGAGCTGGTCAGGCTGCACGCTAACAGACCACGGATCATTGGCCCCCTTACGAGTTTCCTACACAGTACAGGCCCGTGTTGGGCGGGGTCTCGGCCGCCGCCACAAGACGCAAGACACAAAAGTGCACACACACCCCCGCCCTTGGGGGGGCCAACGGCCTCAACGCCGTCTCCTAGTCACTAGTCTCACTAGCCGAGTCCTTTGGCTGCAACGCTGCAAACCAAACGCACAAGTGTTAGGAACCCCATCTCAGCCTCACCAGCCTCGTGCACAGCCTCGAGCGCCACATCAGGCCCAGCGGGCGGGGGCCAAATCCCGCCTTTTTGCTTACCCCCTTCGCGGCCCACAATCGATTGTTCCAAGAGTAATCCCACCGCTGCCAACGTCACTCCACGAGGTAGTCATATGCACGTCTTTCGGGAATGAGAAACAGCTTTGGGGATTGGCCGCCACCAAGGCGGGAAAGGTATTATTCATGTTCACAACATTGACTTGACTTGAATACTATCTACCGTTCCAAAGTCCCTCCCCTGAGGCCCCCCTCCAAAAGTCAGCCTTGCCCCTCAGCAATTGTCGCATCGTTCGTCGACAAATGCCATAATGCCGCTGCCTGTTCGTGTCATGTGCATCATCTGTCCACAATTCAGCCCCCTCACTGTTGGAGGCATCAGAGTTTGGTCACCTCGAGTGAGATGACAGCCACAATAGATGAGTAATCTCAACCCAAAACAATTGCGCACTCCTTTTTTTTTGTGAATTGTTGATAGTTGCTTGCCGCAATGATGTAACGAGACAATCATGAAAGTGCAAAAACCCCGGCGGCGTTTTGTTCAAGGTGACAAAAACATGACAACCAACTTGACCCCAGTTGCCATACCAATCCTGCTGACGGCAGTGCTGGCGAGCCTGAGCCCGGCTGGACTGCTGCAAGTCGTGCTCCCCTTTCGTATCGGTTCATCGCTGGACCATCCAGTTGTGTGGTGCTTGTCGCTCACGGCGTGTTCTGGATTCCTTCCGCCCAACCATCTCGCGTGATGCAGGGTCATCCTCGCTGTGGTCGATGCCCTCATGTTGGTGTCATTGTTGATACATTCCATTAGATCCATAGTCCCATATCCAGTAAATTCAGAACTCCCCTAAAACGCCCGAGTCCTTCACCGCCGGGTGGTAAACCGCTGGCCAGGCGCAGCGACAATGACAACAGGTTGTCGCTCATACCGTTCCCGCCGTCTCCTCTCCTCTTCATCTCGGACATACAAGCTGCCCTTTCCTCCAGTGTAAGCGACCGACTGGGGCCTCTCTCGGTGCTCATACCGAGTTCGGTCAGCGGCACGGTCATCATGGTAGACGATCCTCTCCCGTCTGTCCCTCCGGCTGGAGTGAGGGATGATCTCAACCACATCGTAGTCGTCACAGACATAGCTGTTGCGGACATAGCGTCTTTCCCGCGGTCGGTCTTCGGCGGGGTGCTCTCTCCGTCTCGTGGACGAGGAAGGAGGAGACGACTTCTCAACAGCGTCGTGTCTCCTCGTGTTCTCGACGACGACAACCCTCGTCGAGTCCAGCTTCATCCCCTTGTCAAAGGCCTTGATGAGAAGGTTGATGACCTCACAGTCGGCGGGGACACGGACTTGAACCCGTTGGTCATTGGTTTTATCGATGAGGGAAAAGGGCTTTCCGCCTTTGGCGTAAAGATATTTAGCGACATCCTTTGCATACGCCAGGCCCTTGCTGCATAAGGGTCTGTCCTCTCGGTAGGCGGTGTAGGGGTCGCGACAGTATTGACAGTGGGCCGAGTGCCTGGCGAAATGCTCCATGACGGAGAGCTCGTCGTCGCGTGGCTCCCGACAGGAGACCACCTCGGTCGCAAAGCCGACGTTGCGGGTGCTCGCTCCTCTCGCCATCTTGTCGAGCGGAGTTGAGGGTGACTTAAGAATGGGCGACGGGGTGGGAGAGAAACTCAATGGAGGTGTCGACGGGGGTGTTTGGATGTGAGTGTGAGCCCTTTTCGGAGCACGAGTGACGGTGATGTACTCGTAGGCGGGAGTTAATATATCTGAAGCATGGGACCGCTTGGGGTAATAGTAGTAGGTGACTGAGCGTGGAGACGACAGCGTGACGACGTATGGGTGGGTGCAAGTGTGGTGTACCGGCAGCCTGGTCGACTGCGACGAGGTAGAGGGCAACGCGCCTGTGGAAGACTGGATGGGTGTTTGAGTAAGTCGAGTCAATGTGGAATGTGTTGATGGAAGGAGAGAATTTCAATGAGACCAAGAGTGGGAAGCATGAGGAGATATAGCCTCGAGGTGGGCGTGAGCCAATTGAGGTGAGGACACATTGGTGCAATGTCGAGCATATCGAAGGATGGCCTTTCGCAGGGACTTTGGTTGGAAGCCTGGTGACGCGTTAAACCCCAACAGGAAACAGGTGGAGCGGGAGGGGACCAAATCGCCAGGCTGCCGCCACGGCCAAGACAGGCATCAGATGGAGGGCAGCGCACCCCCGGCGTGACTCATGATAGGCCACAGGAGCCACAAGGCCAGGGAGCGCAGGGAGCGCAGGGAGCGCATCGGGCCAGGACCAGGAGGGCCAGGAGGGCCCGCCGGGGCTCTGCTTCAGTGCCCCCCGAGAACACCCTGGTTGACCCGAGGCCGACGTGGGCGAGAAACAGGCATGAACCATAGTTTTGGGGCCAAAGAGGAGGTTGACAGGATGGCGGGTGGAGTGATGATGAAAGAGGCATGTAGTACCTGAGAGAGAGGGAGGCACAGTGAAACAAACATGTTTGATAGAGGGTGTCCTCGTCGAGGCCACATCCCCCGTGGGCATGGGCGAGGCGGTGTTCCGTGGGTAAGTAAGTAAGAAAGAAGGTCGCTTAGTGACTTGGAAGGTTTGGTGGCCGGCTGCCTGCTTCGCCTCCCTCAACGGCTGGCGGGGAGTCGCCAGGCCTGACAAACCCGCCCGTCATTGGTGGTTATGGGCTTGCCGCTTGTCACACCGGTCAACACCCCTCCTCTGGTGTCTCTCTGGTGTCTCTCTGGTGTCTCTGTCGCTGCTGAGTGCTCCCAAGCGGCGGCACCTGGCACCTGCAGCATCTCATGCACGTTGCAGTCATCATCATCCTCCTCCCCCTTCTCCTCGCCCAGCCGCCGCCTGTGATGCTTGCGTGCAGCTCAATCGAATTACTCAAGCCCAGTCATAACCCAAGGTTCCATGCGTGGCCCAGACCCAGACAGTGCAGCACCCATGCCCCTCGTGTTCCGGGAAATTATCATCACCACCCCCTCACTGAGAAGGTATCATCATGATCATCCATTGACGCCGTCCTCCACGGTCAGGTGGTCGGTGATCAAGTGCGCCTTGCCAGAATGTGGCCGGCGACAAAGAAAGGAGATTGAGAAGAAAGTCGGACTCGGCACTGCCATAGACAACACGATCGCCATTCCCGAACCCCTCATTGTCACTGGTCCCCATTGGTGCTTGGCCTCAGCCCTTTGATCTAACGGCGTCACAGCCGGGGGAAACTGTCTTTTCCAACGCTCCTCTCCTCACTCGATCCTCACTCTACCTTCACTACCCTCACTACTCTCCTCCTCCACCACCCTCCACCACCCTCCACCAGCTTATTCCTCATCCGTGTCCCGTCCTCGTCCTAAACCTATTCTGTCTAGCAAGACAAAGTCCTCCAAAAGTCCCCCGGGCATATCCGGTGTTTCGGACTCGTGCTCAGCTCTGCATGGCACATGCATGAAGGATGCATTACGAGTACTCTCTGCTTCCCATCAGCAAATGCCCATTGATCAAGATTTGGACGTCGCTGATTGCATCATTGGCTAGATTCCTCCGTACCTGTGCATCCAACACAGTCACCCTCTATGCGAGTCACTACCATGTCGATGTACCGAGGATTCACGAACCAGATGCCTTTGCTCCTAATTGACTGTGGGTGGAAGTCAATATGTCCTGCGCTGGTACCAGCTGGTAGTCGATGAAGGGGCGATTGTCTACCAGTTGTCGAGATAACAACCAAGCCTCACTCCTGACATGTCAAAAGTTGCTTCTCTGTATCACTCCAAGATTGGTATCAGTGGCCCGTGGATCGTTGCCTTTCATTACGCGCATGGGTCAAACCCCCGGTGTTTGTGCAAGGACTGGTATACTGCTGATCAAGGCTCTCTTGCTGCCGTCCATCTTCTGGAAGAAGTACAGCGCATATCCCTTGTTAGGTCCAAGCTGGAAGCAGGACGCGTACACAGCCACCGTCAACTGCCAAGCACCCCTGCCTTCTCGGCACGTACTCAATTCTCTACACTCCTCCCCCTTCTGGCCCCCAGTGTTGGTTGCTGTTCTCTCCGTGAGCAGAGACTGAGCACAGTGCAGCACCAGTCTCTTCCCTCGACAAGGTGCGTCACGACCAGGTTTCCACTTGCCGGGACAAAAGTCGCGACACGGATCATGTCCTTGTGACACCTCTAACGGCCAGCTTCATCCTCACTTTCGCTTCTCTCTGTTCGGCTCCACCATCCGTCACCCGGGCGCCCGATTTCTTATGCCTTGACTATACTTTCCCCTTTCACTCTGGGACTCTTGTTTCTTCTAGAACGTACCTAGGTATGGTGTCAACCTAGGACTCCGTACGCAAACTTGACCTGTCGACCTGCATGAACACCGCAACGCCCTAATGTGCAACACCGCCCCGTTCTATCCACTCCGGTCAGGTCCCGTTTGTTCGTTTATCCTACAGGTATACTGGTTCCACTTCATCTCAGAGCCTCATACCTTCTGAAATACGAGTGGTTGCATACAACAAGCTGGGTGACTTTCCGTTGTTACCCGTCGAGGTTGTAACCTCACCTGGCGCCCTTTGGGTCTGCCCGTATTCAAGCTCGAACTATCCAGTTCAGCTCCCAGACCAAAATACCCTCCGCTTCATCCGGCTGTGACTGCCGGAGCAATCCTCGGACTTTCTTCTACGCTTCCGCTATATCCTCGTACTTGACGCCTCGAGTCGTTTACCAGCGGCATTGTCGGTCTTTCGCACATTGTATCCCCGTCACGGGTCCAAGATGCAGTCTCTCAAGGCTCTACACCGTCTTAGCACTAACATCGAAGATACCTCGTGTAAAGACAACCCTTTTCAATAGTCTACGCCACCCACGCCATCTCCCACCAGTCTGGCACCGGTCGGGAATCCTTGCTGGTCAAGAAAGCCTCACATCATACTTTACACCGAGTTTGTCACGGGTTGACGCTGCATGCACTTGTGAAACCTCGAGGTTTACGTTCAGTGTCCATGGAATGGGCAACCTTCGAAAGGCGTCCCTGCGACAAAAAAAAAAACACGAGGGTTACCTTTGAGGCTCGGAAGTTGCGTCCCCGGGTTCATGAGTAAGCGAACTTTCACTGAACGAGCTGGAAGAGAGACTTTTTGCTAGGTTTGTCGAATCTCATAACCAGCCCGTGTGTTGCCCTCCCCCCTGGGAAGTACAGGGGACGCCTTCTTGCTCGAGAAATGATGATGTATCCACTTGGCGAGGATTGCGAAGCTGCGGCTCAAGCGGGACTGACTCTGGTCTGGCGACCAGACTCTGAGGCTCAATCTTTGGTAAGTTGGCTGATCGCTGACAACTCGACCGGTCTGCCCAAGAGCCCGTACGGTTCCATCGGACCTCATCCAAGCTAGGCTACAGTGCAGCCACGGAGTTCCCCAGCTCCCCATTTGGACTACACACATGTCGCGTTGGAAGATGATCGTCTGTCAAGAACCGGTGAGGCCACGAGGCTGAAACCGTAGTCTGAGGCACGAAGCCTGTGGCGTCTTGCCACCAGAGATTCCAAGGTCATTCGCAAGACAACCCCAGGGTGCCATGGCAAAAGAATCGAGACTCGCTCGTGGCATCTCCCGGGGCCGCCTCCCTTCCGATGTCGCATGCTTGAAGTGGCGTGCTGATCAACACGTCGAAATGGCACAGAAGGATCTGGGCAGGGAACACGAGCACAGGTCGGTCGCAAAACAACTCGTTTGTCTTGCGCCTTGATGATGGCGAGGGACAGGCGGTCAGGGGGACGGAGGGACAGAGAGCACCAAGGAGACAAACGCCCGACGGAACTGCGCCGCGGTTTACTCTGTTTTTTTTTTTCTCGCATGCTTTTGGCGTGATTTTGCTCTTCATTTCCATACTCGAATATGGCCATCTCGCCTGGGGGCAGAGATCAGAGATCAGAGATCAATTCTACACCGCTAGTCTCCAGAGACAGAACGCCCATGAGCACCTGATGTGTTCCCTCATTTCCTTGGCCCGCCGTTCCTTGAAACATGTAGCAAACACTTGATTACACCCACCCATCCACGCGCACCCAAACACACCACGCGAGAGAAAAGGGCCACCCAGCAGACCACATCTGTTGCCTACAACCCGTTTGTTTGCCTGGTCTCCTTCCCCCTTTCTCCGTCTGCTTACTCTTGCATCCCAAGAAGAACGTCGTCATCGTCATCGTCATCGTCATCATCATCGTCATCATCATTCGCTGACGGCCACCACAATCTTGCCTCTCGCATGACCGGTCTTGAGCTTCTCAAACGCCCTGGGGGCGTCTTCCATGGGCACGACCTCGTCCACCACGGCCTTGACCTTGCCCTGGACCATCCACTGGGCGATCTGCGCCAGCTGCGCCGGGTCGCTCGACACCATCATCATGTGGAACTTGCGCTTCCCGCCGCCCAGGAAGCCGGGCCAGAGCGCCTTCAGGGCCAGCTGCAGCACCGCGCGCGCGGACATGCCGGCGCCGACCTGGACGTACTTGGCGCCCGGGGAGGTGTAGTGGTGGCACTGCCAGTAGAGGCTGTCGGCGGTGCCCACGTTGTCGACCACGAGGTCGAACTTTTGGTCGTCGTCGGCGTCCGGTGAGCCGGCCGTACCACCTGTAGCACCTGTAGCCGTAGCGGTAGGAGGCGTACCTGTCGAAGAGGCCATCTTCTTCAACGCGCCCAGGACGTCCTCCTTCGTGTAGTCCAGCACCTCGTCCGCGCCCAGGCTCCTGCACAGCTCGGCGTTCTTGCCCGAGCAGCTCGCTACGACGCGGCACCCGAGGGCCTTTGCGATCTGGATGCCCCAGACGCCCGTACCGCCGCTGCCCCCGTTGATGAACACGCGGGGCTGCCGTGCGCTGCCGCTGTCGGCTCTCTTGACGTTGGGCGCGATGGCCTGGTACGCCGTCAGGCCCGCGGTGCCGACGCACGCGGCGTCTCGCGCGGCGACGCCCTCGGGGACGACCGCCAGCCCGGCCCTGCGCGCGACGGTGTACTCAGCCAGCGCGCCGAAGCGGGTCGGCTGGTCCAGGCGCCCAAACACCATCTGGCCGACCTTGACCTGGACGCTATCCTCCTGCTCTGCGGACGGCGCACCACCACCACCACCACCACCATCAACCCCGACCGCCACGACGCGCCCGGCAAAGTCCAGCCCCGGCGAACTCGGCGTCCGGATCGCCAGCCGGCCCACCACGGGCAGCTCCGCGATCTTGTAGTCGACCGGGTTCAGCGCCGCCGCGACCACCTTGACCAGCACCCTGTCGCGGCCCAGCGCCTTGGCGTCGTGCGGCGGCAGCGCCGCCGTGCCGTTGAGCTTCAGGTTCTTCTCCAGCCCGCCGTGCGTGGACGTGAATTGCCACGCGCGCATCGTCGGGGGGAGCGCCGGGGCCGGAGGGGTGGAGGTCGTTGTTGTTGGTGGTGATCCCGGAGATGGTTGAGGAGGTGAAGACGCCATTTTTCTTCTTTCTTTCTTGATTTGTGTTCTTGCTGTTCTTTTTGGTCACTGTCCCTTTTCCTTATCGAGTTCGAGGACCAAGCGGTCAAATGTCGATGAGACCTCAATACTCTCTCAGGTCCCTGTCACGTCACCTACTTGTGGCGGGTCTAACAAAGGTATAGGGTGAGGCTGGAGAGGCGCAAGTTTCGTTTGGATTGCCTTGCTGGTGATCTCGTCACTTCATACCACCAAATTGGAGCTACAGGTACTTGTATATTGCTGTGCACTTACCGGAAGATCTTGATCAACCTGCAGTGTCCAAATACTTGTGTGCTTGTAGGAATTTGCATTGGCGGTCGGTGGTGTGATGATGGTGCGAGAACTGCTCGGCACTGCAATGTCCAACCATCAGGTGGTGGTTGACATCATCTCGCCTGACTGGCTGGCGCTGCTTCACTACCACCAGCGCCCTGTGCTTGTCCTTCTTGTTTCCAGGCCCAAGTCCTTGCACACCACGCTGGAAGTGATTCTATTACGTTGATACTGCTGATCTACTTTGATTCGAGGATAAATCCTGGTCCCGTAGCCCTCCCTCCGATGAAGCGAATCCTTGTAACACCATCGCTCCATGGCTACGATACAAATACACCTCCGCAGACAAAACAAGAATGTCCCAGTAATCTAGAGCCTTCACCTCTCGACTTAGGATCCATCGCCTTGGGCCGACGTGATGCTCGCATAATGGCTTTCACCCTGCACAAGGTTGATCCGAGCACGGCGACTGCGCCCAGGTATTGGCATCGTTGAGCGGCCATGCGCATGTCACATCAATCCCTGTAGAGAAATCCAGTGTCTCATGACTGGTTGGTCTTTGCGAGCAAGACTGCACACTCATTGATCCATTCATCCACTTCCGGTCTCTTCAAGTACGCCTCGGTGTACTCCATCAACTTTGGCATCTTCAGATAGTCACCTAGGTCGATATCATCGCTTCCTGTCGACGCATTGAATCGATAGTACGAAGTCTTCTTGGTAGGTGCTCGCTCGTTGCGCTGGCGCATGTTCCGATCAAAGTCACGATGCTTGGCTTCGGTATTGGTCACAAAGGCCACCGTCTTCGTGATGGTGTTGAAGAACCTCATTAGGCCAGATCCAGGTCGTTTGTTGTCGTCATACTCGGGGTGGGTGGTTCCTAAGCTCACAATACATTTGATTTGAGGAGATGGAGCATCGCGCAGGACAAGGTCAAATCGATTGTCCCACGCCTGTACGATAGGGTTGTTGTTTAGAAGCCCGCCGTCCCAGAAATTCAATCCCTGGATACTAGCCTCCTTGAGATAAGTCGGTGCGGCAGAAGTTGCACGCGCTGCCTCTTTGATGGTAACAGTATTGAAGTTGAGGGTGCTAGCCCCAGTGGAGACTGGAAGCGGCGCGAATGGAGGGTCATAGTTGCGCAGAAGAATGCTCTCTCCCCTGTCGGCTAGTGTAGCGCACATGAACCTTGCTCAACTTAGTTCCCAGCACGTTCCGGTGTGACGAGTCAGACAAAGGAACTTACATCTGGCCTTTGCTCGGTTTGACGAGCGCAGCATCTCCTTTTCTAACCCGGTCCTCATCGTCGAGAGGGAAATTCCCAACCACCGTATCAATCGCCTTCTCGAGCGGCTTGTGGGAGAATTGCGACCGTCCAGCAAGGGCCTTGAGCTTCAGCCAGATGTCTCCAATCCATTTCCCGAAAGACCCAAGGCTGTTGAGACGAATGGATCCCAGCATTGGGCTGAAGACCTCCTTGGCCAAGTCCTGGTATTGTGCAATCACATCGGTGCAGTTCATCTCGAGGCGGAATAACATAAGGGCGATGAGTCCGCCGGTACTCGTTCCTGCGGCAAGGTCGAAATAATCGACGGGTTTTCTTTCGCCTGGGTCGGTTGGTTTGCCTTTCAGGAGGTTGGCCTCATTCTCAACGTCGCGGATCCGGTTCATCTAGATGCCAGATCGAGTCAGTGTTCTTGTTCCGAGAATAGGTTCCCAAAACAGCGCCGTAGGCATCTGCCTGTGGACTTGAAATGAACAATATAACGAGACTGACTTACAATTCCCTGGAGAATCATCGTTGATGAAATTCCCTTCACACCGCCGCCGTCCAGGGCCAAGATGTTGTAAGCCTCGGTCGATCCGGACTTTGGGGGAGGAATCTTTGAAGGGTCACCGGTGAATGACATGCTGGCTGAATTTTGATGAGGTTGTTTTAACTTGATACTGATGCGTGGGCGTGTGACAGAAGTCTGTCTCTCGACAAGAGGCTCGCGGGGTCGACGACTGAGCTTATATAGGCGAGCTGACCCGATGAGTTCAGGAGGAAAAAAATTAAAATCAGGCTGAGTCCTTCAAGTGAACAATTTGTTGCCTGGAAGGACGGTGGTCCAAGCACCATTCACCAGTCGGAAGTGGTGCACAGGCTGTTGCTCATGGCAGAGGATTTTGGCACGCCCAGGAAAAACCATACGAGAATGATGGTGGCAAGTGAACACTTGGAGGAGAAATGTGTGCCAGGGCTGGGGATGATGGTGCCTAGGACTGTCTGAAGATGCCATTCTACCTGCAAGATGAAGAGTGTGATTGGGACGAGGCCAGAACAGAGGGTGGGTGGCCACTTCCATTCCGGTCGCAAGGTGTGTGGTTTCTCGTAACAGTGCCACCACGTCCCAACAGACAACCAAAAGTCTGGGGAGGAGCGACGTCGCTGCCTGGTGGCCTCGTCACATTTTTCAGCTCTCAGCCTCACGCACCTCGTGTATGCACAGAAAGGCGTTCTAGACAGCCAGGGCCAGGAGCGCCATAGGATAGATCAATGGGAAGATTTCCTGTCACGAGGACGCGCTTGTCTTCTAGATTTTCCCCCTACACAGGACAGGGCTACGTCTTGGATGCGAGAAGGAGGTTGCCCTGTCGGCGTAACTGACCCTCGTCAGACATCCTGTACATTTCACCTGAGTTCACGTGAAGTCATATGCTGTACACTACGATCTTGTAGTTGGTCTGGGGTTATTCTATGCCTAAGCCACGTCGCTGTCGTTATTCCGCACACAATATATTGCAATTCTATCCCACTTGTGTTCCAAGGGTTCAAAGCCTGTTGGTCCACCTCAAGCATATATGCGACCGTCGGTGGGCGCCGTAACCCTACGATTCGAGAGAGAACAGTGACCGGTTTCGCTGCCACTGTCATAACTGACCTCACCCCACATCAATGCCCTCTGGGCGGCATCTTTGTCGCCGTTGCCGTTATGACAGGCAGCACTTATAGCCCACGAGTTAGTACCCACAACTGGCATACCAGGCGGAAGTGGCGTGCATGCAAATCCAACGAGCACCAGAAGCATGATGATAAGGACGACAGCCACTAGCAGAATGGCCAAAGTGCTGAAGCCACAAGCCGAAATATTTCTATCGGGCTGAGGGTGGCCGGTCCAGTCGAGAACTTCTATCTCTACCTGGAACAGACTCCGAGACGTCAACCAGTGCAATGCCACGGAGAGCAAGAGCGAAGGCAAGCTGATCTTCCAGGGCAAAGAGAGCCAATAAGTCGACCGCTGGTCACCAGAGGGGATACTGACGCGTAACGTCGTCGGCTGCTTGTAGAACTTGCTAAACTCCAACGCACACATCATGCGCGTGAGGAGCCCGTTGTACATGAAGTAGAGCATGGACAAGAACAGCTGTGGTGCGTTGACCATGAGAATCGTTCGCAAGGTCGCAGCTGAATTGCTCACACCGAAGACCTTGGGCGTAAACGTCGAGTTAGGATCGACCGAGTCGAATCCCTGCGTGAAAAGCTTCGATACACCAAGGCGCTTCAAGTGCACAAGACTAAAGCTGAGGACAAGAAGCGTGACAATGACTAGCAGGGCGAAGATACCGCCAAAAATCCCCCACCGTGTTGGTGAGGCGGCCGCAGCTTGCCACTTTCTCATCTGCCCCTCAAATGCCAAAGGTTGTGGACCAAACACCCTTGGACACTCCGAAGCTCGTTGTTCGCGGGGTATTTTCTCAAAGCAGTCTTCATCATATATCCAATTTAGGACGGGCCCTTGAAGGGACCGGACATGCTTCTGGTCGACCAAACACCTTGCCGCACTTGTCTCATCAGGATAGACGAGGAAAGATTCGATGGCATCGCCCAGGGTAGCAAGTTCCATGTCCTGTCGAGATGTACAGTGTCTTGGGCAGACGAGCAAGACGTAGACGATACAACAGACTTTGACAAAATCGCAGCCCATCACAACAGAGAGGAAGATGACGTTGTAGTGGACCTTGCAATCTTGGTTTTGTTTCGTGTCGATAAGGCAGTAATCGACTTCCACTGAACTTGGGGTCACCCTCCATTGGTCCGGATCTTTCAGCGCAGTGGCAGCATCGCAGTTTTTGAACGCAGTATATCGACCAGTGTCGCAGAGCCAGGCTCCAGGGTCCCATCGATTTGGGCTCTCCACCCTGCTATCCGCAGTGTTGAAATGTGTGTACTGGGTAGTGGTCAAGTAGCCGTAATCCAAAGAACTCCATAATCCTAGAAGTGTGCTCGCATTCCATAATGTGTCCGTGGGCTCCAGGAGAAGGCTGTGTTGGAGCGGGCTGGAGATGTGGTGGAGACAAGTGGCATTGCATATGGAGAATGTGTTTGGGTCTGTTGCTGGTTTCGTGAACAGGCTCCAGCGCTTCTGCTCAGTAGTATTCTTTGCCACCAACAGCACGTTAGACGCCGCGGTCTCAATGGCACCGGAGTAATGTTGTATACATTCCCTGGGCTGTTTTCGGCTTAAACCCGAATTGCTCCTTTTCGCAGCATGATACATGCTGCAGGCAAAATTTGCGGTGATGCTCAAGGTGTCGGAAGAGCACAAACTCCATGCCGAGTCATCCAGGAAGTCCGAGCTCACTAGCATCACCCCGTAATTGTTGGACTGTAAAGAGGCAAATACCACAGAGTTCAGCAGCAAATGTATGGGGATCGATGAAAAGAGCAACATCGACCACATGAAGAACTTTGTGAGGCCGAGGAACCGAAAGTTGTTGACTGATGGTGCGCCAATGTTTAGGTATCGGCCGTTGGCGTGTGCTTTATCAACTTCTCGGCGGCTAGGTGCGTTCAGAAATTGCATGACATAGTTGCTTGTCCCGAGCAGAGTGGTGCCGATGATGTTGAGCGACGTCACCATTGCTAGAGTGATCGATTTGGCCTTTTGACAATCACCGGCAAAGATGACACTGTGACCAAGAACACTTCGGTCAAGTTTGAGGAAAACAGTCAATAGTACAGCCTCAAGCACCAGACAAGTCAACGCCCCGGCCAAACATAGGCGAGCGCCTTTTTGCCATCCGGCGGTCTTGACAGAGTCGAAGTCATTCTTTTGATGAACATTGTTGTAGCCTTGCGCTGGGCCAGACCGCAAAACGTACCGCTTTGCTCTCCGAACAAAGTTGGCGACGGAAAGCCTAAGGCTCCCAGATTTATCGTATCCTCCGATTGCGTGGCGTTCTGAAGAATTCATAACAATTCTTTGCGAATGTCGCAAATAAAGCGGATCAAGATTCAAGAATGGTGATCCTGACTTCAACTGGAGGTGAATATGAGGTCCAAACAGAAACGAGCCTGGCTCTCGGCCAAGCAGGGAAGGGACGCAAAGATGGATTTTAACCTGCTGGGGTTTTTGTCTGTGGAGGAGCCATTCGAGTGTGCGTAGAGAAGAACGACTTGACTGTCAAGCGAGGATCGGGTTCGTACATCTCGTAGATTTAATGGTGCCGAGGCCAATGCATCTTAACCTAGTCCCCTAAATTCAAGGCCATCTTCAAGGTGGCTTAGGCCAATAGTCTTGACAGGCATCGCCCCCTGCATCGAGAACAGGGCTGGTGAGGAATTTGGGAAAGTGTCCAAAGCATGGCGCAATGATTGAGCTCCAACGACGTTAGCCCCCTGGAATAGCGCAGAGCCGCACCCTGGCCACAAATCGTCGATTGGCTTCGCAGCAAGCCAGCGGCACCCCAGGACCATCGCACGGCACTTGTCCAGGCGATGTACTCTCAGCCTCATCTGCACAGATTGTGGAAACGTCTCCCTAGATTGGTGGAATGAGTGCGAGTTCAGGTGAGACCAAAAGGTAGCGCGGCAATGCAACTGCCATCCTAGCATTTTCTGTCAGCGCAACAGCACCAGGGGATTAATAACCAGAGTAACGATTGTTCATTGAAGGCCGGACATACTGTGTAGACAGTTGGCGTCGCACCAAGAACCAGGATCCATCAAGGATCACCGGGGTTCCGCGAGCCGAAGCCGAATACAAAGCGAAGTCTGTTCTCGCCAACGGGGTGAGTCGACGTCGCTGTGCTCCTTACCGAGTATATTGCTCTTGGTAGAGCCTGAGTGGCTTCTAAGGCGCCTGGACCAGGCACACTGAGAGAGTACAGACGCAGAAGGAAACTTTAGGCAAGCAACCGACTAGGGTCATTGAGGCTTAGCTGAGACAAACGTCTTGGTGAAAGGAGGGGGCCAGCCGACAGGTGGGGGGCCATATATGTATCCAGGGTGCATCTGCGTGATACTCAAGCGTCAATGAACCGCTCCTTACGAAACAGGTGAGAACTTGGAGGGTTTCTCAGCGGCCTTCCAGAAATGCTCCATCCATTCGTCCCTGGAGCAGTGCCTCAACATCGATCCGACCACCGGCAAGATATCTCTCGCTGACCCCCAGGTTAATCCTCTTCTTCAGCAATGCGTCCAACTCAGATCGCCATTGAGAAAGCTGGTCTTTGCTAATTGCAGCGTGGTCCTTTTCTTTCTTTGCTCTTCCACCGCCTCTCCCCCTTTTGCCTCTCTGGCCCTGACTTTCGAACTCTTCGCTGTCATAGTCCACCCCCAACTCTTCCGCGGCAGATCGCAGCCAATCTTCTTTACTGGATGTTTTCTCCTTGGCCTGGGTTGCTTCGGTGATCTTCTGAGCGAGCGACACATGCGGATCCAGGCTTTGCATGAGTCGCCCTTCTAACTGAACTGTTTCTGGAGCCTCACCACCCTTGTGCACTTCGGCAATCAGTCTTCGTACGCCAGCCACCTCGTCGGGCGAGCAAAGCAAAATCGACTGCCCTGACGTCTCTGCACGAGCAGTCCTTCCGGAACGGTGGACATACATGTCTGCAGTACGGGGTACATGGTAATGAATAATGAGTTCGATTCCCTTAATGTCAAGTCCTCGAGCGGCAACATCTGTGGCTACCAGGACGTTGCTCTGTGCGGCAAATCTTTCCAAGGATCGTAGTCGTGACTTCTGCGGCATCGTCGAATGTAAGCCGACTGCAGGTTGCTTCAGAGTCTGAAGCAATGCGGTAACTCGCTTAACGGCGGAAATGCTGTTCGTGAAAACCAACGTCTTTTTGGTTGGATGCTGCATTAGCAGGGTATAGAGAAACAGATCCTTCTTCATTGCAGGACATTCCACGATTGATTCGGCGAGCGCAGCAGCCATCTGCGAACTGGGATTCACATCAACGAAGGTTGGCTTCTGTTCGCGGAATGAGAGCTTCCGCAGGAGATACTCCATCGACTGTTGGTTGGTGAGGAGGTTGTTATTCATCGGATCCGCTGACTTGAGCTTGCCTGTGAGTTTTTGATGCAAGCCCTTATGGAAAGTAGCTGAGAATACAAGGGTTTGCCTTGCCGAATTTGGCGACTCCTGTGCTGTGTTCTGCTCTTCGTCCTCGTCCACAATCTGCCGGTCAAGGGCATCAAGAATATTTTCGACTTCTTTGAAGTGGCCTTCGCTCAACAATCGATCAGCTTCATCCACAACTAAGAATTGAATCCTCTTCAAGCGGTCCACCAACCCATCAACATTGTAGTCGGTCGAAGCATCATTCATGACCTCCCACAATCGCCCCGGAGTCGCTACCACAATATCGGCATATTCCAGTTGCCGGTGTTGCTTATAGATGGAGAGTCCTCCCGTGACAGCGACGATCTTGGGATGGTCTTCTAGGCCTATACACAGCTGGTTAAGGTGCCTGTTGAGCTGTAATGCGAGTTCTCTGGTTGGGGCGAGAATGAGAGCGAGGATAGAGTCCTTGCTCTTCGTGGAAGCAGATGCCGCGTTCTCGCTCGAAAGCCAATGCTCGAAAATCGGAATGCCAAATGCCAAAGTCTTCCCGGAACCAGTAACAGCCTTGCCAATCACATCGTGTCCTTGTATGATGGGTGGAATGCTGGCCGACTGTATAGGCGTAGGCCTAGCAAAGCCGAGTCGGGAGAGCTGCGAAAGACTTGTCGGAGATAGCTCAAGACTCTTCCATGCTGACACGTCAGTCTTGGGATCTGCCAGGCTCTCTAGCAGAACATCGAACTTGACATTGGGCACAACTTCGTCTTCTTGCGTGGGCTTGCTCTTTAGTTTCCGCTTGTCAAGGTCTTTAGGCTTTTTAGAAGATTGCGCAGCATCCTTGGAAGAGTCTGGCGACGTGGTCGGCTTTGCTCTTTCTTCCTCAACTTCTCCCCTTTCGTCGTCGAAACCCTCCCATTCTTCGTCGAGCTGTTTATGGCTGACGGCGTCATCCACAGCTGCTACAGATTTTGGTCGAAACATCACATGGTGAGTGGTTTCGTCTCGGACAACGTCGACATCCTCGATCTCTTCGAGTCCGAAGAACCCTTCGGCGTCCTCCAGTCGCTTCGGTAGTGGGACTGTTTTCCATTTCAACGCATCACCACGAATCGCCGGCCCCTGGTACACTTGACCCTTGGTCGACTGCGACACCTTCCGCCTCTTTGCGCCATGCTGGACATGCTGAGACGCCGATGGATCTTTTCTCTTTGCTGCCTTGGACATTGGGCTCCGCTGATCCGGGTTGGTCGAGGTCTGGGGAAGAATGGAGAATTCAAGTGTCAGTGAAAAAAAGTTTGGATCGGAGAATTAGGTTTTGCCTGACGACACATATTGCCACGTGCAGACTAGTCGGCACACGCAGGCAACTACCACAATCGCCCGTCAGACAGAAATATTCCCTTTGTGCGATGCCTTGGCGTGACCGATTTTACCCGAAGCATCGAACCAGCATGCAAGACTTTTCAAACATCCGTTTTTATTGTCGCCGCTGGGACAGGTACATTCAACTATCCTCGCAATACCCGTCGAACATCCACTGTAAACAAACGCTCTCAGAATGGCTCACGATACGTGGCAGAGCCCGCTGGCGGCTCGCTACGCCAGCAAAGAAATGCTCACCTTATTCTCACCTCGAACTCGAGCTACAACCTGGCGCCAACTCTGGATCTGGCTTGCTGAAGCGGAGAAGGAGTTGGGGCTCGATATCCCGGACGAGGCCATTACGCAGATGGAGGCGGCTAAAGTCATGACGGACGATGATTTCCAGGTTGCGGCTATAGAGGAAAAGCGACGACGGCACGACGTTATGGCCCATGTTCACGCCTTTGGCCAGCGGGCACCTGCAGCCGCTGGCAAGATACACCTGGGCGCCACTTCCTGCTACGTGACGGACAATGCCGACTTGATATTTTTGAGGGACGGACTGTCAATCCTATTGCCGAAAGTCGCCAAGTGCATCAAGAAGTTGTCAGATTTTGCACTGCAATACAAGGCCATGCCTTGCCTGGGATTTACCCATGGACAGCCCGCTCAGCCCATTACTGTTGGTCGTCGGGCTACGCAATGGATTGAGTCGCTACTCATGGATTTGAGGAACTTCGAACGTGCTCGTGCAGACCTCGTCTTCCGTGGCGTCAAAGGCACCACTGGGACCCAAGCCTCTTTCCTGGAGCTATTCCATGGCGACCACGCAAAAGTCAAGCAGCTCGACCAACTGGTCACCAAGAAAGCCGGTTTCAGTAAACGCTCTATTGTGTCGGTGCAGACCTATAACCGCAAGATTGATTTTGACATCGCCAACGTGTTGGCTTCATTCGGTACCACCTGTGAGCACATTGGTACCGACCTGCGGCATTTGGCTATGTTGAAAGAAGTCGAAGAACCTTTTGAGAAGGACCAAATTGGCTCATCAGCCATGGCTTACAAACGCAACCCCATGCGCTCGGAACGTATGTGTTCTCTGGCTCGGAAGCTGGTTTCGCTCGCCTCCGGATTCGGGCAAACGTACGCCCACCAATGGTTTGAAAGATCGCTGGACGACTCTGCAATCCGACGTATTGATATTCCCGAGATGTTTCTAATCGCCGACGCATTATGCATTCTGCTCGAAAACGTGTCTTCGGGTCTGGTCGTGTATCCACAAGTCATCAGCGCCCGCCTGCAGCAAGAGCTTCCCTTTATGGCCACCGAGACAATGATTATGCGTATGGCTGAAAAGGGCGCCAGCCGTCAAGAAACTCACGAGCATATCCGAGTGTTGTCTCATCAAGCCGCTGCGGTGGTCAAATTGGAAGGCCAAGCGAACGATCTTGTTGACCGTATCAAGAAGGAGAAGTTTTTCGAGCCTATCTGGAGCGAGTTGACGCCAGAGGACTTGCTTAACCCATCGAAGTTCGTTGGCAGGTCGGCGGAACAGGTTGATGAATTCGTGGAAGAAGCGGTGGATCCAGCTTTGGAGCCTTACAAGGACCAGATTTTGAGCAGTGGGGCTGCAGAAATCAATGTTTAAGTCTTCGAGAGGGATGAGTTTAGTAAAATGCCGTTACATGGCTTTGTTCCTGGAGAGCTCCCCTGTCAAGATGCGGCCCACATGACGGTCGACACTTCCGGTTGTTTGAGGACATAAGTTGGTAACAATCGTGATACCCAACAGTTCTGTGACGGAATGATTCCAGAGCGTGGTCTCTGTCCGAGTTCGGGGGATGGATTTCATCAAGTCATTTCTTGTATCATTTGCCACAGCCTCCGCTGCTTCTCCATCATCTGGTCGCGAGACGCCTCGGTCGTGGAAGATTCCTCCTGAGTGGCGTCTGGAGCACCCGATATCCTAATCTTGCCCACATCTGCTAAAAATTCGTCGATTCTCTGCTTCACTTTGTCGCACTCGTCAATCTCTCTCTGTCCGTCTTCCAGGATGCCTTCCAGCATTTCCTTGACGCTCTCTCGTGCCTGATGAGGCCGGTAAATGTTAATTACCACGTGGATGTTCAACAAAAGCTGCCGTATGTCTTCCATCTTTTCTTCGTGCTTTGTTGGGTCAAGGGACAAGACACTCGTGAGTTCGAGGAAGTTCAGCAGCAGGGATTTCGTGAGGCGACTGAGCAGGACAGCGTGATTGAGATTTGGGTCGTCTGGATTGAAGAGAAGTTGTTCAGTAGGCAAGGATGAGGGCTTGGTCGGATCGGTGACCTGTTTCTGGCCAAAGGCCGTGTAGTACTCTGCTGAAGCCGGTGGAGGAGGGGGAGGTCGCAGGTATGCCAGGTGAAGGGACAGCTTTGGCTTCGGTTGGTCGTCCGTGGAAGACGATTCGATCTTTCTCAGCTCCTCCTCGTTGGCGACTGTGAAATACCTCCAGAATGGTGGAGGTGCTGGGAAAGGTGCCTCCGGCAATTGTTGTGCTTGTTCTTGTTCTGCCATGATAATCGAGGTGCGTGGTGCAAGAAAGAAAGAGTTGATGAGGCAGAGCCGCGAAGAGAAGATCAACCGTGGTTTGTGACTGGCCAATGAGGGCGGCCAATTTGCGGGGATCGCGTACTGCGCTAGTGTCCCTGCATCTTCCAACTCCAGTCGTTCTCCTGTCGGATTCTTGACCTCGTGCCTCTTTCCTCCCTATCTCACTTTCATCCAAATTTGCATCGACATGGCCTGTCGCTAATTCTCGGACAACCTGTTACTCAAACCATCATGAGGCAGGGAAATATCGATGCACCTGGGGTGGTAGCAGCCATTCGGCGCTTCTGGCAACGGTCATATGCGTCTGACTATGTTGGATTTGCCCTACTCTTGACAGGATATGCTTTGGTGAGTATCGGCCTTCCGATCAAATATCTCCTGCTTAGACATCTAGGCGCAAGTCTTTTTCGAACCAGTCCATCAACTGTTCCGCCTAGACAACCGAGCGAAACAGTATCCCCACGCTCTCGTCGAACGGGTTTCTCCCGGAGAAAACATCTTGCTTGCTGGAGTTGGTCCGCTGGTCCTTCTCGTTATCTGGGCCGTTGTCATGCGCCCAGGACTCCATCATGCCCACGTTACAATCCTCGGACTTCTCATTAGTCTCTTCTTAACCGCACTGCTGACGGATATCATCAAGAACGCCATCGGCCGGCCACGTCCAGATCTGATTGCTCGCTGTAAGCCAGAGGCTGGAACACCTGAGCATGAGCTTGTCACAGTTGCGGTGTGCACCGAAACCAATCCGCATACTCTCCACGACGGGTGGCGGAGTTTTCCAAGCGGCCACAGCAGCTGGGCGTTCGCAGGACTTGGATACTTGGCTTTGTTCCTGGCGGGCCAGCTGCATGTCTTTCGACCGCATGCAGATCTCGCCAGAATTCTGGTTTTTCTGGCTCCGTTGACTGGGGCTGCACTGGTCGCAATGTCGCGATTGGCCGATTACAGACACGATATCTATGATGTTACTTGCGGCAGTCTCCTGGGCATAGCAGTGGCCTATCTTACATATCGGCGATACTTTCGTCCTTTGCGACATCCCAAATGTGACGAGCCCTATCCGAACAGAGCAGATTATGCCATGGCAAGAGCGGCAAGAGCAGCCAAAGCTAGTCCCAGAGATTTGGAACAGCAATTGGCCGACGAGTTTTCGTTGAGTGACCAGTCTGAGGATGAGTCCCAAGCATATCTTTTGACAGAGTCCACACCTGGTAGGACAAGGGACCATGCTGGTACGGCGGAGCCACCATAGTATGGTGCTTGTGAAGAATTACATATTGTCATCTGCAGCTAATCCAAATTGCTCTGTGTCATGTCGGGTTCATAAATCGTAGCTGATCTTTCTTCCGTTGCCGCCAAGACAAGCCAGCTCACTTAACGCGCAGCTTGCTGCCGAGTATCTTTTGCCTGTCTGCAGTCTCGCTATCGAGTCCCCCGTTTCCTTATCGCTCTTCCGCCTTGCCCCTTCCCAATGTTTCCTGCCCAAAGTCTGTATGCTTTCTGCTGCTCCCAGGTGCTTTTGAAGGCCCTCTTCATTGGATGGTGCACGGGATGATGCAACATTCACATTCGAAGTCGCCACAGTCGCAGGGAATGCACGGTTTCGTGGGTCCTTTGACACCTTTCTTGATGCTGGAGGTTGAGGAGGTGGATGGAGGCATTATGGCGGCGCAGGAATGGGCTTGAGCTGGGTAAATGTCAACTAGGAAGGTTAAGCGACACGAGATGCATACCTGTAGTTGATTTGAGACGTCTGAAAAGGAGAACTAGGTTGCGAGGTTCGAAAACAGTTGGGAATAGTTTGAGGCTCGTGGTGGTTGTGAAAGTGATGCGAGTTGAACGGCGAAAGATGAACTTGAGCTGAGTTGAGTTGATGTGACGTCTTGAGCCTTCTTATGGGGGCATGAGCGAGTCTCCCCAATTAGCTAGGTACTGAACCAGTGCATTCAAGCCTGAAACACGCAAGACTGGGCTGTGCTAAGCCAAGCTGCGGGTACCTGGACGCGCACCCATTGGGCTTAGCGATGCCTAAATTGCTCCAGATTATCGAAACACCTGGTTTGGTCTGCCCGCAAACAAAACCTGCTTTCAATCTTCAATCATGTCTTTCGACAGCACAGCCACTCTCCACACACTCTGACCTGACGTTAAAGTACGAATGACTCTCAAAATGATCCCTTCAGCAGCTGCGGCCGCCAAGTTTACTAACCCAGTGCGGCTCTCGATAGAGACAGGTTCAAAACAGCGGCGCCCGTGCTCTCTTCCAGGAGAACCAGCGACAAGCAATTTGTTCCTTTCGCTCTGCAGCCCTTGCAAACGACCTTTACAGGATACCAACCGCACAGGGCAGCATACCCCCCCCCCCCCCCGAGGTCTGTGCTCATACTTGTGGATTGGGCTGCTCAGCCAACAGGTCCTACGATTCAACGGTATGCAAGTCCCCTTGTGACTTCGACTGAACAACACTATTGTGTGTCTGATCGAACCGCTTCTTTCGTTCATCCGACAAAACAGGCTCGAAATCTCAATTCCATGGGAACGATGCACCTTTCACTTCGCCTAGGTTTTCTGGCTGCCATTGCTTCGTGCACCACAACATGCCTCCCCAGCCCAAGGGTCGCAATACCCGAAAAGACCACGATTCCAGACGCTTCTCCTACACAAACTACTTTCAATGGCCCGTGGATGCCATCAAACCGTAACTATGGGCTGTTCGACCGCCCATTGCCTCCTCCGCTTTTCGATGGCAATGTCCTTCAGATGGTGCTTTGAAAATGCAGGGAGTAGATTCTTAGAGCAGTGGCCACAGCACCTGAAACCCAGAGTACATCGATTCGCTGTCTCGGGGAGCTCTTGCAGCACTTTCTGGAAGGCACAGGCCAGAGTCCTCTGGCAGGTTAACAGGAATAGTTGGCAGGCCGCTGAGCCTATGTCAAACCCGGTTCTCCACTTGTCAAACTGCATGGTTATGCTGCTCGGCGTGCTACGGAGTCTCCAGTTTGCATCATAAAACCGCGGTGACCGCCATTCGTCCGTGGCCCTAGATGTCGTTTTCATTGAGAATGCTGCCTATACAGGCTGTTCTCGCGTTCGACAGTTAATGCGAGGCAGGCAGAACAGCGACTTCAAGGTGGTCCTGCAGCATAAGCCTCGCAATCACGACCTACCACGCATCAGATTTCGACCATCAAGCACGACTCCAGCTCAGCCTTGTCCATTATCCATGATGGGCGCGCAAGTTGAGCAGCATGATTTTCACATGCTTCGACCTTGCTGGAGGAGCCACCAATGACATATTCCAGTGGGTCTGGCCCCCAGAACAGAGAAAGAAATGCACCCTACCTTGAACGGTACCTGCATAATGACGTCCGCAGTTGTAATATCTTCTCATTTCTGCAGAGTAGGATTCGAATTATTATTTCGAGCAGCCGACTCTCATCTTGTTGTCGGCCTGGTCCCATCCCTGTGACAAGCTACAAGACATGGCCTTCAGTCCTTTTTTCTGGCTCTACACCATTCTCCAATGGGTCCTCGACAAGATATTTTCACCCTACCCACCACCTCCTAACGCACACCTTCGACGTCCTAAAATTGCGGTAATTGGTGCCGGACTCACCGGTGTCTCCGCGGCAGCTCACTGCGTTGGCCATGGCTTCGAGGTAACTATTTTTGAAGCCGAAGATGAAAAGCACGTCGGCGGGATATGGACACACGTGAACACGACATCTGGTCTCCAAATTCACAGTGTCATGTATCGATTCCACCCTTCTGTTCAATGGACTGGAGGATACCCGCAGCAACACCAGATCGTCGATCAAGTTCAGCAATTGTGGCACAGGTACGAACTCGACCAGAGAACCATCTTTAATACAAAGGTCGAGAAAGTCTACAAGGACAAGCAAGGCAGGTGGATCATCAACAATCCCTCGAACGGCCGGTTTGATGGGATCATACCGGCTATTGGGACCTGCGGGGCTCCAAAGATGGCTCACTTACCTGGCCAAGAGACCTTCAAGGGAGACATTTTCCATTCTTCGGCCTTGGACGGCAAAGATGCGCACGGGAAGAGGATCCTCATTGTTGGAGGCGGCGCAAGTGCGGTCGAAGCATTGGAGTGGGCGGTTAACACAGGAGCTGCAGAAATCAAGGTGCTGGCAAGATCTGACAAGTGGATTATTCCACGAAACGCACTTGTGGATGCACTCCTTGCCTTCAACATTTTTGGTCAAGAAACTCTGCTCTCATGGATCCCCGAGAACCTCCTGCGCATATTCTTCTACCGCGACCTCAGAGACGTAGCGCCGGCAGATCAAGGCCTGTTCACTGAGACTCCCATGGTCAATTCGGAGATCTTCAAGCAAATACGGGCCGGCAAAGCAGCTTGGGTACGAGGGGACATTGAAGAGGTCCGTGAGAACGGCATCTTCTTCAATCAACGGGCAAAGGGTGTACCTAAAGGAGGACCCGGACGGCATAAGCTGGTCGAGGGAGATATGATCATCATGGCGACAGGTTACAAACGTCCAAGCCTTGACTTTTTGCCCGACGAGGTCTTCGCTGACGGCTACCAACCTCCACGATGGTTTATACAATGCTTTCCTCCGGCTGCGCCTTCAATTTGTGCGATCAATTCGACCTATGTATCTGCTATTGGGTAAGTGAGGTATGGCCTATTGGGGTGGCGATGACAGCTAACTCATCATCCCAGAACTGTTGGCAATTATCACATTGGGATCTACACGCGAATGCTCCTGATGTTCCTCGTTGATCCTTTGACGACTCCTCGGACTTGGTGGATGAAGCGATGGGTGGACTTTACCAGTACGATCAAGTCGTTGGCTCCGACGAAAGCATTCGACTTCTTCACTTACTCGGAGCTGCTCTACTGGTTCTGCTTCATCACGCTGATCAACCCGTTTCGATGGAAGTGGGCGCTTTTTGTGTTCTTCGGCATTGGGAAAAACTTGCCCGCCAGCATTGTGGAGCAAGAAGACAAGCTGAGGAACGGACTGGGATTCAGCAAAGATAACCATTATGATTAGTCCCTAGATAGTTACGTAGTTCGACAGCTTAAAGCGAATCTGCGCGCGTACTGCGTACCCGAAAGACTTGAAGGTGTTCTACTATAGTGCTCATCTGCGGGAGAACTTTCTCACATCTTCTATCCTCTGAAAAGCGCGGTCCTAGGTTAGGACGGAGCAGCAATAATGGTGGGCTCCAAATGGAGGTTTCAAATGAAGTAACCCGTCACCGCCAGTGGATAGAGTACTACTAGCACTGAGCAGAGGCGGTTGAGCCGCATGGCGAAGAATGACGTCAGGTCTTGTCGGAACTCCAACCGACTCGGAGCGTTGCTAAACTTCACATGTTCATTCTTGAATCATATATGATCATGCATGATACAGCAAGAAACCCGCGGAATCTCGAGCCTAAAATCCTTGAGCTTTTCGTCCACCACAATCAAGCGTCCTCGATCTCAATCAAGCCAAGAGTCTCTTTACTCTCCTGCCAATCTGATCTCCTCCCGGTGAACCATAGTGGCACCAATTTCACCTAGTACAAAACGACAATACCGAGACGTTCAGCTGCCACAAAAGCCTCCTTTTCTGCCTTTCCAATCCTCAAATTGTACTACTAGCCAAAGCCGTCGTCTATCATGGATGATCCGGGTATGGTAGTCTGATTACCGGCCACTTCACTCCTCAAGGCTATCAAGCTCTGGCTAACCAAATGTTCGTGAGTGCAGTGGCCGATATCCCTCAGATCATCGAGACACTTTGTACAGCTCCACCAGCTATCCAGAGGGCGGCAATTGAAGCCTACTTCACACCGACTGCATCCTTCACGCATCCGTTTTGTCGGACAGGGAGCTTTCCTGGCTCAATATGGCTCATCATCATGATTTACCGCTGGTACAAAATCCTCAGTCCTCATATTGATGTTGCAGTTGACGGAGTTGGTACGTAATGCACCACAGTAGGAATGCGTCAAAGTATTAACGAGGAGCAGCATTCGACGAAAGAAACCTGCGCCTCTACGTCTCCATTCACCAGAACTTCAAGCTCTGGGTGGTCCCCTTCTACAATGCTCCTGTCAAACTCGTCACTGTCCTCCAGTTGACCACCGACCCGACCCCCATGCCTCCTGAACCCCAAGAGACTCTTCAGCTCATGACCACCACTGAACTCGACAATCGGAAGGTCAGCGACACGGGGGTTAATATCACGCCCGATTCGTCTCAAAGTGGCGCTAGTGGAGGCAAGCACTGGACGCTGAGAAATACGGCCGGTTCCACTAGTATCACATTCCGCAAAGACGCCGCGGACGGTGATAGCGACAAGGTTAAGTACTACATTCAATCACAGAACGACCTGTACCAGACCACCGAGTTCATCAAGTTCCTTGTCCCTTGGGGCATCGGGGCCTTCCTAGTGATAACCTGGCAATTCTGCGCAACAATGTTCTGTGTTATTGGCACCAAGATCTATGATCTCCTGATGTGGCTACCACAGAAGCTGTATCGTCAACACTTTGAAGTTTTCGACAACAGAGAGAAAGCACACCCACATCTCGGTGCCGATTAAACGTGTCCAGACCACGAAAGGCAGGGTACCCAACACCTGACATACTATTCATCCATCGCCTTCGAGGGGCATGTAGTAACTGATAGACGGAGGTAAGAACGTCGGAATCCAACAGACCGCTCGGGCTGCCGAGTACTATTGATCAAGTCCAGCTGTACATAGACGGACATACGCATTATAAAAGCTGATGTTGTAGGGGTGCAATGCCATCGTGCTCAAGGTCATGCCGTAAATGGGTGAGAGGATAGAGACTGATCAACTCTATGATAGTATCTAGGGTAGGATACTACTAGTGTCGGAGGCACGGGACAAGGAACTGTAAAGAATACTATAGCTAGGACATACATAGTAACTTAAGTTGTGACAATGTTGAATGGTACTACTATTCATTAGTAGAATGCGTTACTTTTCTCGACCGTTCTCTATGATTCAGACCAGAGACGAGGTGAGACCAACTTGAAATCAAACTGGATCAGGGTCCCTCAAAGCGACTCAGGCTG
This sequence comes from Cladophialophora immunda, assembly GCF_000835495.1. Classification (NCBI taxonomy): domain Eukaryota; kingdom Fungi; phylum Ascomycota; class Eurotiomycetes; order Chaetothyriales; family Herpotrichiellaceae; genus Cladophialophora; species Cladophialophora immunda. The sequence continues at coordinate 1,889,688 of NW_015622546.1, forward strand.
AGCTAGAGTCGGGCAAGAGTCGAGCTGGAATCAGGCCGGGACTGTGTTTGCTTCAAGGTAGGATCCTACCGGGACGGCGGGGAGTACACTTTGGATTGTTAGCACCATGTCCTGTCGAACTGACCTTCGGTACTCAAAGTGAATTCAAAGCGTTGTGAGATCCTCATGGTGATCAAGTGTGGCACAACTTGACGTCTTGAAACGAGTCACCATTTTCGCCCAAAGCGGTAATCTGGCTGACCGAATCCAGTAGCTTTCCAGCATTCGCATCACGTGACTAGATAAATATGGACGTTGCTGGTGAGTCGATGTCAAAGACAAGTTGCACTTTCGGACCAGGAAGACTCCTTGTGGAATTATCTCAATGGGTTTACGCGCCTTGCGCAGCTATATGTGATCATCGGAGGCTGGAGTTTGTCCCTTGACGAGCTTTGGAAGAGTGCGCTTGTCAGAGTTGGAGGCTGCCGGCGCCCTTGCTCATCCTTTTGGCTTTTGGCTTTCCCGGCTGCGGAGAAGACATACTATCTCACTCAGTCTGACTTGTTAGCTGAAAGGTGGTAGTTATCATTCATTCATGACGGTTTTCTGTCGTACCCTAGACACAGTGGTATCCTTTCCGTGCTGACAATATTGGCTGCATCTGAGCTGCCTGCTACCTCGTCGCTATCGAATAAGCTGTGGCGACATTGTTGGATGGCATCTGCTCTCCGTCAGATTGTGCCACTTGTGTCTAAAAAAGGCCTCAGGCGCTGGAGCTATAGCACGACAGTAGTAGTAGACTATAAGTATCTTGTCCACATGCCTATGCAGCAGCGGCTTTCATACATGCTATTTGGGACGGCGAAAGACTACTGCTACTCCTGCTGCTACCTTTACTGTGCAGTACTGCTGTTCGTGGGTGGTTCCGCCCGTTCAGGACCATTGCGAATTCGACTCGATTTCATTCTCAGATCGAATTGAATCAAGCATTTGGTTCGTCAGCCTAGGGCGCTTTCGTATTTCGGGAACGAGGTATATAATAGGCGACATGGCTCACACGAGAAGAGCATGTAGCTGTAGTCGTGGTCATCAGACTCGGATTCCCTGCAGCCACTTAGACTGGAAATGCTAATGATTATGCCGCAGTACGAAGTATATCTTCTGGGCTTCACAATGAGGAAGATTTCAATAAGGTGCTGATGTCACTAGTTGAAGTGGCCCTGCGCTAGCTAGTGCCTTAAGGGGTTTAGCTGCCGCGGCCCAGAAAAGTTAACCCCGCAAAGCTTGGCGTGGGCGATGGACATTCACGGCCCTGGAAAAGGAGGCGATGCGAGATTAGATATCCAGAAAAGCTTGTGCGAGCTCCACCACAACAGCCGCCCAGCTGTACGAGGACTAGCTACAACGGCCACGATGACGCGAATGCCTTAATCGGGTGCATAGCTCTCGTGGAATCGCTTGCGATCGCCAAACAGCAGACGAACCGAGATTACCTGTGCCCGCGGCGTTGATGGTCAGGCTCTACCTCGTACTCTGCTGAGACAAGTATTTTAGCAGCCTACAAAGGAGCAATAATCACACCGGGCGACGCAAGCAGTGGTGCTTGCCGTTGATCCTTCAAGCACGATCACGTTGCGGGCCAGGAGGACAATAATATAACGGATGTGAGCCCATTCTATCCCCCTTCGCCACTACGTCTCTCCCGTCCTTTCTCTTCACACGCTCCTTCCTGCCCTGCTTTTGCCTTTTGTTTTGCTCTTCCGTGGTGGTGTCGCTCGTTGAACTCCTCATTCCCCACCAGTTCCATTCGTACCTACTCTGGTTTGCTCTTTTGAGATCTTGCCCACGAAAGTGACAACATGGTTACCTCCAAGGTTCTGTCGCTTTCGCTGTTTGCTCTTGGTATTCAGGGCCTTGCCCTCCCTGGCTTTTTGGGAGGTCCCCCCGGGTTTCCTGATCAAGGAGGTCCCCCAAGCGGACCACCAGGCCGAGGAGGTCCAGGAGAAGGTCCTCCTGGAGGCAACTCTCCAGGCTGGCCGGGATCTCCTGGATTCCCGCAGCCTGGTCCTCCGGGTGGAGGACAGCCAGGATGGCCTCAACCCAGCTTTCCAAGCTGGCCGAGCATCCCAGTCACTACCACTACGTCCGAGACAACAAAGCTACAGTATGTTCACCCCTTGCCTGTCCGGCGCAGCATCAAGTTGCAGGATCTGCACATCGCCACATCCTTTTACGAGTCTGTCTTGGATAAGGTTCTTGCTGGCGACGTATAGATTCTTTGCAGAATCCTGCTGACTCGGATTATGCATAGCCCGACGACGTCTAGCACGAAATCTCCGACCTCTGAAAGCACCACTTCCTCAATCTCAACGTCCTCGTCAACGACTACTTCGACGGTGCCAACGACAACACCTACAACTCTGTCAACCACAAGCACAGCAACAACACCCAGCACCACAACCACAACCACAACCACAACCACTACCACAGCCACTCCTACCACCACAACTACAACGACGAGCACAACAACAACAACCACTACCACAACAACCACAACAACGACCACGACTACCACGACGACTACTACTACCACCACTACCACCACCACTCCTCCTCCGAACTGCCCGACCCCGACGCTGCAAAACGGTGGATTCGAGTCGAGCACTACGGACATAGACCCTTGGGTCTACTCCGCCTTTACTCCCGACCTTGTGGAGACGGTTGCCCAAGCAGACACTGGCATTTTCCAACCACATTCCGGCAACAATTACTTGTACGTCGACCCTTCCTTATTCTCCAACTTTCGCTCTCCCCTTTCTTCCCTCATAACTCGTCTGTACTATATCCCCGTACTGGCACCATGGCGCTAACTAAGGCCCTTCTTTTTCTTTTCCGTCTCTCTAGCCAGGTGACCAACGACAATACCTCGCCCTCGGAAGCGCGCATCGCGCAGTCCCCGTCCTTCTGCAACGGCGTTGAGTACACCATCTCGCTCTGGGTCATTGGAGACTGCGACGGCACGGGCTCGTGCGCCGCGTCTGGGCCCGTCCGTATCCAGATCGTCACCGACATCGGCTTCAGCACGGACATGACGCTCACCAATAGCGGTCCCGACGACTGGCAGGAACTTACGTACACATTCACGTGGACCGGGGGTGACGGCCTCTCCCCCGTCATGATCGATGTCTTTATGGACAACGAGAACAATTCAATCGGTCTGGACGACATCACAATCTCGTTTGCTTGATCTAGGCTATCCTATCAGTAATGTTGTGTGTAGGGGGCCTTTTTGTTGCTTGTTCTGGAGGATACCGTACTCTAGATAGACATGTTTTGTTTACTGCTCAGGTATATTGCCTGAGAGGATCGATGGTTACTACTAATGAGCTGGATTTTCTTTCCCTCAGATGAATTTGACAAATGTTCAGGGGACCACCCTATAGCTGTCTGTTCGTGTCTTGCGGTTTTATTCCAACTTCTAGCTAGACGTTCTGTTGTACTACTGGGGGTGAGTGAAAGCTGTCGGCATGCTCGCCCACAACAAAAGTTAAGCTTACTCCCAAACAACAACCACGCCCGGCATCAATACTATCATTCAATCATAAGAGGCTGTCATTTAACCGCCGCATTCGATTGCATATTTGGTAGTCATTGAGCACGAACGAACTATCTGGGATCGTACTGTGTTCCAAGGCTCTTACAACGGCGGGCAATTTCGCTTCGTAATATCGACAAACCCTGGGTCAGAAACAGGTAGACTACCGATCAAAACGCCCGGGAATACATACACCACGGAGCACCTTCCACGATGATGCCGCGGTTCGATTCAGTCGTGGGTGATCGAGAAAGGATATCCGTTTGGCGTAGACTAGACAGATAGCTGTGCATCAAGACCTTTGTCGTCCTATCGCCTTCACAGCGGCCCATGTTTGCACCATCGTCGCGACACAGGATACGATGGTAAGGCCCAGGATGAAAAGTGCAATCCAGAACGTCCAGAATTGCTGAGGGTTCCGCCTGTCGCGCCACAGCTGCGCCCAGCTCACCGGCGGGGACTGAAAGACTTCTTCGTACAACTCGAGGACGCGGTCTCGCCAATGCACAAAATCCCACAGGTTGAGCGTCCGATGGGCGTCGAATTCTCCAATTTGATGGAACGCCTGTCCCTGCGCCTCGAGGAAGACTTCCGTGTCTCGATCCCACGGTGGAAACAACAGGTCGAGCGTCAAGATTGTCTCTGCCAGCATGGAATGCGGAAGAGGGCTGGGCCAGTTCAGTAGACGCTCTTATGCACTGCGAGGGCTTGGAGAGAAAACGTACACTGGGTGTTGTTTGCTACCGGAGCCAATCCCAAGCATGGCTTGCAGGACGAACTTGTGCGGGAAGATGGAAAGCGTCTTCGTCCTTCTGTCCAGAGACAAATGGTCTTCTAGGCTGGTCGTCCATCGAATCCGCAATCCGCAAATTCTCACCATGTTGGTCGCGGTGAACTTGGGATCTAGTCTACTCTCCTTTGCGGTGAGTCTCGTGTAGCGTGGGACCGGGAATAGGCTGGTCAGAAACTGTTTCAACGGGACGTCCGCCGCCCAGACCACACAAGGGGTGCTAGACCGCAGTGATGAGAGGCTCTTGTCCCGTACATTCACCAAAAGGCACAAGCGGATGCCGAGATTTATCGCATTCTCAATCTCATTCTCGCTCTTGTCGGCGAAGTTGCCTCGAAGCACTCGTTGCAAATCTTGCCTGGTGCCGTCGGCGTGAACTCGGATCGCCCTTGCAATTTGCATGATGTCTTCATGCGTCGTGGCAGCAACTCGAGCGGCTTGCCGTGCCTGAGTTCCGATTCCGATGCCCAGAAGTCCAATCTCTTCGACATAGAACGCAAAATAGTCTCCGAGATAACGAAGATTGCTTGGAGAGACCTGTGTCCCAAAGAGCGCCTCGAAGATCTGTAGCTTCAACCCAGGCATGGGCCTGTGTCTGAGAGGTGTTTTGTCGCTGCACATGTTATGTTTTTGTCCCGATGAAGAGAAACTAGTCCTGGGAGGGTCGAACATGACAACCAGCGACATGGACAAGCGGCACGAAAGATAGAGCAGGATACAGCCATACACGTACGTCAGTGCGCCGTCTGGCGAATCTCGAATGTCGAATAGGGGCTGGGCGGCTGGGGAGTCTTGGGCACGTCAAAGGTTTCTCAGTGAGGATGGGATTGCTTCAGAACTAGTCACTTCGCTGACAAGACTGACCATTGCAGCTTTTGGGCGGCCTGATGGATTCTTGCCTCAGCCTGTTGCCTGCGCACTGTTCTGGTCTGGTCACAGCGTGTCTTGTAATCGGTGAGGCTGAGCAGTACTCGGTACTGGTCAGGTTGTTGCGCCACTTACCAAGTCTTTGCATTAGCCGCCGCCTGTGGACGTTTCCGATGTCCAATGATGTTCTCAGGTCTATCAACCGGCAGAACATGTCCAATTTCACCTACTCCTTGGTCTTGCATAAAACTTTCTTGTCCGCGATTCTTGACCACTATCTCGGAAAATCAGGCTCCGGCTCGCCGACAGGATGAATTGATGTTTGACGGGGTTGAAATGGGTATCCCAATGTCCTGAAGCTGTGTCGCTGACTTCGCGCGACTTGTATCCTAGATCGATATCTCAATTCACGGACATGGAGGCCTGTGCATTCAAAAATCCCACAGTCGACCTCGACCAGCCTCACGAGGTATTTCACCACCAGGACGATGTTAGAGGTGCTTTTGATACGCTGCCGGAGACACCTGCAGCTCCACCGAAACACCTACACCCATTGGAGACATACCAGCCTACCGCTGATGGACGAAACTTGAACGTTGTTCAAAAGTCTGGAGAATTGCGAGGAGGGGCGGATCGTCATTTGCCGACGGTCGAACACAGCTTTCCATCGTCTTCTGCGCTAACGATAGGCCTCGCGGCTTCTCTCAATGATCAATCAGCGCCGACTGTCTTGAGGCAAGGCATCACTTCGTCATTTCGACGACTATTCGGCTCATTCAAGTCATCTGTTGGAGGAACGTCAAGTGAGGGAAGCTTGCTGAGCCGGCAACAGTCACGATATGCTAGCACCACCGACACCAACGCCACTACACCTACCTCTCTTGTCACAACCTCCAATCTCATGTCAATACAGAGGCTCGTTGCCGATCCAGATATGCCTATAGAGACATCAATCGCAGAATTGTGGACATCGAGGATACAAAACCGGCTGTATTGTGAACTCGAGAAGCATGTTGTCGAAGCGTCGTGGATATTAGAACTGTTGATGGTTGGTGAAAACCAGAACAAGCTCAAACCGACAATAGTCATCACATGCCGAACAGACCGAGCTCGAAAAGAAATTAAAAAGGTTTGCAAAGAGCTAAAATGGCTCAAGCGACTATGCAGCGAGAATGACCTGCGAGTAGTTGCACATGTTCAGCAATTTGTGTTGAACGGAAGAGTCATAAATGGCAACACTGCATGTTCCGTGAAAAGGTCATGCGTAGTCGAAATCCCGCAGGGAGCCAGGACGTTTTGCGGTCAAAGGGTTCAGGTTTTCTCCGAAGCTGGGAATGAGGTTGGCTCTTGCACATTCGGGGGTCTGGTGACGATCGGACACATCGTGTACGGAATTACCGCAGGCCACCCGTTCATCACGGGCGGTGGCGATGACTCAGATGCTGCTGAAATCATGGGTGGAGAGGATGTCGACAATGAGAGCTCATTCGAGTCGGAGGATCCATTCATCTCTTTTGACAGCGACGATGAAGAGGATACATCTTCAATATCTGCAGGCGACAACGGCAACCCCAACCCGACAGGGACAAAAGTAATAGCCAGAGATTCGGTCGAAGCGGACAGTGCAAATGTGCAGCAGCTAGCTCCAGCCTCAAGGCCACGCATGCCTCCAGAGTGTCTTGACCGGTTCCACCACATCAACACTGAAAGCGGATCGGAGCCTACATTGATAGCTTCTTCGGTCAACAGACGCCCCATGACCCCGGATATTTGGCCCACGGCACACACCTCGATTCCAGGTCTTCAGCTTCAACAACCATGCCAACACCGTGAGCACGAGATGGACGATCCGCACAGAGAACTTCGAGCAGCTACCGTCTCAGTAGCAGGTGATTTCAACCAGTTCCCACTTCAAGAGTTAAAGATGGAGGCAGACTGTGCTCTTATTGATGTTTCGAGCTGGCCTGACCTCCTGCCAAATGCGATATGTTTCAGAGATCCTCGTCGGGATATCCTCATTGAGGGAGCTGTGGAGCAGACAGACAATGTGAATGGCGAAGTGACCGTTATCGCAGCCGAAATTGGGCCACAATATGGTGTCCTTTCAGCCTTGAGGTCCATCCTGAAGATAGGGAAATCGGTATTTGAGGTGCGCCGTGTCAGCCTCGAACGCAACCTGCCGCGCGGTGTCTCGGGCGCCTGGGTCGTCAATGACAAACTCGTTTGTGGCCACATCATCGCCTCGCGATCTGACGCACCATGGGCGTATATGGTATCTATCGACTCCCTTCTAGACAGTATCAAGGGAGTTAAAGCTGCCGGAAGCGTTCAAATACCTCGTCCGGAAATCGTGCAAAGAGCCCACAAGACGACGTCTCGGTGTGTGAAGCAAACAGTGACGGCTGAGAGGCAGAGATGTGGACCTTCAAGCAGCGCTCTTCACACTGTCCACGAGGAAGATTTTATGCGGCAACCGCGCCATTTTTGAGCTGAAAAGATGAGGAGAGTGCCATGCAACCAGGCCTCACAGCAGTCGATTTCGGTCTCGAAGTTTGAGATGCGAAACCAAGGACCGTCCCATGCTTTAGAGAAACGCACAGGATTGTCGGCAGCAAGGGTCCCATCTCACCAGGGAAAGATTTGGAGTGCTACGGTAGCCAGAAAGTCACCCCTTTCGAATATGCTGTGATTGCGTAGTTGTCTGAAGTCGCTTGTTTACCGTACAATGTTCTTTCCGCCATGGTATAGTTTGTCAGCCAACATAGGGCTCCTTGAGAACGAGGAGACGAAGGTAGATACAGGAAGCAGGCAAAAGCGACCCCGTCCCACTGGAACCAAAGGTAGATTGGTGTTCCGAAGAAGCCTTTCTGAAGACTCTGGTGTGTCTGGCTAGGTCCTTGGTTGTCGGGGTCATGGTCTGGGGATAATATCGTGGCTGTTCAAGTAAGACAACGGTAGCGGAGTGAACTCAGTCTTGTATGCCGCAAGACTGATGCTGTATAGATATCGCAGGAGGAGGCAGATCACCACTTGGGCCTCGTGATCATTACGGGAAGGCTGCTGAATGCTAGGGATCAACGGGGTCGTTGTTGGAGTTGGAGTAAGAAAGTGACTTTCCGACCAAATCACGGCACGATCCGTACAAGCGCATTTTCTCGCAGGTCGCAGGGCATTGCAGGGCTAGTTTCAACTTCCTGCACTCTGACCTCAACTCCCTGATGTCAGAATGCGCTCCCTCTCATCTCGAGAGGCCCATTCTTCTCTATCATTAGCGAGACCACTCGGACACCTGGACTGATCACGTTTCAGTGTCATGGATGACGAGCCTAGACATGCCATTCAGAGAACACAAGCTCAAAGGTGACTCCAAGTGAGATAGAATGGTCGACTAACGCGCTCCTCTTTCAGCTTGCAAGCCGCCGTACTGCAGGGAATGGCTTTCGAACCACTGCAGTGGCTTCGATCACTGCACGACTCGATTTTAGACCCGACTCCTCGAGCTGGTCTTCACCCAATTCCCGGCACCAAATCGCTGACCTTTACAAGCGCTATCCTTCCGCCTCTGATCTACTACCTGGCGCTCCTCCTTCTCGCCCCTCCGCCGCCGCCGGCGGTCGATAGCCTTGTTGTGAAGACTTTCCGGAACTGTCTCGCCCTGGTTGCTGGAGTGCTATTCTTTCGCCTGCCCCTCGAATACCATGTCCCGCAGAGCATTGGTTTGACCTACCAGCTGGGCCTTGTTGGTCTGTACGGTGGATGCAGGGTCCTTGACGCATTCTTCATAAGCCCATACTTGTTTGGACACATTCCGCGGAGGGTCAAATATCATCACCGTCGTCGAATGGACGCTGTTGGGCCAGTGGCACAAGTCGAAGAGAAGGAATGGACAAATGGAGGAGTCGTCGATCCTTTCCATCATAATGGTGATTCTCAAGAGGATATCTCTCAGAGGGCAAGTAACGGTGGTATTTCAGGAGTCACAGAACAAAATCCATACCCTGCCAGCCCTCGTGCTTCTGCTATGCGGTCTGCTCTTCGCAGATCCATCTCCGGACCTGACCCGGTACCTGTCTTAGAGACAGCAACCACAGAAATTGGGTGGCCAACGACTCTTCTGGACCGCGCGGCATGGGCTCTTGAACTTGAACTCTCCATGCGTGGCATTGGCTTCACTTGGACTACTGCAGATGTGCGGCACACTCGCAAAACCTGGCTCCCCACCGTCCGCAACCGGGTTCACAGCGTATTTGTCCATGTCATGCCCGTTCTCCTCGTCAGCTGGGCCATTATCAGAACTGTGTATGTACGTCACCTCATGCCAATACAAGATGCGCCCTGGGACATGTATTCTGCATATGACCTGTTCGACCACCGTATACCGATGGGGTGTCAACTGCTTTTGACGGCTGCACTCGGAGCATTCCTTATGGCCGCGTTCTCCTTCGGGCATTCTCTGTTCGCGATCATGCTTAATCCGCTTGCACCAAACCCACTCGCCTTCTTTCCTCCGCTGTACACGACAAGGCCATGGCAAATTACGAGTGTACGGAAGTTCTGGAGTTTCGGTTGGCACCGACTGTTTGCGAGGCTGTTCCTGGTCTATGGAATATGGCCAGGGGAGTGGTTGGAACGAAAACTCTTGAGAAAAGGCCCGGATCAACCAGCCGACGTTGGCAAGGTCATTGGCGCTTTCTTGATTTCTGGATTCGTCCACAGCTTCTCTGTCCGCGGCGTCCTCGCAGGCGACTGGAGAATGGCAACTGGGGAGGCTCAGTTCTTCGCCTTGAACGGTGTCGCAGTCGTGCTGGAGGGCGTAGTTATTGAAGTTGTGCGTAGAGCTAGGAAGAGAAAAGGCCGGCCACGTCAAATGTGGTACGATCTCATTGTGGGAAGGATCTGGTGGATCGCGGTTCTGCTGTGGACAGGGAGGAATTTCGCGCGGGGTTGGGTCAAGTCAGGCCTCGTACGCGAGATGGCCTTTCTGTGAGAGTACGTTGCGGGCGATATAGATCTATATGTATGTCACGCCGATAGAATCTCTACGCGAAGGAGCAAGAGAACATTAAACGAATGAAGATTTCCGCTGAAACGGGTCCTTGAAAGGGTGTCCCAATCCAGGAGCCCAGCAGCCCGAAGGCAGTCTAGGTATGAGTAGCCCACAATGGAAGAAGGTAAACACGGACTACAACAATGAAGGGAGGTGTAGAGAATATTTTGACTGCGCATAGGGCTACCGTATCCTGCACACTGCATCCGATTTGCGGGCGAAGGTTTCGGTTGGCCCTCACAAAGCCTATTGTGTCGTCGACCCCCATGCCTCCGATTGTTTGCCTCTAGCATCGATTCTTACTTCGATGACATCGAACACCATCTACCCAACAATTACTCTGAGAAGTATATCCAAGCAAAAACAATCAACAGCTAGGATTCCCACCTGGTCACCCACGGTAGTACTAACTGGCCGGCATCAGGCTTAAGTACGGCTGAGCGAACGGGAAGCCCTGTTTTCCTGATCCTATGGTCGATTGCGAAGGAATATCTTCAACTACGATAGATAACCTTCGGCCGGCCTGGCGTTTGATTTCATTGAGACAGGTGTGGGACGAGGAGAGGTCAGAAAGGGACCTCAGGGCATTCCAAAAGGTGGAAGATACCGCGCTCTAGGCTCTCGTATCAAAGGAGGAAAAGGCCCTTCCAACAAGGCGCGGAATGAATCGACAGCTACAAGTACGTCTGCAGTCCCAGACCGGCTGGTCGGCATTGAATGTCACCCCACGAGCGACTGCTGGGATCCATCTATGGTCACGAACATCGAAGCTGGCGGTGGCCCTTTGCTAATGACGCCGCCCGACTGCCAGAACTGGCTGCGAAGCCTCGTCGCGCCAGGCAAACAGGTCTGGGGATGTCGATGTGGGAGCACCAGCCAGCCAGTTTTAAGCGGTACCTGGTCCATCTGGGCCGGCTCGTGGGCCGTGTAGTTGTATGTCAATCTGAGTCCCCCAGGCGACGAGGCTCTCGACCTCCGCATTAAGCTCATCGCTCTAGAACCGAATCCTGCTCTGGTGTTGGCTTGAGGCCATGTGCATTTGCCTGTTGCGCCCCCGATAGTGAGAAGGCAACAACACACGTGGATTCTGGGGATGCACATTTCCGCTTCCCCAACCACCCTCTGCCACGTTGCAACCTAGATGCCCCTCAGCTGCCTAAGCGCCATGGGGCTGAAATGCTCGGGCTGTAAGATTTACTGAGGCGTCTCGTTACAATTCACCGTCCGTCCATCTACTCAGTACCTTTGTTGTAGTCGTTGATTCCGATATTGCCGCGACACGATTTCTCTTGACTTCTGGATACTGGATATCGAATACTAAATACTACGGGTACCCTACTTGTTCATTATTTCTCCGTGTGGCACAGTCCACTGCGCACCCCCCAGCGAGGTCGCCCGCCCAATGAGAGAGTCTTCACGCTTGCTGTCTCTGCGCTCCGTTCCAGCTGTTGGTCCTCGATTTGAAATAGCACTCTCTCCCTCCTCGATTGGCTTTCAACATGAGCAACAAACTCCCTGATTCTGACCAGCAAAAGGGTATTTCGAAACCGGGTACACGCCAGACTAAGAAAGGTTTCAGGGACCGTTTTCTCAAAGCGATTCGGCCCGACTCGCCACCTCCAGCTTCCCGGGTCAAAAGTATCCCCCGATCCTCACACCGTAAGGTGCTGCAAGGTCAAGGTGACAAGCACGCAGAAGATGCCCAGATCGCTAGTTCCTCTGCTTCGGCCGCGCCCGCAGAGGCAGAGCTGATCAATGTTCAAGATAGACAGAGGATGACAGTGGATTCATACAAAGACAAAGACATGTGGGCAAGAGCTGAAGAAGAATTGCGGAGAGACGCCCAGAAGCGCGAGAAAATGGAAAAATACGACCGTATCCTTGAAGATTATTTCGCATCTAAACTAAAGCCCATTGGGACCTTGGAGAGACGGGAACAATTTTTAGGCTTCCTCAGCTTGGAAATCGAAAAACTCAACAGGGCTGATAGCGAGATTCTGCCTACGAACAAGGCCAAACGATTCTTCAGAAGTGCTGTCGAATCCATCATTGCCTCCAAGGGCATCATCACCGCAGCAACAGCTCCCTGTCTTCCTGCTTCAGTGGCATGTGCGGGTGTGGTGGTTCTTTTGTCGGTAAGTCTGCGACCAGGTCGAGTGGTGGATACTGAATTATTCCCAGTTCTGTGTTCAAGCTGCAGATCAGCGACACGTTCTTTTGGATGGCTTAAATGCCATCTCTGGCTCAATCCGTCGTCTTGCCGAGTACGAGGCTCTCCTCTCAAAGGACGACAATCAGCAAGTTGAAGAAGTCCAGATCTTGATTACCGTTGCCTGCCGCAATATTATTGAATTTCAAACCCGGGCAGTCTGTTTTCTGCAGCTCAACCCAGTCGAGAGCAAAATCCGCAACATGTTTAAGTGGGATAGATGGGATGAGTTGCTGTTGGCAATCAAAGACGCCGAAGCCAAGATTCAAGGTTGCGCAGAGAGAAAGAGCCTGAACGTCATTTGCAATATCTTTAACAAGCTTGACGAAGTCAAGACTGAGCTTAGAGGTACAATAGACGAAGGTTTCTCGAAGGTGGCAGCGACACAGGAGGCAATCGCTCGGAAAAAAAGTGCGAGTACTTTCCTCCGGCTCTTGTACAACAAGGCATGTCCCTATGAGGGCAGCAAAAACAGAAACCGTGAGCGAGTCACAGGTACATGCGATTGGTTCACCGATCACGACTTGTTCAAGGGGTGGAATTCGCCAACAGAGAATATTCACAAGACGTCAGGTGTTCTCTACGTCACAGCAGATCCGGGCTGTGGCAAGTCTGTTCTATCCAGGTATCTTGTCGACCAGATCCTTCCTGACGACGGGCGAACGGTGTGCTACTTCTTCTTCAAGGATGACTTTGAGGACCAGAAGAGCTCCCTTAACGCCGTCTGCACTCTCCTCCATCAGCTTTTTGATCTGAATCCCCACCTTCTGACGGACACCGTTCTTTCCAGGCATGATGGCCGAGGGGAAAAGTTTGTCGAGTCGTTTCCTGAGCTATGGAATACATTTGTCGATGCAGCTAGCTGCCGAGAGACTGTTTGTGTAATCGATGCTCTTGACGAATGCCGAGACTCCGACAGGAGAGAGCTTATTGACGCCATCACTGGAACTCAGGTCCCCAATTTGAAGTTCTTGGTAACCAGTCGACCATACGAGCACATACGCCGTGAAGTCTGTCGCAAAAGGAATACTCAAATCCCATTGATTCACCTACAGGGGGATCGTGGACCCACAGCAGACGCGATTGTACAGGAGATTAGGCTGGTTGTGGAAAGCCGGGTTGATGAAACCGCGGACCTTTTCAACCTAGAACCTGATGAGCGGGAACTAATGAAAACCCAACTGGAGTCTGTTCCAAACAGAACTTATCTGTGGATCACTCTCGTTTTCGATGGCTTGATGGACAGCAAACGTGGCCTCGACAAAAGCGACATTATGGATTTAACAAGGAAGCTCCCACAGTCCGCTAACGATGCTTATGAGAAGATCTTGATGAAATCCCTGGATCCTGGAGAGGCAAGGAGACTTTTGCATGTCATCTTAGCCGCAAAAAGACCGTTGTCTCTAACGGAGATGTCGATTGCAATGGCATTCAAAGGTGTAGACTGCGAACGACAGCGTACCTCTGCCGAAGGCAGGATCATACCAGAGAGCAGAATGAGGGGACATCTTCGAGATATTTGTGGTCTTTTCGTCGCCGTCGTCGATAACAAAGTCTACTTGCTCCACCAGACGGCAAGAGAATTCTTAATCCGAGATACAACAAAAGATACGGCTGAGGAGTGGGAAGCTCTCGAGCTTTCCGGAGACGCCCGCACGGAAGATGGTCCTGGATCATACCTCTGGAAGCATTCCATAGATCCGGCAGACTGCAACTCGGTTCTAGCAGAAACATGTATCCAGTACCTGCTGTCGGAATTAGTGAAGAAAAATGCTTCAATGCTCGAATACTCAGCCACCTACTGGGCAGATCACTACCGCCAGTCAAAGGAAGGTTATCAGGAGGCAGCAAAAGGACTGACACGGAATCTCTGTCTGCCATCCGAAACACGCACAACGTGGACTGAACTGCATAACAAGCACCACCCCAACAATATTACCATTCCTATGACCGGGTCCCCACTATGTCTGGTATCCGCTCTGGGACTCGAGAAAACTGTAAAGATGTTTTTGGATGATCAGGACTCTGCTAGCGGCCATCTTCAAAACGGAATTGACTCGAAGGACCGTGAGAAGGGTCGGACACCACTCATGTGGGCGGCTGCAAGTGGGTTTGTGGCTGTGGTCAAGCTACTACTCGAGAAGGAGGCTAATCTAGAGGTTAAGGATTATAATAGCCGGACGCCTCTCTCAAATGCTGCCTACTACGGACATGAGACGGTGGTCAAGCTACTACTCGAGAAGGGGGCTGACCTAGAGGTCCAGGATAAAATTGGCCGGACACCTCTCTCATGGGCCGCCTGTGACGGAAATGAGGTAGTGGTCAAGCTGCTACTCGAGAAGGGGGCTGACCTAGAGGTTAAGGATGATATTGGCCGGACGCCTCTCTCAAATGCCGCCTTCTACGGAAATGAGACGGTGGTCAAGCTGCTACTCGAGAAGGGGGCTAACCTAGAGGTTAAGGATGATAGTTGCCGGAC